>NC_059104.1:113799302-114126802 GCF_020740685.1 Jaculus jaculus
TTCTTTTTTATATGATCCAAAAATTATCCTCCTTGGTATTTTCGTAAAACAGCTGAAAACTCATGTGTAATTTATTTGTAACTATCAAATGTGGAAATAACCAAGATGAATGTTCCATGAGTACATCTACAAACTATGGTGGCTCTAAAGAGAAAGATATTAGGCACAGTAAGGAGAAATGAGCTATCATGACACAAATCCACAAATGCATATTACTAAGAAAGAAAAGACAATCAAGAATAGGTTATATAATCCCAATTATGTGATAGTCTTTAAAAAGAAAAATGACAGCAATGGGTACACTAGTTGTTAGCTGTGGTAGTTTGAATTTATGTCTCCCAGTTGACTCAAATGTCTTATAATAGCTGTAACTTGTATTTCCATCCTCCTGGCTGAGAGAGATGTCACTGTGGGCAGATCCAAGGGTCAAGCCCTAAAGTGTACGGGGTGGATTTGAATTTCAGCCTAAGGTATGCAGAGTGCTTGAACTCTGCCTGGGTCAAGCAATGAAAAAGTTCAATAGAGCACTAAAGAAAGTTAAGCCTTTCAACCACTCTCCTACTGCAGCAAAAGGCTTAACTTAAAAGTATTTTTATAAAGTAAAGTTATTTCTAAGAAATAAGCCCTTGCTATACTCTACTGATAAGTTCAACCATCTTGGTACTAAATATTTATCTTTCTAATTATTTTCTAAAGCATGACAGAATTAAATCTCATAAGCAAAGATCATATGCTACTAAAATACATATACTAAAGTACTGACATAGGTTAAAATAAGCAAGAAACTAAAAAAACTAATATTCTCGAGAACAAATTAGAAAGAAGTTCATATTATCTTGTAGAACAATTTTCAAGAATAATTTTCATTTATAACATATTCCCTTTTCCAAAAGATTTTAGGGCAATTTAACCTAACTAAATCTACAGTATTTTTACAAATCACATTATATTTATGGTAAAGGACTTATGAATGAAAATAAAAACTCATTTGTCATATTATTGATGAAATATATACGAAACATTGATCAGAAAATATTTAAGCTTAACATAGATATATTCATTTATAAAAAGTTAAACTACATTTAAAAATTTTGTATACAAATTTAGTAATCCAGGAATAGAAATCAAAGCATAATTAAAAGATGCAATATAGAAACAATAAGTAGACATTAGATATAAAGCAAAATTCTATTTTTTAAATAGTAAGAATATTGATAAATATGGCAAAGTAGAAGAGGAAGATAAAAAATAAATTTTAGGGCTGGAGAAATGGCTATAAATTGAGACCCGAAATGTGGGATCATAGGTAACTAACTAGAAGACCTTTGAAAAAACATTATAAACAAAAAGAAATTCTGCAAAAATGCTCTTTAGCCACAGATCCTATCAGAGTACTAAATGGTAGTTCAAAGGATTTATTCTATTTCCAATAAAGATTGTCAAAAACTCACACAATCATTATCTTTTTCTAAAAAATATACTGTGTATTTTACAAGACTTGCCAAGAAGTCTATGTAACAAAACTGTACCTACTTCTCAGACATAGTTAACTGACTTTATAAGAACCCTTTTCATTATTTCAAATTGTCGAAAAGGGCTAGAGAGATGATTTAGTGGTTAAGGTGCTTGCCTCAGAAGCTGAAAGATTCAGGTTCAATTCCCCAGTACCATGTAAGCCAGATGCACAAAGTGGTGCATGCATATGGAGTTTGTTTACAGTGCCTAGAGGCCATGCCATGTCATTTCTCTCCCTCTCTCTCTTCGTGCACGCGCAAGCACACGCACGCGCGCGCACACACACACACACACACACACACACACGTATGTATGTATGTATGTATGTATGTATGTATGTATACTATTTCTCTCTTTCTCTTTGTCAAATAAATAAATATCTAAAATACTGTTCATTTCATGTTCATTTGGAACCTTCCTAATATGAAGATATCCATAAAGCATTTGTGATTATAACTCATAAGTACGAATTTGTCTCCTAATGCCAACAATGGGAAATAATTTTGTCCCACAAAACAGACATCAGTAGGCAATACCAATAGAGCTAAGAATGAGAAGCCTTGGGTAGATAAGAAGCTATGGAACACCATGGTAATCGCTTTTCAGTCATTACTGGCGTAGTTCCAAATAGTTCCATGTTTGTTCTTTCCACCTCACTTGTGACTCTTCTCCAACTACATTCTGATATGCTTCAAGAAATTACTGCTAATAATGAACACTGTTCTAAGAAAAAAAAATCAGAAATACTAATTTTAACATCTTTTGACTAAGAAAAGATGTATAGCTATCAGCAACTGTGTAGAATAAAGGATTAAAGAATAAGTTATATTTAAAAAAGAACAATGTTTTTTTACCTTAAATAAACAACGGCATATGTGTTCATATACCATATGTTTCAATGAGCTGATAAGACACTGGATTCTCTGTTCAGTGCTTTCAGAATCCTTTAGAAAAGAATTGGAAACTGTAAATTCATGAAGAAATTTACAAACATTTAAGATACATTTCATTGCTTATTCACTTTCATAAACTGATCCTCAAAATTTAAACTAATTGTAAGATAAATATCTTTGCCAAGGAACTTAACAAATAAGTGTATTAAAGCTATATATTCACATATTAGGTTATATATAATAAGACACATCATAGACTAGGTGTGGTAGCACATGTCTGTGATCCTAGCACTTGGGAAGTAGAGACAAGATAATCAGGAGTTTGAGATCAGTCTTGGCTACATTGCAAGTGCCAGTCCAGCTACAGGAGACCCTGTTCCAGAAAACCAAAAACGAAAACAAAACAAAACAACAACAAAAAAAAACATCAAATGTGAACTTGAAATTAGAGACACTAAGATGTACTCTACGGCAAAACACATGTAGACTAGTTTTATACTCTCTGTATATAATATGATTATTTTCACAGATAAAGTCAAATGTGAGCATACTTATATACACTGGATGAGTATTATTCTAACTATCACAGCTACACATGTACACACAGGGTGAATATTATATTGAGGGTGGGGAAATGGGGAGCGTACCCATACATGTTTGAAAACCCCAAAATTCTTTGAAACTATGTTTATCAAGAAGTGAAGTATAGGGCTGGAGAGATGGCTTAGCGGTTAAGCGCTTGCCTGTGACGCCTAAGGACCCCGGTTCGAGGCTCGGTTCCCCAGGTCCCACGTTAGCCAGATACACAAGGGGGCGCACGCGTCTGGAGTTCGTTTGCAGAGGCTGGAAGCCCTGGCGCACCCATTCTCTCTCTCCCTCTATCTGTCTTTCTCTCTATGTCGCTCTCAAATAAATAAATAAATAAATAAAAATTTTAAAAAAAAGAAAAGAAGAAGAAGTGAAGTATAAGCTGGGTGTAGGGTAATCCCAGCACTCAGGAGGCAAAGGTAGGAAGATCACAGTTAGTGAGACTACAGACTGAATTCCAGGTTAGCCTGAGCTAGAGTGAGACACTATCTAGAAAATCCAAGAAAAAGAAGTGAAGTGAAGTGTACTTCCCTCTTCTTGAATCTAGCCAGATATGTCAGTCTTTTGGTTTGGTCAATACAAGACTGTAGATGTGTTAATGGCCTGAGGCTGGGTTACAAAAGGTCATTCTGTCTCTTCCTCAGTAACTGGGATGAATTACTTGTTGCCTCCATAATGTGACCCATCCACTTTGCTGTGAGGAAGGCAGACATGATACACTGCTTCTGTGGTCAAGTATCACTCCCAGGCATGGTGGGACAGCATGAGAACATCCTAGCTGTGTCTACCAAAACTGATCCACTAAGGTAACATGACAAGTCCAGCTTCCCTTCATCAGAATGTAAGCCTGTTAAGGCAGTGTCCACTGCTATGCCTCCATTACCTACAACAAAACTTGGCATATATTCAGTCTGAAATTAAAAGGATATATCCCAGGTATGGGCTTATTTAGATATCTGATAGCTTTATGAATCATTGAAGGATTTTCCTTAATTATCATAGATTACTTAGAACAAAAATCTGTCCCTTTTAAAACACTGAGCCAGTATAATAGTTTGTCAAGAATGTAAAATGAAATTAAAGAACTGGTTTCTTTTAATGTAGTTTAGTAAAGTGTTTCATGTAGTCCTCTGAACTGTAATTAGACATAGGATTCCTCCGGAAATTATTATTATAAAGCTAGTACTCAATGATATGTTTAATTCCACTACAGAATACCCACTTACCTGTTTGTTCTGCAGGGCTCGTTGGAAAAGTCGGAGAAATGAAGCCAAACTAAACCGGTACATGTTGTTAATCTTGGACAAGTCAGAGATAATGAAGTACATCTTGCTAGCACTCTCAGCCAGAGGCAGATAGGCATCTCGTTCCTGTGGTTCAGTGGTGGAGGGTAATAAGGAAATACCTTAGAGCTGGTGCTATACTGCCACCTACAGACCACTGGGCACAAGCCTGGCCACAGCCTGGCTTTGCTGAACTTACACAACAATCAAGTAGAGTCAGTTGTGGTGGTGAATGTTCTAGAGGTTGAAACAGGAGAACCATAAGTTCAAGGCCACCCTGGGTTACATCCTTAGGGTGGAAGGTTGGTATGTGATTCAGTGGCAGAATGCAAAGCCCTGCTTTCTAACCCCAGCACTATACAAACCCATAAGTCATGTGAAATGGACAAAGCATTTTCAAAGCAGCTATGGTAGCACATCTGTATGTACATAATCTAGCATTCGGGAGGTCAAGATAGCAGCCTGGCCTACATGAGACACCTCAAATGAAAAAAAGATAAATATTTTTATAGCTAAAAGGATTTGCAAATTTATTAAGCTTAGTTTAGAGTGCTATCCGAGTGTTATAAAAATACTCTAAATTTGTTCTTTTTTAAGTAATAGAAATTTATTTCTCTGGGTTAGGAAGATAAAATGCTCATCATGTTAGGATGAAAACCCGAGTTTGGATCCCTAGCACCCACGTAAAAAAGCTGGGCATGGCAGTCTGTGCTAAGAATCCTCTGCATAGGGGAGACAGTAGCAGGATGAGCTCTGGGCCTTGTTGGCTAGCTAATCTAGTGTCATCAGTGACCTCTGGCTTCAGTGGGAAACTCCCTCTCAATAAAGGAGGTGGAGAGTAACTGAAGACTCAAGGGCAATTCCAGCACTCTGGAGGCAGAGATAACAGAATTATCATCAGCTCAATGCAAGCCTAGGTACAGACTAAGTAGTTGGAGGTCAGGCTCTACTAGAGATTCTTCATTCAATATTTCTTTCTTTTTAAAAAAGAGAGAGAGTGATTGAGAAAAGATATGACATTGACTTCTGGCCTCCATACAAATGAACACACATATGTGCACCTGCACACATGTACACAAATATGCACTCCACCTACAAACACATACACACACACGAGCCTGCAGAGATGTACACAAATATGCACACTACCTACACACACTTCTCCTATTTCTATAAGCTGGAAAGTTCAAATTAAGGCCCTAATAGAATTTGGTTCACAAAACAGCTGATTCGTGATTCCTTTCATAATGGAAAGTACAAATAAGCTCCCTCAGGCTGCTTTTATAAGGGTGCTTACTCATCCCATTGAGAAGAGCTTCACCACCATAACATACCCACCTTCCAAAGGCTCCAACTCAATCCTATCATCTCTAGATTAGGAGCTGGGCACAAACCATCACATCTCACCAATATATTTGATATACTTTTCTGTGTCTCAGATGGTAGTTACAAGTAGTTTCTTTCAATGAGGACCAAGAGTACTTGGGGAAAGAGGGTGACTGGAACAGTAAGCAGTTAGATTCAGAGAATACGAGTGAAGATTTATACTCCAAAACAGCAGTACTTTAGGTACACAGGAGGGCGGGGCATGACACTACTAGGCTATGCCTGAAGTAGGGTTCAAACTGAGACTAGATGGTAGCAATTGTACCAAACCAGAATAGTGTTAGAATAAAGAAAGAGAATATGACTTAAGAGGCATGCACATTAGTATAGCAAACCACCTAGCATTATCCAGTGCAAAACCACCTAGCATTATTCAGTGTAAGCACACAGCCATAATTACAGGAACTTTCATTCTGAGTGAGGTTGAACAATGACAGAAATGGGAGGATCACAAGACTACACAGCCTTAAGGTTCTAGATGGAACAAAGTTCTCTAGGTCCTTAAGATAAAATACTGGGATATGGTACTGATAAAAATTATATGGATAATTTATTAATATCTATTAAATAAGAGAAAGCATAAAAGGTTCAAAAATTCTCTGAAAGAAAATTACAATCATAACACTTGCAATGTTTATCTTTGGCAGGGAAGGGAGCTGTTGAACTAGGATCAGGCTTTAACTTTTGTTTTTATTCTAGTTTCAACAAAACTCTCTCTCAAGTGAAGAAAATATTAACAGTTTATGGCAAAAGGCAAAGAAAGACTGAAAGTAGTGAGAGAAATATTGGAAAGTCATTGAGGGGAAACAGGAAATAATTAAAGAATGGCAGTGAAGATGCAAGTGAGGTTAGAGTGGGGAAGCTCACAGTAGCATTAATTCCTTTGATTGTCAGATTTCTTCCAACATAACTCTGTCACATGCAGGAGAGAGCAAGATCTATTATACTGATGGAGGGTTGAAACTTTGCTAAAGGAAACATCAAAAAAGCAAAAGAAAAAAAGATTTTAAAATCATTTCTATGAAACTAGTTCAGATCATCATCCTAATAGGATTCACTCTAAAGATAGGACAAAATCATTTTTAATGGAAATAATGGCTTATTAGCCAATTTCTATATTTAACTTGACAAGAAAATTCCTGCTAATTAGCCCTGTAATCCTAACACTTGGGAGGCTGAGGCAATAGGACTGCTCCAAGTTCCAGAGCAACCTAGGCTAAACAGATACAGTTATAAGAGAAGAGGAGGGAGGGTGGGAGGAAGAAATAAAAGAACAAACCAATAAAAGTGATATAGGTTACATTTGGACTATCCCCAAAGGCCCATAAGTTAAAGACTTGGCCCCCATTCCATGGTACTGTTATATGGTGGGGAAACCTAATATGTGGGGCCCAGAGGGAAGCAATGTATTGTTCAGAGAATGCCTTCAAAGGGAACTAAAGATCCTGGTCCCTAAAACCCTATCTCTCATGCATGTGCATGTATACACTTACACATGTACACAAACATATAGGTAATACACAAACACGCACACACACACACCCCCCAGATGAGGTGAAAATTTTCACCACATGTTCCTGCTGTGATAATGCTGCTACCCTGCCACGGGCCCCAAATCAATGGAGCCAACTGACCTTGAGCTGAAATACCCAAACTGTGAATCAAAATATAACTTTTTCCTTTACAAGTTGATTTATGTAGTCTATTTATTAAAATAATGTAAAGCTACTAACCCAAATGATAAAACTATTCTCTAAGATACTTTTGAAAATATTCATTTTTAAGTAAAAATTTGCATATTACCATAAATAACATTGTGACATAAATCAATAGACCCCCACCAGCGAATACTTACCAACAGCCTTCATTCAATGGGGAAAACATCTCAACTGTCTCTCTACAGTATTAAAAATGAGATCACAGGGTCTGGTAAATTTGAATGGCTTTCTTTTACAATATAATCTTTACCCTGAGGTCTTGATTCTATAGGCTTTATCATATTAACATAAATGTTTAAGAACACCTCACTTAAAAAACTACACACAAGCTGGGTGTGGTGGCACATACCTTTAATCCCAGCACTCAAGAGGCAGAGGTAGGAGGATCACCATGAGTTCAAGGCCACCCTGAATCTACATACATAATTTCAGGTCAGCCTGGGCCAAAGTGAGATCCTATCTCAAAAAAAAAAAAGGGGGGGGGGGCTGGAGAGATGGCTTAGCGGTTAAGCGCTTGCCTGTGAAGCCTAAGGACCCCGGTTCGAGGCTCAGTTCCCCAGGTCCCACGTTAGCCAGATGCACAAGGGGGCGCATGCATCTGGAGTTCGTTTGCAGAGGCTGGAAGCCCTGGCGTGCCCATTCTCTCTCTCTCCCTCTATCTGTCTTTCTCTCTGTGTCTGTCTTTCTCAAACCAATAAATAAAAAAAAAAATAAAAAAATAAAAAAACACACACACACACACACATTAAAAAAGAAAATAATTACTTGATCAAGAGAAATCTGTAGCATATAAGATTCCTTAAGTGAGTCTTGAATAAGGGCACTGCTTGCTTTTGTCTGATTCAAAGATTCAATCAAATCCTTATTTTCCAAAATATTGCCTTGAGATGTAGCAAGTGTCTGTAGAAAAAAATTAACAAAATAATATAAACAGGATTACATATATTAAAATACCCAGCTAAAGGAAGTTCCTATTAACTATCATTAATCTAATGATGCTTAGATTATTTCAAAAGAATTTCAACACTTCTGTCTTTCCATTTCACTGTTAATACACAGAAACATTAAATATGCACCATTGGGCTAGAGAGATGGCTAAATAGTTAAAGTGTATGCCAGCAAAGCCAGAAGATCCAAGTTCAATTTCCCAGGACCCACATAAGCCAGATGCTCAAGATGGCACATGCATCTGGAGTTCGTTACCAAAGGTTGAAGGGCCTGGCACAGCTATTTTCTCTCTACCTGCCCCTGAGTCTCTGTCTCTCAATAAATTAAACAAATAAATAAATACATCATTATCAAAGCTTCATATATTCATTACCTTTCTCAAACTATTAAGAATGAAAAGTAGGTGCTGAAGAGATGGTTTAGCAGTTAAGGTGCTTACCTGTGAAGCCTAAGGGCTCAGGTTCCATTCTCCAGTACCCACATAAGCCAGATGCACAAAGGAGTGCATGTGTCTGGAGTTCATTTACAGTGGCTGGATGCCCTGGTGTGTCCACTTTCTATCTGCCCCTTTCTCCCCCTCTCTCAACATGGATAAATAAAATTTTTTAAAGAATAAAAAGTATACAAAATTGCACCTTCATGATTTTTAAGTTAACCACATATAATACTCAATGCAGTGTCAGATTATTAGTGTAAAACAGATGTATTGTTAACCTGCCTTCTACCTATTTATGTTTGTACCCTTACATGAACACTATACTCATCCTTGGAAAAGCTTACTTTGTACAGTTGGCTGCAGCCAACACAGAGTCTTATAAACTCATCAAAAGTGCTGAAAATAAGTGACATTTGAGTCTTCAGCCAGATATCATCCCCCCACTCCAAGGCTCAGGAAATAACAAGGAAATGAAGACAGAAACAAGTCCAAGCTGTAGAGTGGGGAGGAATGCTCTGGAACTCTCTAGCCTGGACATGACACAGCCATTGTACTCAGAAACTCACAGGCAGCTCTGGTTACCTGCTCAAGACCTGTACAAGATATGGACAGTAACCGTTCCACCCTAGACAGAAGAGGAGGAGCTTTTCAGAGCCCACCAATTCCTGAGGATCTACTGGTAGTTAATGGTTGCTGGGGAAGGAAGAGTCATTCTCTTTAATCGTGTACTCACTAATGTGTGAAGGTAAGAAGAAAGGGCTCAAAAGAAGTGGGAGATGTATAAGAGAGAATCATGGAATCTCTATTATCAAAATGCAATGTAAATATGTACAAAATTTTCAAAAATACATAAAATATTACAGTTAGAATTAATAATTACTCCTTCCGGACTTTATTCTAAAAATATCTTCTTGTTTTCTATTTGAATTTTGACTTTAGAATACTAGTATTCATTTGTAAAAATAAAAAATGTAAGGATACTATTTATTTTTTAAATATCTTTATTTATTTATTTGCAAGGGTGAAAAGAGAGAGAGAGAGAGAAGAGGTATGCCAGGACCTCCTGCCACCGCAACCAAACTTCAGCCACATTGTGCACCTGTCTTTAAATGGATACTGGAGAAAGTGAACCCAGGGATGCTACTTTGCAAGCAAGCACCTTTAAACAATGAGCTCTCTCTACAGCCCCTCAGTTTTTAAAGACACCTTATGTTTGCTAAAAGAAAAGTTAATATGGTAATAGCATTCTGAATATCCCAATCTTACCTCTAAAAGAGATTCTTCAAGCTTGGCCAGCTGTATTTTCTTATCTTCCTCCTGTTGTAATAGTTTTGTTTTCTGTTCTTCTAAATCGGGTTTTTCATGTTGTATGGTTAAAGCCAAAAGCTTAAAAGTGAAAATAATAAAAATTCCGATGAATAAGCCTTATGATATTTGAACAAAGAAAGTTTGTCCCTCAAAATGTTAGGCAAATAGCAATGTCCCTAGGAACCTATTTATACATACCAATCCTACTAGGAACTGATATATTTTAGAGTATGTAAATTATATCCATTAGAGTTGTAACCTGACATACTGTTTAAAAAATGACAATTTGAAAATTTAAAATAAGAAATGACACTGGTTTAAGACATAGTTAAAAATCTTCTGTATACACATTGCCTATAGTTCTTGCTAAACTACACTGCCCTCAGCCATTACTGTGGAGCTAGACAAAACAATTCTTGGAATTAATTTTGTCAAGTATTAAGCAATTGTCAATTCTTTTAATTTGTAGTAAGTATCAAGTCAGTCAAAAGGTATCATTCATAAATGCATATTCAATGAGTCTTATAGTATAATAAAAAAATATTTTGAAGGACTCACTTTAAAATTGCAATAAAGGAAAAAGTATGAGAGCTGAAGAGATGGCCCAGCAGTTTGCCTGCAAAGCCTAATGACTCTTGTTTGACTCTCCAGGTTCCACATAAGCCAGATGCACAAGGTAACACAAGCACACAAGGTTGCATATGCATACAAGGCGGTGCACGTATCTGGAATTTGATTACAGTGGCTGGAGGACCTGGCACGCCAATTCTCTCTCAGTCTCTTGCTCTTTCTCTCTCATTTAAAAAAATACAAAAAAGTGTGAAAATGTGCACATCATTATTGAAAGATGGGTTTAAAAAATATGATACTGAAAGCAAATGGCAATTCTTTTAAGAGGAAAAATGAGTAATATATAAAAATATGCACATGAAAATAATTTTTAAGCTCATGAAGTAATTTTGAAAAGTAATGAGCCACTTGCAGGTAAATGAACTCTCAGATGCAGAGGTCAAGGCCTAAAAAAAAAAAAAAAAACTGCTCAGGAATCAAAGTCCCACACCTATCTGAATATATCAGTTAACTGCAATTTTCAGTTTACTCAACCAGAATGAAATCAACTATTCTTATCTCCAGGAACCATTCTTCTCTCAGTTTCTATCATGGGTGAAAAGCACACTCTGAATTTAAGGAAAGAAGCAGCAGCAGCAGCAGTTAGAAGAGGCGGGTAGAATCAACCATGCATGTCTAATACAGATTTTGAGTGAAATAAATCTGAATGTTTTCCAAGCAAGCATATTTTCAAAGTATAAAGTTTAAATGTTAATCAATTTGAAAAAATGTACTTATAATACAAATATCTAACAAGTACAACAAATTCCCATGTAAATGGTAATCAGTTTTACATACCTGCCCTCGTAATCCACTTCTCGTTGTGGTAAAGTTTACCTCAGTAACAATAGAAGCTGCATCCGGTGGAATAAAGGGATTGGGGTTTCTTGTTGATAAAAAAAGACGGAAATCTTCATTGTAGTCAATAACTTTGTCACCTATTTGTACCACATAACGTGGTCCTATTGAAAACACACACATATAAATAGTTGGCCTGGATTTTTGTATAGTGCTACATGAGCTTTGAAAATAAGATTTTTAAGTCATTGTAAATCATCATCAGATTTTTAATACAGTCTAAAAGACAGTAACAGTTACACGTTCTGACTTCTTCTCAATGCTCTAGTAACCAGCACTCACATATAGAAGCATCAAAGGAATATCTACTTATATTGAGTAAGGCATCAATATTCCAAAATAGCTGATTTTCATTGTCAAAAACAGGAAGCAGCTGACTAGGTATGAATGATAGGTCTTTCAAAGAGGAACTTTGAATGTAACCCTCACAGTTGTAAATCAATTTTTGCCTCTAGTACCTATATTCTGCATATTCATAGAACTGCAAATGACTGTCAGCTCTCCCATAGATGAACAAATCTAATGCAATTTCACAGCTATCTACCAACCACAGGTGAAATTTCTCATAATCAATAGCACTGATCTGTGCAATGAGCTGATTTCTAGTGGTACTCTCAGGTATAAAGTATGTCACTCTGATCACAGAGTACCACTAGAAATCAGCTCATTGAAGTAAAGCATAAGCCTTGCCATTTCTCTTTGTTCCTTTAAACCCTGTGTTCTCTTACTTGAGAGGGTTTCCCATGTCTCGCATGATTCCAATGAAACAGGTCTCATAAAATGTGCTTAGTGTAACTTCTTTGCCAAGTTCAAAAATAGGGAATCATGGTCCATTCCCAGCTTCCTGACCTGATGATGCTCACTCCAGTTTCATACATACCTAAAACTCTGAAACTAGTATTGCACACAGGAGAGAGAACCCACACCATTTGTCTTCTGAATGTGGGTTACTTCATTTAGCATATTTCACATACGACAGAGAACATGCTCTTTCAGACCCTGGATTACTTGATTTAGCATATTCTTTTCCAGATCCATCCATTTTCCTTGCAGGAAACTGGCAATTTCATCATCAATTTTTCTTTACAGTAGAATACAACTCCGTTGTGTATATGTACCAGATATTCATTATTATTTTAACTCTTCCAAGCCTTAGGAATATTACAGAACTGGGGGTAGAAAGAATAAGAGCTAGACGATGGGGAGGAGTGCTGTGAAGTGGTCACTACATTTGTGACCTCACAGCAACTGTTGATACCTGCACAAGAACCTAACAATACTGGGCTCATCAACATTTCATTAAGTATGATGAAAGGAAAGTTATAGGCCATTAATGGTGACTGGGGAAGTTGGTGACATTCTCTGCAGTGGTGTAGCCACTGGTAGAACCCACAAAGATTGGTAAATAACCCCTACCCATGCTCATGCAGGCAAACCTCATTAGACTAAGTGGTCCATCCACAAAAAGGGGGCAAAAAGACATCAAAGTAGAAGAGAGACTAGTTGAGAAGAAGGGGTTCAATGGAGAATGGAGAGAGGGAAGAAGAGGAGCTAATAAGAGGGGATTATGATGAAAATACATTGTATACATGCATTAAAATCATCAATAGAAATAAATAAGTAAAATTAGAGACTTTTCCTAGAAACTTAAGTATTTACCTTGAGCAACCAGATCTCGTCTCAACAACGGATAAAGAACGGGTTCCACTCCATCCACCTCTTGTATAATGAGGGTTTTCCCAAAACGCACTGCCAACTCAAGAGCAGTGATGAAGTTACTATCCTACGAGAACAAAAAGAACACACTTTAGTTCCCTCATCTCAATGCTTACCAAGGTGCTTATAGATAATGGGAATAATATGAATGATATAAACCATAGTATTAATAATTCAAATTACTCATGATTGCTTTCAATTAGAAAGTACTTTGAATGAATTATTTTAATTGAATACATTATCTTAAATGTTTCATAATTTAAATATATAAATAAGAAATAGAAGGATTTTAAAAATAATTTTTGTAACAAAAATCCAAATAACTTATGCTCAGTTCTCTTTACTAAGTTTTAAGTATAAAGCATAGTACAGTTAACTTAACAACTATTTTTGACAGCAGAGAACTAGAAATTTCTTACCTTACATATGTGAAACTATATAGCTGTGATTAACAATTTTTCATTTCCACCACACTACAAAAGCTCATCTTGAATTTTCTACTATAATTACAGATTGTAACAGAAATAAAATTTCAAACTCTATGTGAAATACATAATTAATTCTTAATAGGAACTACTTTATGCTGTAAATCGAACACTGAGTAAGTGGGAAGAGGCAAGATAATGAATTCCAGATCAGCTCTTCTTGATGTGACAAGGTTAACTGAAAGTCTATAACCAACTAAGAACTTTGAGGTTTTCTGCCTAGCAAGTGAGATGAAAACAAATGTAATGTTTGGTATAATAAATACTAAAGGAAAAAACCACAGTCACATATGACATACCACAAAAGATTTCAGCCAACAACGTGTGTATGTGTGTGTGTGTTTTCCCATGACATTATAATAAACAAAAGTGACTCAAACTGAGAAAGACCAAAACTGAACCTTAGCTTATAATATTTATGTATGTGTAAATAAATGGAGTTGTGATAGTTTGAATGTAAAATACCCCAATACTCAATCCCCAGCTGATAGTGGTAGTCTAGAAAGTGGTTGAACCTGCTGAAGGAAATGTGTATGGGGGAGAGGGGGAGGCTGAAGTGCTGCTTGCTCTCTCTCCACTTCCTCCTTGCCAGTATCATGATGTGACAGCAGCTTCCTGTTCCTGCCCAGCTTTCCCCTTCATGGTAGGCTCTACCCTCTGATACTGTAAGCCAAAACAAACTCATTCCCTAAGTTGTTTCTAGTCAGGTATTTTGCCCCAGCAAGGAGAAAGCAAGTGAGATGGGGTAAATTATGGGTAAAACCTAAAAATCTACAAAAGAGGCTAAGAGAGGATAGAGTGATGCCAGTGAAGAGGAAAAGGACACATGTGATATAAAAGTAGGAGGGGAGATGATGAGGCAGGGGCATGAGGGTGAAGACAACTAACTAAAAGAAATTTTTATCTGAAAATACTATCACGATATCTGATGACTTGTATGCTAATTAAAAACAAATTAAAATTTTTAAAAAATGAAAAAAAAAACCCTTATTGGCTAACGACATTGTGGTTGTCAGTACAGCCTAGCACTCAGAGGTTTTGTAGTATAAAAAAAGCTACGGTGTAAACAAGCTATGGAACTGTTCACTGCAAGTACAGCATGGATAACTGTGTTCAGTACCTCATGCTTGTTGATAATACTACAGGATTATGTTCCTGGTTTATATATTTCCTATGTCATACTTTTATCATTACTTTTGAAATGCATTCCTTAAACTAACTAAAAACAAATTAGCAGTATAACAGCCTTGGCAAGACCTTTAAGAAGTCCTCCGGAGAAAGGCACTGACAACACAAATGGCCAGAGGTGTGTTACTGCTTCTGAAAGTTTTCTAGGAAGATACATGTGGAGGAAGAGACAAGGATATTGATGATTCTGATCTTTTACAGGCCTGGGCATCTGAATCTTAGTTTCTTACAAAAAAATTCAGAATATATTTGAAGTTTATAAAATAAAGATTAAAAGAAAGAAAATGTTTTGTCTAGTTTCCATCTGTAGGTGTCATACTTGCTGCCACCCTCTGCCTTCCCCAGAGCACCTTCCAGTCCTGCAAGTCTACTCATCAGACCCATATGCATCAGCATCTTCTTCATGGACACTATGTCTCTACTGTATCATTTCCATGTTTAGTTGAGTTTACTCCACAGATACACCAATGTTGCCTATAGGAGTATCTGTATATCCTATAATAAATTATGAGCTGAACAGGTTTGTAGCCGAGGAACTATCCTACACAAACAAGTGTGCAAAGGTTATACTTCCCAGGTGTGTGTGAGTAATCTCTGATCTTCACAAAAATCACTCACAAACATATTACTCAGGGCATATCCCTGTAACCTAACCCTATGACTTTATCTTATAGATTATCTAATTTTTCAATTATTCTTACCACAAAAAAGTTATATATTTTCTTTATACTAAAAAAGTAAATTTTCATGGTAATTTTTCAAACACCTAAAGAAGTAATCATATATTAAGCCTTATAAAAACTTCAAATTTTGGCTAACTAACCCACTCTATGGAACAGAACCTATAGCTGGTTCTGTGAAACAAGTCAGAACCATATCCAAAAAACAAGCCCAATCTCCATTATCAAACTCTCACCAATTGTGGACTGTACGAGGGCCTGTACCTATTAAATTCTCTCTAAAATAATAATGGTCATCCCATTTATCTGGTGCTGACTTCACTCTCCACTGGGGAATTTGCTTCTCTTTTTTGGATAGATGCAGATCCTGAGAAGAAAAGCAGCTCATTGCAACTCACCAAGATCTTAGCTGAAACCAAAAGTAATTGAAGAAATGAGCAAGAGTGGTGCTTTCTTGGTGAATCTGGTACCAGCACAAGGGTAGGAGATAGACACAGAGAACACTCAATTCCTACCAAAGCAGATATCCAGAGACACAGAGGCTCCCAAGACCTCATCACTGAAGCAGACCTAAAATAAACCCAACATGGCTCAGGGAAATTTGCAGAAGAGGGGTGGAAAGATTGTTAGAGGCACATGTTGGGATATTATGCACACAGACATTGCCTCTTACCCATAACTCATAGCTAACCCTACAAAGCACAACCCACATTCCCCAATGAGGACAGTCCCTGTGGAACAAGGAGGATGGGGAGGCGGGTAACAAGGATACCTACATGGCTGCATACACACTGTATACATAACTAATAAGAAAAAACTTCAAGTTTGATCAGAGATAACTTCCTCAGCAAGATAACTATGATAGTAGGAAATCCCTAGCAACAAGACTACAATGACATGTTACTGACCAAAATGTCAAAATATCAAAGCCAGACAGGAAATAATGAGAAACACTTCAGGAAAGCTATAAATAAGGTAAAAGGACAGAAGTCCTCTTACTTTCTAAGCTAGGTTAGTTACTCTTTAATATCAGCACATTGTAGCTATGTCAGTAATGATAACTAGTATAAATGTTTGACTATCTAACCTACAAAAGTGTCATCTTTTCAAGGAGGAGCTAGAATAACTCAATGTTAAACTCCAGGTCTTAAAGGAATACTTAGTACCCAATAAATGTTCTTGTCCCTTTCCTACAAATTAAAAAATTGAAGCTTAAGAAAATTACATTTATTTTTCTAGATCTCAAAGAAAGTTATTTGTAGGGCTTAAACTTGACGAGCTGTCTCCTAAGTATACATTCAGTTATTTTCATTATAAGATACTACCTAAGCTACATACCTGTTGATTAATGATTTCCAAACGTGAGTCTTTCAAATGTGTCTTTAACCACTCTGTTGCTTGGGAAGAGGGATCTATAAGAAATGGGCACACCCGACTCTAGTTGAAAAAAGAGAGAACTTATTTTTAAAATAATGATGTTTTCATTTAAAAAATGTCTAAAGCTTATGAATTGCTAATTGATCTTTACTGGTTCTGTAGCACACAATCACAAGGAAGAAACAAAGGTACAGTGTACAACTATAATAGAAGGCATATTAATAAACTTCCAATGACTAGCAGCTAATATTGGAGTAATTAAATTTAACCAGAATAAAGTGAACATAGTCCTATCTACTATGCAATAACACAAAACATACATCAGTAGTCTAAGCCACTGTACTATTCCTTTTAGCATTTCAAAGCATGCTGTCCAATTATTTATTAACTCCATGTATCCTTTGGTTAAACAGAGCATAAAAAATTTATTAAAAAGATTAATGAGATAATCAAATAGCTATCCATATAGCTATATTTAAGACATTTGTTTCTTTTAAAGTAGTACATATCCATTACAAGAATAAGTGTCTTCAAAAAGAAAATGCAGGCCAGGCATGGTGAGCATGCCTTTAATCCCAGCACTCAGGAGGCAGGGGTAGAAGGATCGCTATGAGTTTGAGGCCACCCTGAGACTCCATACTGAATTCCATGTTAGTTTGGGCTACAGTGAGATCCTATCTAGAAAAAAAAAAGGAAGAAAAGAAAAAGTGTAGACTGTTGGTAAAGATTTAAAGAACAAGTATTTATACAATGTATTGCACTAATTAACCTCAGTAAGTTTACAATGAGTTAATTTTCCTCCTAAAAATGAACATAAAAAAATGAAAATTTAGAACTGGAATATACATAATAACAATACATGTTCCTTCCATGGCACATCAGGAGGCAAGGAGGTGATGAGAACTCCCTATTCTGCAGAAGAACAGCTTTCCATTTTCAACACTGTTTACAATTGCTGGCATGTGGTGATATATCACCTTTAGTTCAAGATTTACTGTAGTCAAAGAGCTCATGTTTCTTCACACCCACAGTGGGCTCCTCCAACCACACTTCCCTTTACGGCACACCACTAGATAATCTTTACCCAGCATCAATTTCTGGCAATTTAACTTAAGTGACTCTTCCATCATATAAATGTTCTATTCCTAGCCAAATGACTTGCTACTAAACAATCTCTTCTGTGTTACCACAGGTTTTAGATCCACTTCTTTGCTAGTAATTAATAGCAAACATTTCACAATTCTAGTAGATTTTACCAAACTATGAAAGGAATTACTTAAAAAATAGAAAGTGCTCTTACCCATGATTTCAAACCAATGATCTGATGCAGAAATAAAAACAGGTAGCAATATTTTAAAACCCTTTTTTTTTTAACAAGGATGGTATTCTTAGCAAATATAAAGGATACTCAGAAGTTAACTTTCATAGTCATTTAATTCTGTTCAGAGATTTAGAAATATATATATCTGTAGTACATTTTATTGGTTTTTCAAAAAATGTAGCTAATATTTACATTTAACAAATTATAATATATTTAAAATGATGCCATTCTATACATTAGTTCATGTAATGATTTATGCATTCATTCATTCTTTGACCTACCATGTTAGATAACTACAGAAATACAAGTCAAATACAGAAATTAATCAGATACATTCCTTTACTCTCACTGACATCATATTCAATAAAGAGGCAGAAATGAAAATTCCATGGCTAAGAGATACACAAGATTCTACCAAAGGACTCAGAGGAGCTGGGGTAGGCCACAGCAATCAATTCAAGTCAAATTAGCAACGCAAAGTAGTAAAGGCATTGTTGGCAAAACAAATACCATGTTTGAAAAGGAATGCAAAAGCTTGCAGTTATTGAAAACTTCCATGTTTAGCATTGCTGGGTTATAAATAAGTGGGAGTTATAAAAAGGAAATGGCAGAAGTACTCTAGGGTCTGGTCAGAAAAGCTCTGCCATACCCAATGATTATGACACTGTCAAACGGCAGTCAGTGGAGGATCACTGAAACATACTAGTTGAGACAATATAGTCAGATGAAAATTTTAAGGAGATTACTCCACGAATGGGAAAACAAGTGATGGTGAGGGGGAATATGCTTGCTGCTATACATTTTTACCAGGTACATAATGATGATGAGCCAGAAATAAAGCCACTGGAAATGAATGTAGTGAAATGTAATGATTCTTGAAGGATATAAAAACTGTATTTGATTACATAATTAAAAACTAAAGAGATGAGGTTGGGGAGATGGCTTAGTGACTAAGGTGCATACCTGCAAAGCCTAAGGACCCAGGTTCGATTCTCCAGGTCCCACCTAAGCCAGATGCACATGGCGACGCATGTGTCTAGAGCTTGTTTGCAGTGGCTAGAAGCCCTGCCATGCCCATTCTTACACACACAGACTCTCTAATAAATAAATTTTTAAAAAATAAATCATTAAAAAAAGTTTTAAAAAATTCAAACTTAAAGAGATAGTGAGAATGACTCATATATTTGTAGCTTACAATACTGGGCCAAGATTGTGGCATGTGGCATCTCCAGTGGTAGAAAGCGAAAGAGAAACAAGTTGCTAGGAAAGGGAGAGAAAGAGAAAGAGGATCTACAATGAAGGGCTTGCCCTACACACCCCATATATAATATTTTTTAGATGGGGTGATTGGTCACCTGGGATTGTACTGAAATGCTGAGCAGGTAACTGATGCTAAAGAGCCTTTTAGAAGTCTAACATGCTGGAGAGTGGGCAGGGGAAGGAGAGTAGTATTTTTTCAATCTGGCTTAACACTTAGAAAATGGTAAACCTGGAGTCAATAATCACTATTGCTAATGAAAGGTACAAAGAACATATCTCAGAATGAATCTCTCTCTTAAAACAAGAGAAATTTCCTGGTAATGTCATTTGAGTTATGAAGCTAGTCCCAACCACATGGCATCTCAATTATTTAAAAGAATATATATTTCTTTCCCATTTTTTCTAAAATGACTATAGATTCTTGACTTTAAAAAATGGCAAACTTAGATAAAGACAAATAAAACTTAAGCTGCAGGCAGAGGAGATGGCTCAGCAATTAAAGGTACTTGTCTGCAAATCCTGATGGCCTGGGTTCATCTTCCCAGTACCCAAATAAAGCCAAATGCACAAAGTAGTACATGTATCTGAAGTTCAACTGCAATTGCCAAAGGGTCCTGACACATCCATAATCAGTTTATCTAGCTAGTAGCTAGTCAGCTATCTATCTAGCTATCTTCTCTATCTCTAATAAATAAATAAAGTAAAAAATTATTAGTATTTCTATTCACATATGGATTTTAATTACATATGTTTACTAAGGTATCCATTCATAAATGAATTTTAATTATTCTCCCTTTTATGTGGCTAAAAAAAAAGAGTAACTTCAAAAGCTTCACAATGTTAAGCATATATTTTCTGAAGTGAGCTTCAGAAGAAAATTTTCCTGAGATAAACCAATTACCTGTAATATAACAAGAGCATTTTCAATGGAGAGGTCATCTGATGGCAGGCCTTCACTCTTCCAAATTAACTGCTCACTTTCAGTACAAAGAAATTTCCTGAGATCAAATTCTGGAAAATTAACAGTATCAAATAGTTTACTATAGTAAGAAGGAAGAAAATAAATCAACTTCAAATATAGTGAAGCATAAGTCCTATGACAATCCTTAACTGGAAATCTATCCTATCCATTTAGAACACAAAAACAAGAAGAAAATGTTCTAAAAATAGAAAATGGGATTGGAGAGATTGCACAGCATTTAAGGTACTTGCCTGAAAAGCCTAACCACCTGGGATTGATTTCCTAATACCCACATAAGCCAGATGCACAAAAGTAGAGCATGTATCTGGAGTTTATTTTGCAGTGGTAAGAGGGCCTGGGGCACCCACACTCACTCACTCACTCATTCATATTCTCTCTCTCTCTCTCTCTCTCTCTCTCTCTCTCTCACCATATATACATATATTTTTTTAATTACTGACATTAAAAAAAAACTTATAACTTTAAACTGCCACACACAAAAAGGTCCACAAAATGTTTCCTTTCCTTCAAAAAAGAAAACAAATTAAAAATGTAGAAAAAATAAAACTTGAATCATATTCCTTGAGTGAAGGCTTCACAGCCATGATAATTTTATGAAAACCACAAAATGCACTAGAAAATTTAAAATCCCTACTACTCACTTTGTCAATATGAAATTACTTTAAGAATAAAATGCTAAGCTACATTTATGCAGCATCAAAAATAATTTAGTGATCTTGGTTTCTTACAGTGTTTTGTGAATAGAAAACACAGTAACAAAGCAATTTCTAAAAGATCTGTGAAGTGTGTCAAATCAAAGTAATCCATAGAACATTTCCCTTTAAAAAATAAAATAAAATAATAGAAGTAGAAGGCATACTGCTGGTATAGTAAAATTTCTAATTCACAAGTAAGTCAATGCTAACTGTCAAGGCCAGCTGACTTGGTCCACTCCTCCAGACAGCTCTTTCTAAGACATTCTGGTGCAGCAGAAAGGTAGGTGATGAATGCAGCAGCTAGCTGAGCTCTTTTAGGAAGAGTAGCTAATTCCTCCGATATCTCTGCAACCTGAAAAAGAGTGAAACATACTCACAAGGAAGCAATGGATGTGTTAAAATAAGGCTAACAATACTGAGATAATAGAACATTTAAAGAAGAAAAAATGGCCAATAGTGTTGAGTCCTTAGTTCCTGTTGTGAAAGAAAATTCTAGCAATCTTCAGGGGGTGCTAGATTTCCATCAGCCCATTTCCTTCCCGGCTCTTCTCCCTCAGTAATATAGACAAATAAAAAGGGGAAAGGGTAATTTCCTGTAACACTTTCATAGAAAGACACTTTGCTATAAAATCCATTAACTTGGGCTGGAGAGATGGCTTAGCGGTTAAGCGCTTGCCTGTAAAGCCTAAGGACCCTGATTCGAGGCTCGACTCCCCAGGACCCACGTTAGCCAGATGTACAAGGGGGCGTACGTGTCTGGAGTTCATTTGCAGTAGCTGGAAGCCCTGACAGGCCCATTCGCTCTCCCTCTTTCTCTCTGCCTCTTTTTCTCTCTGTTAGTTGCTCTCAAATAAATAAATAAAAATAACAAAAAAATTTTTTTTAAATACATTTCCTTAGGGACTATTTATTTTTAGGATATCTGCCCAAAGCTAGCTACAAGATAATGAATATTTCTCTCTCAACAGCTACATCAGAAGCTTCCAGTGTTTTCTAGAAGCAGGACTCTGCAGCTCACCTGTGTGTTCCACCTCCTGTGCTCCCTGTCAAGCTGGCTGATCAAGACCTCTGCAGCTCTGATAGTCTCTTGGGCTTTGCTAACTTCAGCTTCAAGCTTAGCAGCTTCTGAAGTTCTGCTCTGAAATCTATGAAAACATCAAAACAGATTTAAAAACAAAAATACTGAAGAAATATTTCATGACTTAACCCTGAGGATATTTTGTGCATAAAAGATCATTAATAAAACACACAAACATACCAACACATACACCTCAAGTACATCATTCTTGCTGGGGATGCAGCTCAGTGATAGAATGTTACCAGGCACAAGATGTTAGGTTTGATCTTTAGCATAAAACAAATCAAAAATCATCTTTACTACAAATAGTAGACATGTTTTCCACATCCTAACATTCTCATTTCTCAATATGGTATTCAAGACCCTGTCCTAAGACTGAGCCATTCTATCTTTCTACTTTACTTCTCTATTCTAATTAGAAAAACTAGGTATTAAAATATGAAAAATTTTATATTACCAGAAAATGTCATAACTTTTATCTGTTCTTCAGAACATTACATTTGCCTGGAATATCTTCCACCCAATCCTGTATCTTTATCTCACCATTCAGCCTAAACTCCTCAAATATCTATCAACCAGAAATACAAATTGAAAATTTATATAAATTATAATATCTCCCTTAGGGTCCATTTGCCAGAGTTCATTTTATTATTTTACTAAATATAGCAATATTACTTAATATTTTTCATTAGGCAACAAATATTTAAGTGCTAGTATATACTAAGGATTTTACTATGCATCAAATAATAGAACCTGATTTAACTCACAGCAACAGTTCAAACTCTTCCATTTCTTACATTATAGATAAGGAAAATTAGACTAAAGACAAGTCTCACCAATCAGCAGTGTGGAATTTAAAATTTATATACAGATATATCTGATGTTAAATTCTACCACTTCAAGGCATTTTAACAGTATATTCATTGCCTTCTCTTTCTTCTGGACACAAATGTCTAGAACTGACTTGCCCATTGTGGTGCTCACTAACCATATGTGGCTACTTATTTAAAGATAAATAAATCATTTTTTAAAATTTGTTTATTTGCAAGCAGACACACACACACACACACACACACACACAGAAAGAAAGAAAATGGACATGCCAGGGCCTCTTGCTGCTACAAACATGTGCTACTCTATGCATCTGGATTTGGGCACTGGGGAATAAAACCTCAGCCATTAGGCTTTGCAAGATAGTGCCCTTAATCACATCTCTCCAGCCCCTAAATTTTAATTGCTTAGTCTTATCACACAAACTGCAAGTGCTCAGTGATCACATATGTGTATTTACTACTACTGTAGACAGTATATATTACAGAATATTTCCAGTATTTGAAAAAGTTCTGTTGGGTGGCACTGATCTTCAGGACCTAGAAATAAAAATACTACAACTTTGTTTACCACAACAATATATACTCCACATTGCATGTGGTACTACAATAAATACTTGTTAAGTTAAATCAATTTTCATACTTATGTAGTTACATAAAAATGCTAAATGTGTCTGTAATTTTGTAAGTGAAAACTAAAATTAAGAGACCAAGGGCTTAGGATATAGGCTCACTGACAGAACATTTGCTAACTCACACATAGCACAGTGTTCAATTCCCAGCACTGAGAAATTGATGGACCATGTTTGGGACTCAATTCCCTTATTTTTTATTGATATGTAAGAAAATATTACTGACCTTCAGCCCAGAGTCAGTTAAGCCAGAATTGTCTCATTCTTGGTATTAATTGTGTAGCCATGTAATAATTGTGTCAAGTGGAAAGTGCCATTCTGTTTTACTTAAAGTTAACTCAAAAAGTTGTTGTCATAATCTTTCTAAAGCATTGATCACATAGTATATATATAGGAATTGGAATTTATGAAGTTAGTCAAATATAGTAGCTAATTCTGATTTAGTAATTTGCCATCTGGTCAAATAAGCCATTCTTGTCTAACATACAAAATATTATGTCTACCTCTCAGCAATGCTTAAAGGGCTACAGGTAGATGTATAAAGTGTCTAGTACAAAAGACACAAGACCTAAAAAACAAAACTGAAACACTGCTGTCATTAACTGTCCAACACAGCTGGTTATAGTTTGGGTGAATATGAAGTATTGGCTATGAGTATATAATGGCACAAATGATGTTTGTTTTCATTATACTTTCCTAATAATACTTTGTGGAAGAAACCATGATTTCTATTTTCTATTACTAAATTTACAAATTGTTTAGGAACACTGAAAACACTGGGCTTATGAACTTGGTATTTCTGTGTTGGTTTGATTTGTTTATTTAAAATAATTCTCCAAAAGTCAACATACATACATATATACATACATATATACAGTATTTAGCTGCATATGTATCAATATTTTCAAGAATATATTTACTCATTTAGATATCTTCAGGACTGGAGGGATGGCTTAGCAATTAAGGCATTTGCCTACAAAGCCAAAGGACCCAGGTTTGATTCCCCAGGACCCACACACAAGGGGGCACACACTTCTGGAGTTTATCTACTGTGGCTGGAGGCCCTGGCGTGCCCATTCACTCTCTCTCTCTCCCTCTTTTTCCGTTAAGTAAATAAATAAAATATTCAAAACACTAGCTTTAAAAATATTTATGTATCTTCTGGGCGTGGTGGTACACTCCTTTAATCCCAGCACTCAGGAGGCAGAGGTAGGAGTATCCCCATGAGTTCCAGGCCACCCTGAGACTACAGAATGAATTCCAGGTCAGCCTGAGCTAGAGTGAGACCCTACATCAAAAAACCAAAAAAAAAAAAAAAAAAACCACAAAACCCCCATTACATATCTATACATAGAGAAATAGAAAGAACTGCTTCTTTTTTTGGTGGGGGGGGAATTCATTCTGTAGTCTCAGGGTGGCCTCCAACTCTCAGCGATCCTCCTACCTCTGCCTCCCAAGTGCTGGGATTAAAGGCGTGCACCACCACGCCTGGCTTAAGAATTGCTTCTTGATCATAAAGAAAAATGTTCATAGTTTTGATCTGATAAATTTCTTAGTATAATTCTTCCTTCTATAATAAAAATATGATATGACATATGATCTGGGGCTATAAGTAGTATAAGTATAAGTAGTAGAGCTCTTTTCAATATGCACAAACTCTGGTTTAGGACCTGAGGTTTTAGTCTTATAACAGAAATAATTTTCTATTTGATACTGAAGCTATTTTTTTCCAAGTATAGAGTGAGCTAAAAAGGAGAAAGTAAATATAGTAGAGTCATGAATGGGAATTTGAAAATCTTTAACATCAGTTGAGGAATGCTTCAAATACCTAAATTTGTTTCAAAATTTAACATACAGGAAAAATGGCTCAGCACTTACAGGCACTTGCTTACAAAATGTGCGGGCCTTGGGTGTGACTCCCCAGTACTCCCATAAAGTCAGAGAAACTAATATATGTGTCTGGAGTCCATACAGAGAAGCAAGAGGCCCTGGTGTGCGCATGCGCGCACACACACACACACACACACACACACACACACACACACACAAACACACACACACACACACTCCTTCTCTCACGCCCTCTGTCTCTTTATTTTGTTTTTAATTATTTTATTTTTTTTTTGGTTTTTCAAGGTAGTGTCTCACTCTAGTCCAGGCTGACATGGAATTTACTATATAGTCTATATGGCCTCGAACTCATGGTATCCTCCTATCTCTGCCTCCCAAGTACTGAGATTAAAGGCATGTGCTACCACGCCTGGCTCTCATTTATTCACTCTCACTCTCTCCTAAATGAGTATATTTTAGGTATTTTTTGTTGTTGTTATTATTTTATTTTCTCTTGTTGTTTTGAGGTACACGCTCATTGTAGCCCAGGCTGATCCAGAATTCACTATGTAGTGATTTTTTTTTTATCTTTTTTGGTTTTACTAGATAGGGTTTTACTCTAGCCCAGGTTTACCTAGAACTCTCACTGTGTAGTCTCAGGGTGGTCTCAAACTCACAGAATCCTCCTACCTCTGTCCCCCAAGTGCTGGGATTAAATGTGTGTGCCACCAAGCCTGGCTAAGTGAGTATATTTTAAACTTCACTTACTTCTCCTTCAGTTCTGACACCTTCTGGCCAACCGAACTAAGAAGATCCTCTAGTTTCCTTTTCCTCTCTTCTGTTTTCTTCAAATTCCTAAAATATGATTGCTGTTAAAATTCATTCTATTTTATGTAACATAAACCAGCAGCACTTTAAAATATAATCTTGCAGTGAATATGAGAAAAGCACCCACAGTTCAGTATAATAATGCTTTTAAATACAAATTGAGAAACATCAAAATTAAAAATGCATCCCTGAGCCAGGCGTGGTGGCACACACCTTTAATCGCAGCACTTGGGAGGCACAGGTAGGAGGATAGCCTAGAGTTTGAGGCCACACAGTGAGTTCTAGGTAAGTCTGGGCTAGACTGAGTGCAACCCTGTCTAGAAAAACCATAAAGGGAAAAAAAGTGTATTTTTAATTCAATATATATCACTTCTTAGAATTCATATTAAATAATACATGTACATAAAAATTTCTAGCTGAAAATGTGAGCTTAGACATACTCATTTACCTTGTTTTCAAAAGACAGAAAAAGATGACAAAAAGAAAATAATAGATAAAAACATGAGACAAAAAAGAAATTTCAATCAAAATTTTTAAAGTAGTAACTGACAAGTCAGAACACAAAAAACAGGAAGCTAAGGGGTACTAAGTAGAATTCCAATGTTCTGAACACATCAAAAGCATCTACCTCTGAAAGCAACAAAACTTTTTGTTTAAAAGTGGACAGACAGAGCCAGACCTCAAAATCCATCCCTGCTGAAATCAAACTTCCTTCTTAAGGCAACCAAGGAAGCAAGACCGGGTGGCCCACCCCAGTCTATCAACTCACTGTCATGCCAGATATCAAGGATACAACACTTCCTTAAATAAAAAGGAAATGACACCTGCCAACAAAAAAAGTACCCACTGAGGAATTATCTTCAAATGCCCAGTCTTCCACTGATCATCAATAGGCCAGGGAGCCCAAACCACACTCAGCTTCCTGTCTGATTTCCAGTATCCAACTTAGTAAGAAACCTTCCTTGAAAGAACAAAAAATAATAAATACAGAAAGGATCTTAAAAGGTAATCATCAGTGTCAGGCATGACAGTGCAAGCCTTTAATCTCAGTACTGGGGAGGCAGAAGTTAGAAGGTGAGTTTCTTTGAAGTTCTTGGCATGTCCATTCTCTGCCTGTCTCTCTCTGTCTCTCAAATAAATAAATAAAATGTTTCTTAAGAGTAAAAAAAGAAATTAAAAAGGGTATCTTGTTTTCAGAATAATAAAAAGAAATTAACAGAGCACTGGAAAATGAAATACAAACAAAACAGTACAACAACAGGAAGAGGCATTTAAGAAACTAAAACATAAAATAGGGCTGGAGAGATGGCCCCATGCCTACAAAGCCTAGCGACCAGGGTTTAATTCCCCAGTACACACATACAGTCAGATGCACAAACTGCTGCTTGCATCTGGAGTTTGTTTGGAGCAGCTAGAGGTCCTAGCATTCCAATTCTCTCTTGTCTTCCCTCACTCTCTCTCTCTCTCTCTCTCTCTCTCTCTCTCTCTTTCCTCCTCACTTGCAAATAAAATAAATATTTAAAAATAAAACATAAGACAAATGAAGTGAAAACTTGTTTTAGCTGACATGTGCATAAAAGACAGAAAGAGTCCTGACCAAGAGTCCCCACAGAATAAAAATTTTGTACAAATATTACATAATTACCATTAGAACACTAAAATTGTGAAAAGCAGACATAAAAACATATTAGAAGATTAGTTTGAGAGTTCTAATAAAAAAAACTTTTAGGGGTTTCTGATGAAATAAAAAACAAGCCTACTACCTTCCAACCTCCTCTTCCTAGGAGACTGACAGCCTCAGATTTGATCTGGCATGCACCTGCCCTCGCCACACTGAGCAGATACTCATTTATTGAAGTATAATAGGAAAGAAGAAAGTAAGGGTGAGACAGTATTTCCTGGGAGTCTCATCAAAAAAATATTGATATTGATCTTAAAAGAAGCACACTGAAAGAAAAGCAGGGATTGGGAAGATGTATAATAGAAAAATAATCTCTTTAAACTATGTATCATCCTGTCTGAATAGAACTTTACAGCCACATGAATTGAAAGAGATAGAGTAGTTCATTTACAAGTAAACTGAAAATGTTTAAAAACAAGGAGAGGGCTCATTTCCATAGTGAGTCTATAGAAGGACGTAACCAACCACTCTGAAACCTAAGTGCTTTGGGATCTGATGTTTGCAAAGAAATGTGTGGTACTGTTTTCTACAGGTATCTTCAGTCCTGAATTTCCTAATCCTCAGCCAACTTAATAGGACAGGCCCAGAAAAAAAAATTACTGAAGGAAAGGGGCTTGCTTGCTCTTGTGGTTTGATTCAGGTGTCCCCCATAAACTTAGGTGTTTTGAATGCTAAGTTTCCCAGCTGATGGAGATCTGGAAATTAACACCTCCTGAAGGCAGTGTATTGTGTGGGGCGGGTTTATGGGTATTATAGCCAGCTCCCCCTTGCCAGTACTTGGCACACTCTCCTGTTGCTATTGTCCACCTTATGTGGGCCAGGGGGTGATGTTCACCCTCTGCTCATGCCATCATTTTCTCCTGCCATCATGGAGCTTCACCTCAGCCTACAAGCCAAAATAAACCTCTTTTTCCCAGAAGCTGCTCTTGGTTGGGTGATTTCTACCAGCAATGTGAACCTGACTGCAAGGGTAAAGTGGTACCAAGGAGTGGGGTTGCTGCTATACACCTGACTATGTGGCTTTGGCCATTTGGAGCAGATTATCAAGAGGAATGTGGAAGGATTTGAAGCCTTGGCCTAGGAGATGCCTTGCAGTGCTATAAGTACAGCTTGATGGACTATTCTGATCAAAGTTTAAAGACCTGAATACAGCAAGAACTAGGAACTGTGAGGTTTGGCTTATGAGGGTGAGAAAGACCTTTGCTTGGACTGGGCTAGCAGTGTAAGAAGTGTGAGAAGCTTGCTGTGATGGCCACGTCCTGAGAAGCTGTGCAGGGTCACACTGCATAGAAATGAACTGGTATGAGCAAAGAGATATGGCCCAGAAAAAAAAAAATTCTTTATGTGAACTGCTTCCCATGATGTTTTCCAGGATTGTGAGTAGCCTAGGTGGAGGGGCGAAATTGGAATACCAGTGACTTGTTGCTGGTTAGAATTATAGGACTTGGGGAATTGTCATTGATTAGAGTTGTTGGACTTGGAACTACAGAATTTGATGTTTGCCCTGTTTAAATCTTGTATTGGTTGAATATTTCTTTGCTATGTCCAGTGCCATCTTTTGCAGTATGAATGTTTGCTCTGTGCCAGTATGGGGCTTTTGAGGTTATTTTTTTTAGTATTATGGCTCAGTTAAATGACCATTGATTATGGGAATGTATGAACATTATGGGAATTGATAAAAACTATGTGGACTTTTAAAGTTGGATGAATGTATTGCATTTAACATCACATATGGTTATCAGTTTATGGGTGCCAGGGGCAGAATGTACTGGTTTGATTCAGGTGTCCCCCATAAATTTAGGTGTTCTGAATGCTAGGTTCCCAGCTGATGGAGATTTGGGAATTAACACCACCTGGAGGCAGTGTATTGTTGGATAAACCATTTAAATAGACTTATAGCAAGTACCAAGACCCAAGCAGTAATAAAGTCGCCCAACTAAAATAGCCCATGCCCAGTTGGACTCACTGGCACATTTTACCAGGCTTTCATGGAAGAATTAATACCAATGCTTCTCAAACTTTTCCATAAAATAGAAAAGGAAGGAATTCTACCAAACTCCTTCTATGAAGCCAGCTTTACCCTCATACCAAAACCAGGCCAAGACAGAGCAAGAAAAGAAAATTACAGACCAATCTCCAATCAGGGAACTGCAAATTAAAACTACTCTGAGATTCCATCTCTCTCCTGTCAGAATGGCTACCATCAAGAAAACAAATGACAATAAATGTTGGCAAGAATGTGGTAAAAGGGGAACCTTTCTGCACTGTTGGTGGAAATGTAATCTGGTACAGCCATTGTGGGAACCAGTGTGGAGGTTCTTGAGACAGCTAAAAATAGATTTGCCATATGATCCAGCTATAGTACTCCTAGGCACATATCCTAATGACTCTTCTCACTACCTTAGAGATACCTGCACAACCATGTTTATTGCTGTTCTAGTCACAATAGCTAGGAAATGGAACGAGCCTAGACGTCCATCCACAGATGAATGGTCAATAAAGATGTGGTACATCTACACAATGGAGTTCTATTCAGCAGTAAAGAAAAATAACATTTGCAGGGAAATGGATCAATCTGGAAAGAATTACACTAAGTGAGGTTACCCAGGCCAAGAAAGCCAAATGTCACATGTTCTCTCTTATTTGTGGATCCTAGCTACAAATGTATAGACTTGTGTGTTATCTGAAACCAAAATTCAGTAGCAGAAGCCTATAAGCTAGAAAAAGGCTATAAGGGAGTTAGGACAAGGAAGGACTTAAAGGGAAGATAGTGTGTGTGTGTATACACACACACACACACACATATGTAGAACAGATTACAGGGAGGGGAAAGGCCTAAGTGAGGTCAGGGGAAGAGACTGTATAAAAGAAGGGTAGGGTGGAGGGTCAATCAAAATTCAAGATATTCTCAACAAGATATAGTAAAACCTACTTTTTTGAATAATGGCATATCCAGAAGCCATACATTGTTACAAGAAATTTTCGGTGCCAGGGATGGGATACTTTCCAGTGAGTTGTTGGCCACAGTGATCCCTTTTGCCTCCAAAACATTACAGGCTATTGCCAAGGCCCTTGGTTTCCCCTGAGAAAGAGATGGTAAGATACTATTGCTGAAGAACTCACATGCCTAAGCTACAAAGTCACTGAGAACTCAAGCTGGTGTTGAGCAGAAAACTTTCTCCCTGTAGCCTAGTCAATTGAATGCTGGAATAAATGGTACTATATGCAGTCTTATGGGAGACAGAAGTCATCAGCAATGAAAACAGTGGACACTGGAAACCTCAAGTTTGGCCAGAGAGGCAAAATGACTGAATGAGTGCAACAGTGGCATGTCTGCTCTGGGTTAAACCAAATGTTCTCTAATTGGACTGAAGGCCTACTCTATGGGATAGAATATGTGCCTGGTACTGAAAACCTAATCAAAAGCCTATGGCAGGGGAGGTCATGAGCCTTAGGGGTATAAAGCCTGCTCTTGTCTGGATAAATGCATATATTACTCTCACCAAATTGCCCTGAAAGCACTACACTTAATGTTCATACTCATATATTAATGCTACTATCACTTCTGGTTAGAGAAGCTTCTCTTTTCAAATGGTGATGACCACTGGAATAACGCAAAAGGCAGCGCAGTGCTGAGAAGAAGGGATGGAGGAGTACCCAGCGCTAAAACATCTCACACCCACCAAGGCTGAGGGTATATTGTGGAAGAGGTGGCATAAAGAATGTAAGAGGCAAAGGAAGGGTATCACTCTTTATATATAACTGTCAGGACAGAAATTGGCCTCAATATCCAGGACCTCGTGGTGCCTAGCAATACCTACACAAGTCTTTCATAATAGGAGAAAAGGATGATGACATCAAATTAAAAGAAAGACTAATGGAGAGAGGGGAGGGATATGATAGAGAGCAGAGTTATGAAGGAGAAAGTGGGGCGGGGGGGAATACCATGGTTTATTGTCTGTAAGTACAGAAGTTGTCAATAAAAAATATATATACATATTTTTTTAAAAAAAGAAGAAAAATAACCGAGGAGTTCGAGGGTACCCTGAGACTACATAGTGAATTCTAGGTCAGCCTGGGCTAGAGTGAAACAACACCTCAAAAAACCAAAATAATAATAATAATTTTAAAAAATAACAAAGAGAACTAAATGTAGCTAGTGGTGGTTTTGCCTAGCAAGTGCAAGGTCATAAATCCAGTTGTGAATATTTGGAAAAAAAAAAAAAGAAGCACAAGAAATAAAACAACTCATAAAATGTGTGCCTCAACTGAAAAACTATTTACCTGTCCCAAATAATAAAAAAAACATTAAATATGATTTAATATAAAAATTTTATATAAGGATGTTGAAAAATTAAAGCGTTACAATCTTCCTCCAGAGTGGGAAGTTTAGTAGGTAATGTCAAATACTGAATTCTGCATAAACAGGCTTCTTAATCTATAGTCCAAATAAAAGATAAAATATAATTATCATTGAGTAACAACAGCGAACTGTACCATCTTTAAGTTCTAACATTCCATGGTTAAGGATTTTGCCTACCTGTACAAATATGTTTTTGGAAAACATGCCAAATATATTTTCCAGAATTTTGATGTAAAAATAAATATACAAACTCTAAAAACTAAACAGGTCTTTTCATCCATTAATATTATTCATTGATAGATGTGTGGGCTCTTTCTAAATGGACCAGTATAATTGCTTTTTTTTTTTTTTTTTTTTTTGAGCTGGTCAAGTTTTAATTGTACCTTTCACTGAGTCATTTTAATATTTATCTTGCCAATTCCTTTTTTAAAATGGAAAAATACTAAATAAGTATAAATAATATAACAAGCTCACCAAATTGACCACAAATGTTAGAAGTTTGTTTTCTGTATTTCACTTACGATTCTAATCCTGCCTGTTCAGTTTCCAAAGGATTAATCCGTTCCAAGACATGTGAATACTGTACATTGGCTTTAACCCAGGCGGCCAAAGGTGCAGCTGCAGTGCTGGCACGCTTAGCATTCTGAAAAATTTATTGTAAGTTATACAATAGCCTGACTTAATTTCAAACAAATACAAAGTTAGTTTTAATACATTTTAATTAAGCAGAGATCCAGAGGCTCCTAAAAGCACGTCACTGAATAGACTTAAAATGAACCCAACATAGCTCAGGGAGTTTTGCTGAAGAAGGGTGGAAAGATCGTCAGAGACACAAGTTGGGACATTATGCACAGAGACATTGCCTCTCCCCCGTAACTGATTGCTGCCCCCACAATGCATGACCCACAATCTCCATGGGGTTAACATGTATCCCCAAAGAGGAGTACCTCTTTGGAAAAGGGGCAGGGATGAGAGAAAGGAGGGTAACAACATGTGTTGTTTACATACTAAGTATGTCCATATCTAATAAAAAATAAATTAAATATATATATACCTTTGGATCAAAAGAGGCTTTGTTTTTAAAAAGAAGTTCTTCAACACTCTGTCTTATTTCCTTTGGAATATTTCTTGCATCAAAAGTTGCAATGTCTTCTCTCACACCTCTTTTGGCAAGGAAACTAAAATGAAAGTACATTAATTCAAATAAAGATGATGACATTCGGTGTTTCTCAAAAAAATAAATTTAACAATGTGATATAGTGCCTAAAATCAGTTCAAAAAGATCATGAAAAAATAAAGATTCTAGTAGCTACAACTTTTTAAAGACAAGTAGAGGTATAAAGCATTTTAAATGGAGCAACAAGTGAAACACAGAGTGCCAGCCTTCATATGACAGTATATCTCTACTTGCCATCTCTATGTACTCATGTTCTATGACAAAGAGAATTTCTGATTCTTTTGTAAACTATTTCAAAGTATTCCTTCATCCTAAATATCCTCTCCAATCTCCAGAGAAAAAAATGGACACTATTCTGCCTTAATCTCAATAATATAATCTGCAACACCAGTATTTTACTGACAAGCCCTGAATCTACTTGTCAGAAATATTTAGTGGTGTCATTTATAGCTTGCTCACTCTCTCAATCCCCCTTTTCTCTCCTTCTTGCTCCTCTGACCTGCCCTCTCCCCTTCCTCTCTTTTCTTCTCCACCTCTCCTGCCTCCCTTTCCTGTACCTGGTCTCCTCTTTCCTCTTACCTCTATCCACCGAAAAAGTACAAGACTGTGTGAATAATGACTATATTTTCTTCATCAGTAAATCACAGTAAAAACACTGTGCTATTAAATTCTGTAAGAGTCAAACTATTAAATTTAATGGGACAATTTTTAAAAACCTCAGGCATTCCTTTACTCTTCTTGAGGCAATAATCACTTAAGGAGAGATGATATTTAGGTTTTTATTTGTGATTACACATATATCAAGATATATATATATATTTGAAGATATACATATATCTTGAAATTTTGGGTTAAAACATATACCATATGCTTACACAAGTCAATTTTAAAGATAATAAAAGAAATATGAAGGTTGTACATAAATGCCTGGTAGGGAGACATGACGGCAGCATCAGGAAGTAGGTGCCAGACATGGTCGAGGAGCAGCCACATAGGAGTAAAGGGAATGACAAAAGAGTCACAGCATGCATCAGCAGCCATTCTGGTAAGATTGCAGCCAATGAGTGGAGCAATCCCAAGAGAGAGACATTTGGCTATCCATATGTGGACAGTAAGACACCAGACCTTTACCTCCCAACTTACACATATATTCACTTGATACATATATACCATGCAGCATTATATTATAAAACTTGAGTATGTGAGTTGCAACTCGCAAAGCCACAGGGGAAGTGCTGCCCAAACCCTTTGTAACGAATACCACATTCCCCAAATGCTAGACATGGAGCTACAGGATTTAATTTTTGTCCTACTGGTATATTTCTGGCTTTGATCTCACTCCTCTTCTAACAGCTAAGAATGTCTGCAGTCACACATGAAATATTGGATTTGAACTTCTCAGCTAAATGGGAACTACTAATACCATATGGACTCTTGGAGATAGGCACAATTCATTTTACACTACAAGATGGACAAGAGGACCAGAGTCTTGAGGACCAGAGATGGAATTACAGTATGGTTCAAGGAGATGTGTTGGGTGCCAGGCTGACAAAGAATGGATTTGAGATGGTTATTTGTGATTATCAATTTCTGAGAGTTGAAGTGTACATGGTGGCATTTCCAGAAAGGATTAACTAAGGAGGCATGGTGGGTTCTCACTCAGAATGTTTAAAGCAAGACACCATAAAAGGTGGCCCCAAGAAAAGTAAAAGGGGGAAAAGAAAAAAAGACATCAAGAAAAAAAAAAACAAAAAACACTTTATTTGCTTCCCAGCCATGGTGATATGAGCTGTTCTCCCCCATCAAGCCCTCTCCTCCACGATGGACTGAAGCCTCTGAAATCATGAGCCATAGTAAATCTTATGAAACTTAAAAAAAAAAAAATGCAAAGACAAGTGAAACTCATTGTTGAAATGACATTTTGCACAACTTACCTTTTCATGCTTACCCAAGATGTGTCAAAAATACCCATCAATCTCAAAACTCCTTCCAGAATGTCTCGGATGACATCTGGTGGCATACGCAATGAGCGGATTTCTGAAAGAGATTCTGGCCTAATGTTTCCAACTGCTAGCTTAGCTTCATTAACCAAGGGCTAAAAGAAAAAAAAGGCATCAGTAACTCTTCACAAATGATCTAATATTGACATTTTATTCAAATGACTATAGTTCCTACTGTCCACTGTCTTCAAATCAAATATCAAAATGTATTAAAACACACAAGCAAAAAAGAAAGTTCAAGTATTGTTCTTCATAGCTCCAGCTTTCTAGTTTGGCAAATTTACTTTGTTTTGAGATAATCTGCTCTTTATGGTTTAGGAATAGTTGGATCATTGATCCAACTCTGGAGAAAAAGACCATAACGGTTATCTTGCTTTATCTGCAACACATTTTTCTCTCTGCATTGAGAACAACAAAGCTCCTGAAAACAAGCCAGCCTTCCCTTCAGTTTGTGAGCACTGTTCTGGGTGAAGACCACAACTGACACCACCACTAGAAAAGGAGGTGAGTTACAAATTATGCTCAAACTTCTACAAGTAACTTCTGGTTAAAAAAAAAAGGGGGGGCTGGAGAGATGGCTTAGCGGTTAAGCGCTTGCCTGTGAAGCCTAAAGACCCCGGTTCGAGGCTCGGTTCTCCAGGTCCCACGTTAGCCAGATGCACAAGGGAGCGCACGCGTCTGGAGTTTGTTTGCAGAGGCTGGAAGCCCTGGCGCGCCCATTCTCTCTCTCTCCCTCTATCTGTCTTTCTCTCTGTGTCTGTCGCTCTCAAATAAATAAATAAATAAATAATTTTTAAAAATAAAATTTTTAAAAAAAGGGGGGAGGGCTGGAGAGATGGCTTAGCGGTTAAGCGCTTGCCTGTGAAGCCTAAGGACCCCGGTTCGAGGCTCGGTTCCCCAGATCCCACGTTAGCCAGATGCACAAGGGGGCGCACACGTCTGGAGTTTGTTTGCAGAGGCTGGAAGCCCTGGCGTGCCCATTCTCTCTCTCTCCCTCTAGCTGTCTTTCTTTGTGTCTGTCGCTCTCAAATAAAAAAATAAAAAATAAAAAAATGTGAATGGAGGATTACAGATGGTTTAAAAGAAGCTTGTCAACAAAGCCTAAGGAACCAGGTTGGATTCCCCAGTACACATGTAAAGCCAGATGTATAAGATGGCACATGCATCTAGAGTTCATTTGCAGTGATTATAGACCCCGAAGTGCCCATTCTCTCTTCATCTGCCTCTTTCTCTCTCTCTCAAGTAAATAAAATAATTTTTTATAAAAAGAAAAAATGTGAATGGACCTTAGAATGCATAGCTTTCTTTCACTTACCTGCACTTCTTTTAATTCATCATCAATTTTACTTTTTCTTTCTTCAATTTTAACAACTTCTTCTGCTATTCTCTGTTTTAGTCGTTCAAGTTCTGTTTTTTGCTCACTTGCATCCTATAGGTGATATTTAAGTGACACCGCAATCAATTTCCATTCACTCGATAGTTAAAAGTATCGATGCCAAAAATACAGCATGCTAAAATAATGTAAATTTTTTAATGTTTTGGTTTATTTTTATTTATTTATTAGACAGCGACAGAGAGAGAGAGAAAGAGACAGATAGACAGAAAGAGAATGGGTACACTAGGGCCTCCAGCTCCTGTAAACGAACTCCAAACGCGTGCACCCCCTTGTGCATCTGGCTAACGTGGGTCCTGGGGAATTGAGCCTCAAGCCAGGGTCCTTAGGCTTCACAGGCAAGCGCTTAAACGCTAAGCTATCTCTCAAGTCCAATAATGTAAATTCTTAATTCAGGAAGTGAGTTTCCAAATCAGTGGCAATCAATGATATACTTTATATTTACTACAAGAAAGGATTCTATGTTTTAATGTTTCCACTTTTGAATAATTACATAAAATTTGGCAAGTTAAAAATACATTTTTTTTCAACAGACTCATACTGAAACAGATGATTTGAAACAAACCCAGAATGTCAGTACTATTTGGTTCATCTTAGAAATACAGAAACTGACAAAAATGCCTTCTATAATTTTAGTATCACACAAACATTCTTAGTTTAAGTTTTTTTTTTATTTATTTAAGGGGCACAGATAGAGAGACAGAATGAATACACCAGGGCCTCCAGCCACTGTAAATGAACTCCAGATGCATGCATCATCTTGGGCATCTGCATTTATGTGGGTTCTTGGGCATTGAACTTAATACCTTAGGCTTTGCAGGCAAACACCTTAACTGCTCAGTCATCTCTTCAGCCCACAGAAACTAATTCTTATAGGTGAATAATAAATTAAAATTTTGTGTTGTAAGCCAGACATGGTGGTACACACCTTTAATCCCAGCAATTGGGAGAAAGAGGTAAGAGGATTGCCAAGAGTTCAAGGCCACCCTGAGAGTACAGAGTGAATTCCAGGTCAGCCTGAGATAGAGCAAGACCCTATCTCATAAAATCAAAAAAAAAAATTGTGTTTTTATACTTTCTGGATATAAATTAATTGATATGGTAACATATTAAAGTATGACAAAAAAATATCTGGGAGAAAATGAGTGACAATACACAGAACGTTAAATTATATATTAACATCATATGACCCCCTTCGCTCATGATTTCAAAACTCAAGGGAGGGCTGGAGAGGTGGCTTAGTGGTTAAGCACTTGCCTGTGAAGCCTAAGGACCTGGGTTCGAGGCTTGATTCCCCAGGACCCACATTAGCCAGATGTACAAGGGGTGCCTGTATCTAGAGTTTGTTTGCAGTGGCTGGAGGCCCTGGCACACCCATTCTCCCTCTCCCTCTTCCTCCCTCTCTCCCTCTTCCTCTCTCCCTCTTCCTCCCTCCCTCCCTCTTTCTCTCTCTCTCTCTCTCTCTCTCTCTCTCTCTCTCTCTCTCTCTCTCTCTCTCTCTCTCTCCCCCTCTACCTCTTTCTCTCTTTGTTGCTCTCAAATAAATAAATAAAAATAAACAAAAGAAATTTTTTTAAAATTTCAAAACTCAAGATAAGATTGTGGCATAGGAGCCACACCAAACCAGCCTAGGAAGGGACTTAAGCAAAACTACAGCAAAATACACTCTTCTTCTGAAAAGTAAAGGAGAGCCGGGCGTGGTGGCTCACGCCTTTAATCCCAGCACTCGGGAGGCAGAGGTAGGAGGATCGCCATGAGTTTGAGGCCACCCTGAGACTACAGAGTTAATTCCAGGTCAGCCTGGACCAGAATGAGACCCTACCTCGAAAAACAAAAACAAAAACAAAAACAAAAAAGAAAAGTGAAGGAGTATAAGTTATTCTTAGACACAGTGGACAAGCAGGAGAGACAAAGATCAACCAGAAAGGAGGAAAACAGCCTGTCTCCCACTGAGGAGATTGAGGCCCACCGATCCGTGTGATCCATGCACTGCGATACCAGTGCCAACAGCAGAGACCAAACAAGAGGAGTTTCCAACCTCATCAGCCATCTCGCAAAGTCAAGAAATCTGAAGGAAAGACAGCTGAGATCAACTAAGGAGCTACTGAAAGGGACACAGGTGGAACTGCATGAGTAACTCCAGAAGCCTGCACTCTCCCATCCACCAACCATCAGAACCAGAACCACGGACCTCCTGCATTCAGCCCCCTGCAGCAATGCATCCAGCACAGCTGATCAGAACTCCAGCTCCAAAGCACAACATGGAGGCACTGAGGTGGGCATTCGGCATTGGTGAGATTGGAAGCCATCCCAAAGGTAACAAGGCCGACTGATTTTAAAAATAAATAAATAAAAATAAAATACAGGTACATAGTCCTGTATTGGAAGAGCTAATCTCACTTTCCATATCTAGGCAGGTTATGGGTTACATATTCTTGGTTGGCTTTACCATTTTCAAATAAGCTGTATTTGGGGTTTGGATATTGTTGCTTTGATGCTTTCAGATTTATAGGGCCTTTGTCTTTTGCTTCTGTCATTATTGGAACTATCTGTTTGTTTTAATCCCCCCAATTGCATACTCTGCACTGTTTTTTTATTGAATGTATATATTGCTAAGTTGAAGTTTGCAATTTACCAGTAAGTTTTTCCATCCAGTCCACTAGAATACTTGCTTAGCAAGCAAACTCAACACCTAGGATTACTTCTTAGGTAGGATTAGGGTACAAGAGATACACCTGGCACCTTAGTCTCATATCCTGAGGGCATGTAGAGGTGGATTGTCACATCTAAGAACACTGAAGATAAGTAAAAATCCAAACATCAAATCAATTCAGGAGGCAAAAGTCTCTACGTTATAATACAAGAAACACAAAGAATCAAGATAATACACTCCCCACCAAAAATTATAAATCCATCAGAAATGATCAGCAGTGATACTGTTTTAGATGAAATGCCTGAAAGAGATTTCAAAAAATGATTGTATCTATACTCCAAGAAATCAAAGAAGAAAGTAAAGGAATCAAAGAAGAAAACAAAGGACTTAAAGAAGAAAACAAATGCCTGAAAGAGAACACAGGAAACCAGCTTAATGAAATAAGGAGGTCATTAAAAGACATGAGTAAGAGCCGGGCATGGTGGCGCATCCCTTTAATCCCAGCACTAGGGAGGCAGAGGTAGGAGGATTGCTGTGAGTTCGAGGCCACCCTGAGACTCCATAGTGAATTCCAGGTCAGCCTGGGCTAGAGTGAGACGCTACCTCGAAAAAAAAAAAAAATACATGAGTAAGGAAATAGAAATACTGAAGATTAAACTGCAAATCAGCAACCAGAAAAACTACAGAGCATATAGAAATTCAGGGAGACTAAACAGTACACTACTGAATGATGAATGGGTCATTGAAGAAACCCAAAAGTAAATCAATGAATTCACAGAATCAAATGATGATGAGAATAAAACATACCAAAACTTTTGGGACACAATGAAGGCAGTCCTAAAAGGCATATTTACAGCTCCAAGTGCCTATATTAAGAACTAGAGAGTTCACAAGTAAACAATTTAATACTTCACATTAAGGCCTTGCAAAAAAAGAACAAGGAAGCCGGGCGTGGTGGCGCACGCCTTTAATCCCAGCACTTGGGAGGCAGAGGTAGGAAGATTGCTGTGAGTTTGAGGCCAGCCTGAGATTCCATAGTGAATTCCAGGTCAGCCTGGGCTAGTGTGAGACCCTACCTTGAAAAACAAAAACAAAAACAAACAAAAAAAAGAACAAGCAAACAAAAACTCAGTAGATGGAAATAAGTAATAAAGATTAGGGCAGAAATTAATGAAATAGAAATGAAAATAACAATGCAAAGAATCAATAAAACAAAGAGTGGGTTCTTTGAAAGGATAAACAAGATTGATAAATCCTTAGCAAATCTGACCAGAAGGAAGAGAGAAGAGACAAAAATTTTAAAAATTAGAGATGAAAAGGGTACTATTACAAGAGATACCAAAGAAATTCAAAAAATTATAAGGATATAATTTATGAATATGTATGCCTCTATGTTTGAAAATCTGAAAGAAATGAATGATTTCCTTGATTCATATGACCTACCAAAATTACATCAAGATGAACTGTTTAAATAGACCTATAACATCTATGGAGATCCCAGCAGTTATAAAAACTCTCACAACTAAAAAAATTTCAGGCCCAGATAGATTCACTGGTGAATTTTAACATACCTTCATGGAAGAACTAACACCAATGCTTTCAAGACTTTTCCACAAAATAGAAAAGGAAGGAATTCTTCCGAACTTCTTCTATAAAGTGAGTATCACTTGAATACCAAAACTGAACAAAGACAGAACAAAAAAAAAAAAAAAGGAAGAAAGAAAGAAAAAGAAAAGAAAACTACAGACAAATCTCCCTCATGAACATAGATGCAAAAAAACAACAAAATATTGGCAAACAAAATACAAGAATATGTCAGAAAGATTATTCACCTCAACAAAGCTGGCTTTATCCCAGCGATGCAGGGATGGTTCAAAATATGCAAATCAATGAACATAATACAACATATAAATCGTCTGAAGGACAAAAATCACATGATCAGCTGAATGGATGCAGACATGGCATTCAACAAAATCCAACGTCCCTTCATGGTAAAAGTACTACAGAAACTGGGAATAGAAGGAACATACCTCAACATAATAAAAGCTATTTATGACACACCTACAGCCAACATAATACCAAAAGGGGAAAAACTGAAGCTTTTCCACTAAATTCAGGAACAAGACAAGGGTGTCCACTGTCCCCACTTTTATTTAATATAGTACTGGAAGTCTTAGTTATAACAATAAGGCAAGAGACACTCATAAAAGGAATGCAAATTAGAAAAGATCAAATTATCATTAATTGCAAATGATACAATTCTCTACATAAAGGACCCTAAAGATTCTACCAGCAATGTTAGCACTCATAAACACTTTTAGCAATGTGGCAGGATATAAAATAAATACAGAGAAATCAGTAGCTTTGCTATATACTAATAACAAACATGCAGAAGATGAAATCAGGGAAACTCTCCTATTCACAACTGCCTCAAAAAAAAAAAAAATACAGTACCTTGGAATTAACCAAGGAAGTAAAGGATCTCTGCAATGAGAACATTAAAACACTCAAGCAAGATATTGCAGAAGACACAAGGAAATAGAAATACATCCCATGTTCTTGGATTGTAAGACTAAATATTGTGAAAATGTCAATCTGACCAAAAGCAATGTACACATTTAATGCAATCCTCATTGAAGTTCCAATGGCATGCTTCACAGATATAGAAAAACAACATGGTATTGGCACAAAGACAGACATGTAGATCAATGGAACAGAATAGAATACCCAGATGTTAATCCAGACAGCTACAGCCATCTGATTTTTGACAAAAAAAAAAATGCCAAAAATATTCACTGGAGACACAGCCTCTTTAACAAGTGGTGCTAGTAAAACTGGGTATCTATATGTAGGTCCTTGTCTTTCTCCATGCACAAGAATCAAATACAAGTAGATCAGGGACCTTAACATCAGACCTGAAACTCTGAAATTGCTACAGGAAAAGGTAGGGCAAACTCTTTAACATATTGACATAGGCAATGACTTTCTGAATATAACCTCAATTGCTCAGGAACTAAAACCACTAATCATCCACTGGGATATCATGATATTGCAAAGCTTTTGTGCAGCAAAGGACACTGTGAATAGAGCACAGAGAAAACCTACAGAATGGGAGAAAAATCTTTGCCAGCTACACAGCTGAGAGAGGATTAATATCCAGAATATATAAAGAACTCAAAAAACAGAACAATAAGAAATCAAACAACCCAATTAAACAAATGGGCTATGGAACTAATAAGAGAGTTCTCACCAGAAGAAATACAGGTGGCATATAAACATCTAAAAAAGTGTTCTACGTTCTTAGCCATCAGGGAAATGCAAATTAAAACTATTTTGAGATTGCATCTCTCACCTATCAGAATGGCTACCATCAAGAAAACAAATGACAATAAATGCTGGCAAGGATGTGAAAAAGGGGAAACCTTCTACACTGTTGGTGAGAATGGAATCTGGTACAGCCATTGTGGAAATCAGTGTGGAGGTTCTTGAGACAGCTAAAAATAGATTTACCATATGATCCAGCTATAGCACTCCCGGGCATGTATCCTAATGATTCTTCTGATAACCTAAGAGATACTGGCACAACCATGTTTATTGCTGCTCTATTCACAATAGCTAGGAAATGGAACCAGCCTAGATGTCCCTCCATAGATGAATGGACAGTAAAGATGTACATTTACACAATGGAGTTTTATTCAGCAGTAAAGAAAAATGAAACTACGAAATTTGCACGGAAATGGATTGGACCTGGAAAGGATTATACTAACTGAGGTAACCCAGGCCCAGAAAGCCAAACATAGTATGTTCTCTCTCATATGTGTCCTAGCTACAAATGTTTAGACTTGTGTATAAGCTGGAACCAAAAATCAGTAGCAGAGGCCAGTAAGCTAGAAAAGGCTATAAGGGAGGTAGGACTTAAAAGGATGGTATTATGTATATATGTAAGTAGATGAACAGATTACAGGGAGGGGAAAGGCCTAAGCTAGGTCAGGGGAAGAGATTGTATAAAAGAAGGGTAGGGTGGAGGGCCAATCAAAATTCAAGATATTCTGAACAAGACATAAGAAAACCTACTTTTTTGAATAATGGAACATCCAGAAGCCATAGATTATTACTAGAAAAATTTTTAGTGCCATGGATGGGATACTTTCCAGTGAGTTGTTGGCCACGGTGGGCCCTTTTTCCTCCAAAACATTATAGGCTATTGCCTAGGCCCTTGGTTTCCCATGAGGAAGAGATGGTAAGACCCTACTGCTGATGAAGATTTCACATGTCTGAGCTACAAAGTCACTGAGAATTCAAGCTGGTTCTGAGCAGAAAACCTTCTCCTTGTTTACCAGAAAACTGAAAGCTGGAAGAAGCTGTACTGTATAGAGCCCTATGGGAGACAGAAGTCATCAGTGGTAAAATCAGTGGACACTGGAAGCCTCAAGTTTGGCCAGACAGGCCAAATGACCGAATGAGCAATAGTGGCATGGCTGCTCTGGGGGAATACAACTGCTCTCTAATTAGACTGAAGGTCAGCTATATGAAAGCAAATACATGCCTGGTACTGAAAACCTAATCAAAAGCCTATGGCAGGGGAGGTCATGAGCTGTAGGGGCATAAAGCCTGTTCTTGTCTGGATAAATGTATATATTATTCTCACCAAACTTCCCTGAAAGCACTACACTTAATGTTCATATTTACATATTAATGCTACTCTCACTTATGGTTAGAGAAGCTTCTCTTTTCAGATGGCAATGACCATTGTGATGAACCAAAAGGCAACAAACATAGTGCTGAGAAGAAGGGACGGAGGCATGTGCAGCACCAAAACACCTCACACCCTACAAGGCTCAGGGTCTATTGTGGAAGTGGTGGCAGAAAGAATGTAAGAGTCAAAGGAAGGGTACTACTCCTTACATTATACTGTCTGGACAGAAATTGACCTCGATATCCATGACCTACCCATGATATCGCAGGACCTAGCAATACCTACACACGACCCTCATAATAGGAGAAAAGGATGATGACATCAAATTAAAAGAAAAACTAATGGAGAGAGGGAGGAGATATTATGGAGAGCAGGATTATGAAGAGGAAAGTGGGGGAAGGGAGGGAAATAACATATGTTTTCTGTAAGTATATAAGTTGTCAATATTTTTTTAATTCATGGTTATTAGATCCCACACATATATTTGAAATTGTTGAATATTATAAATGTAAATGTGAGGCTTTATGCTAGTTGGAAACCAAAGAGAAGGCTTGAGAGACTGCTCAGTGGTTAAAGGTGCTTGTTTGGAAAACCTGCCAGCCGAAGTTCAATTCTCCATTACCTGCACACAAAGACAGATGCACAAAGTGCAGCATGTGTCTGGAGCTCATTTGCAATGGTCGGAGGCCCTGGCATGCACATACACACTCTTTCCCTGTCTGTCTACCTCTTTCTCTCTCAAATCAATAAATAAAATTAGAACAACAACAACAAAAAAAAAGAAAACCAAAGAGAAAATTCATTATAAGAACCTTTTAAGAGGTCTTACAAGAGTGTTTCTCAACCATATCATATTGTGACCATTATTAGATTTTAAAAACTAATATATAATATGCTACTGAGGAAGTTATTGAAGCACTGATCTGAGTGTAGCTACAGCACAGAAATGTCTGGGCAAAGTGCTCCCTGTCTACCAACAAAATTAAAAATCACTGCCCTACCAGCTTTTTCTTATAGCCCATTCTTCCCTTCAGGCACTGACACATGGAACTTTTCTGCATTCCACATCATTTCCACCTTGTACCGCTGCTACTTCTTGAAAGAGAAACTCATTCTTTTCACACCCACCATCGAAACCCTGCTTCAAGGCACAGCTCATGTTCCATCTTTATTATCCTTCACTTGCAATTGGAAGTTAGCCCTATTCTGAGTTTTGGTGGCACCCAATTTGTACTGTTTTTACTACAAACCTTGAGTTGCAAACTATCAATGTTGCAGGTCAGAATTTATAATTAAGCCAAACTGTTACCTTATAACATCAGATGCCATGTTATTCTTTCTCAGAGTGTCTGCTAGATAACACCATTTACTCATCTTACAGATATCCCTTCATAAAAAAAACAACAACACTAAGAGCAAATCACCCCACAGCAGTTACTATTTGAAGCAGGCCTGCCAGTACATAGGACATAGTGAATGTATTCATTGTATAAGCCTTTATATATGCTTTACTTGTTCCATAGTTAAAAAGATTTAATTAAAATCAACTTTATCATGTAACTCTTAATATGATAACAAAGATTTCCTTTCATAAATCCTGAGAATATTAAAACTAGAGTTAACTTTCCAAGTTTGAAGGGGAGAATTTTAATAATAAAAGTTAAATTAAATACTCACTTATCTGGCACAATATAAATAAAATTAGTTGTAACCAGATTCACATAAATTTAAAATATGAAAATTTAAAATAGCAAAGCCTCAGATAACTGAAGAGCCTGAGGTACAATCTGAAACAATGTGGAAGAATATCAGGCTGTTCCACAAACTTAGCCTTATATAATGTATCAATCTGAGTCAGTTTGGATGAGCAACTAAATTCTTAAATACATATAAGTAAAAGAAATTATTGGCAATCAGACACAAGTGTGTCCTTCTGTATGTTGTTGTTGTTGTTTATCTTGCACATTTGTGCCCATGCTAAACATACCTGCATTGACACAGTGATCTCCTGAAGAGCAGCGTCTGCTTCATCTTGCTTTGTTTTAAGCAATACACTTTGCTCTCCAGCTTTTCTGTTCAGTTCATCCACAAGTGCTTTGGCTTCATTTAGTTTAGATACACCAGCCTACATCAATGAAATATTCAGTGGTGACACAAAAAAGGGATTTTACAAAATTCAGTAAATAAATCCACATAACAAATTAGCATATGTAAGTAGATACCTGAAAAACACTAGCAAAGGAAATTAGGTTCATTTTTTTGCTGATTAGATTGATTTATTAAGCATCACATTTATTATGGCTAGAGTAATTATTCAGTCATAAGTGTTTGCTAGGCAAGCATGAAGACATGATTTCCATCTTCTTAACCTATACTAAAAAGCTAGGCAGGACTGGAGAGATTGCTTAGTGGTTAAGGAACTTGTCTGCAAAATCTAAGGACTCATGTTCGACTCTCCAGGTCCCATGTAAGCCAGACACACAATGTGATGCAAGCATGCAAGGCAGCACATGCTCACAAGATGGTACACTCATCTGGAATTCAATTACAGTGGGTGGAGACCCTATTGTGAAAATTCTCTATATAAAAAAAATTAAAATTTTAAAAAAGAGCTAGGCACAGTGAAAAATGCTTGCAATCCCAGCACTGGCGAGGCAGGACTACTTGGTGAGCTCCAGATCAAGTAGAGATCTTAGTCCAAAAAAAAAAAAAAATGGTGGGTGGTAACCCAAGGTCATCTTCTGGCTTCCAAATGCATGGCCAAACAAAACAACTCATGGCTGACAGGTTAAACCTTGGTAACACTATTTATTCCCTGTGGAGGGTAGGAGGACAAACAAGAGAAATCTCAGTAAATCTTTTCCCAAGTTTTAATCTCAATGTGAAAAGGGGATCAAGAGCCATTCCTTTTTGTTTGTTTGTTTGTTTTATTTTTAAATAAACATGAGCTAGTTTTGTCTGCTTCATACATGGTAAGAATGACCTACTATTCAAAATGCCATCCTGATCAGTAGATGGTCTTGTGCCTGTGACCTAGCCTTTGTGATTAATCCAAAGATTGGACAAGAAAACAAATTCCTTCTCTTCAATAAACTAAGTATGATTTCTGTTACCTACCAATCTGATTTGAAGAGTGTCATGGGGAATAAATAATGTAACCAATATTTGATGAGAATGTAAACACAGAAGACAAGTATCAACCTAGGTTTTTCACACAGAATTTCATCTAATACACTTACATACAACTGACCCAAGAAAACTGCTCGGCAAGTTTAAGTAATTAACCTAAATTAATACTGAACACTACATCAGGTAATTATCCTCCAAAAATCAACAACCCAACTTTCAAAAGCATTAAATATTATCCCTAAAGGGAAGGAATAACTATGAGGAAAGAACTAAAAATCCATTATTATCATCCAGTGAGTAGTACAGTACTGAAGTACAATGGTTTCCAAGGATTTTTTTATACAATGCTTATTTATACTAAACATATCCCATTGGCAAGAAAGAACCCTGATTTACATAGTATCATTCCCTTTATGCAATAAAACCACTCAAGAGAAGATAACTAAATAATTAAACAATAAAGATAAGATAATTCTAAATCAATGATATACCTGCAAATGACTTTGTCTTTTTAGTAATTCCTTCTTCTTGCTGCTACTAATGGCTGAATACACATGCAGAAAAGTCATATATCTGCTTGGTGTAGCACCATATGCTTTACAAGACTCGTGGATTAATAAAAATGATTTTAAAAAGTCAGGGTCAACTAGAGAAAGAAAAAAAATGACACAATAGTAATTATGTAAAATTATCTTAACTTTATTATTTCATGCTATATACTTCTTATAAGATTATAAATATGACATCTTTTCTTAAATATGTATAGACATATAGAGATTTTCATAGCTCCTAGGTTTCTTTTGGTTTGTTTTTGGATTTTGTTTTTTAGATAGGGTCTCATTATAGCCCAGCCTGACCTGAAATTCACTATGAAGCTCCATGCTGGCCTTGAACTCCCTGAGATCCTCCTACCTCTGCCTCCCTGGTGCTGGGATTAAATGTATGTGCCATTATGCCTGGCTTCCTATATTTCTTAAGAATTTTGAACTATGTGGTTTCAGTGACCTCTATCGTTCCACTTTTGTTTACATCCTCTGAACAATGTTAATGCTGTAAGAGAAATCTACCTGCTATCATAACATATATAATAACTGGAACTGCTTGATAAACATGTTTACAAAGTCAACACAGGGAAAGATCCTTTAAAAAAAGGATTCCAGGAGTGAGGTAACCCAGGCCCAGAAAGCCAAGCACCACATGTTCTCCCTCATATGTGGATCCTAGCTACAGATGATTGGGCTTCTGCGTGAGAAGGAAAAATCTCAGTAGCAGAGGCCAGTCAGTTAAATAGGAGATATAAAGGGAAGAGAAAGGAAGGGAGGAGGGTACTTAATAGGTTGGTATTGTATATATGTAAGTAGAATGATTGAGATGGGGAGGGGATATGATGGATAATGGAATTTCAAAGGGGAAAGTGGGGGGTAGGGGAGGGAGGATATTACCATGAGATATTTTTTATAATCATGGAAAATGTTAATAAAAATTGAGAAAAAATAAAAAATAAAACAAAAATATTCAAAGTAAAAAAAAAAAAAAAAGATTCCAGGGCTGAAGAGATGACTTAGTCGTTAAGGTGTTTCCCTGTAAAGCCAAAGGATCCAGGTTCAATTCTCCAAGACCCACGTAAACCAGATACACAAGGGGGGCACATGCATCTGGGGTTTGCAGTGGTTGGAGGCCCTGGCGTGCCCATTCTCTCCCTCTCTCTCTCTATCAAATAAATAAGATAGGTTTTTAAAAAAAAAAAAAAAGATAGGCATAAGGGCACACACCTTTAATCCCAGCACTTGGGAGGCAGAGATAGGAGGATGGCAGCGAGTTCAAGACCACACTGAGACTACATAGTGAAACTACATAGCCTGGGCTACAATGAGACCCTACCTCAAAAAACTGGGGGAAAAATAAAGATTCCAGAACAATAAAACTAAACCACTTCTGTTTGATAGAGAAAAGAAATCTAAAGCCAAAAAGTTAGGAGTAAATTCACACTAAACTTAATTTCTCCTTATCAAACACACTAACCCTACTGACTCATTTTCCCTGGATATTCCCTACTATCGTGAAAAAAAAAAAAAAACTTCTAATGGTTTTTCCAAGCCTGCAGCCAGTGAGACATCCTTGACTCCTTCCTTGTATGCCATAGGTCTTACACAATCTAGTCAACATAGACACCCATTTCCTCCAACTCCATCTTTCCTTTATCCAGGCCTTTACCACCTCTCTCTTAGGCTATAAAAATGGACTTCTAAAGTGGTCTAACTGCTTCAGTTTCTCCTTGTACCAATCTACTTTCAATATCCAGAAAAAGGACTGGATCAAGAGACTGTTTCTATAATGAGACCGTAGTTACATCCCTATTAAAGCCTCTCAAAGCCCTCCGGTCACTACTCACAATTTGGAATCTAATCTCCATAGAACATGGAAGGCTCTTCTTTATTTGACCCTACTCTTTTTCTCATCCTCTAGTATTGTACAATTATTGAACCTATGTCTCAGACCTTTAGACTTACAGAGTTCCATCAAAATGCCCATATTACTTCTCCTTATGCTATTCGCTCTAACCAAAATGCCTTTTCAAACTATTTGGAAAACACTTCCTATAATTATTGCCAGACAAACCTTTACTTTACAGCATACTTCATTTGGACTTATAATCACTTATCTTACCATGTAAGAAATTTCCATTTATATACAACATCATTCTTATTTTCAGTAACCTATGGGCTGCTAAGGCATGTCTAGTATATAGTCCTGTACCTAGTAGGCAAATGAGTAGAATAAATTTCCCATGATTAGGTGATTACATCTAATCTAAAGAATAAATACCCTAAGGTATAAAAAAAATTAAACCCATTTATGGTTAGAGTTGGGAAAAATAATGTAAATACCATAGTTGAAAAAATGTTAGGTCTAGACTTATAGAATATCATGAAACTGTGAGATTTTATTTTTACACATACACACACACACACACACACACACACACACACACACATGATGGACAGGGAGGCAGAGAGAGAGAGAGAAAGGTTGTGCCAGGGCTTCTAGGCACTGCAACGAACTCCAGACACATATGCCTCCTTGGGCATCTGGCTTTACATGGGTACTGGGGAATCAAGCCTAGGTCCTTTGGCTTTGCTAGAAAGCACCTTAACCATTAAGCAATCTCTCCACCACATGTGTGGATTTTTTAATGGAATTACATGACATATCTCAGTGATGAGCTGATATGGAAAGTATAGGCTGCAATGACCAAAAGCCTTCAACAATGTATTAAAGACAATTATTTCAGTAGGTAAGAAAAATAACTCCAAGTTTATTAACTTCATAGCATACATAGTCTCTTGGGTTCTATATTAAATAGCATTGGGCTAGATTCCATTTCAGGGTGCCTATCTGTGAAAAAGAAAACCAGCACAAAATGGCAGAGAAATAAAGAGGTCTTCAAATTTTAATTTGCATAAAAATGTGACAGTGGTACAGTTACCATTATTCAAATTCACAATCATTCAAAACATCAGAAAATGTCAAATATTTCATAAGTAAAAATCAGGCAAAATAAATTCAATCAAAACATTACCTGAAATTTTTTTCATGTCTTCTTTTCTTTTTCTATCACTGGATTTTTCTTCACCATCTATTTCACTGAATAACATTTCTGGTATCTAAAACATACAGAATAGTATTTTAAAACTCAAATCAGGGGTGGGTTCTGTAGCAGTTATTTGCCTAACATGGTAGGTCCAAGACATTGGTCTCAATGCCAAGTATCAACAAAGGAAAAAAAATGAAAACTCAAATCTGTATAAAAAAGCTCAAGTTGAGCCACGCATGGTGGTGCACACTTTTAATCCCAGCACTAGGGAGTTAGGAGGATCACCATGAGTTCAAGGCCACCCTGAGACTACTTAGTGAATTACAGGTCATCCTGGGCTAGAGTGAGACCCTACCTCAAAAAAAAAAAAAAAAAAAGAGAGAGAAAAAAAGTTCAAATAAATCCAAAATTAAACATTAAAATCATTAGCACAAAAACGTGAGCAATAATTTTTACATGGGTAATGGGGAATAGAAATAACTTTTCTTCTTTCTACAAAGAGATAAACCATAACAATTATTAGGAGATATTATTAGATAGTTTTGACTTACCTTCTTCATACTACTATCTGACCACCCCTCCATCCACAGCACCTGACATTTCTTATAGAAAGCTGGATTGCTCTCACAGTTTATTATGAAGTTTAAGTTTGCTGAATCCATAATCAATACAATATGTAAGTTTTGTTGAATTCCTAAAAAGTATATAAAAATTACAATCCTGGAAAATTGCAATAGCAGAATTTAGATATCTATAAATGGTCTGCTTTCCTGAGATTAAAATTTTCTGAAATAGGGTAGCAGAAGTAGCTATGACAAAGAGCACACTGTAGAGTATGGTACAATTTTTATACTACTTAAAATGTACTTGTAAACATGTATGTTTGTATCATGCTAAGAAGGATGTCATCAAGAATATAAATACAGGAATGTTTGGGTGGTATATGATTTCTGGCTTTTAAAATTTATTTCTACTTTATTTCATGTCTTAGTGCTCATAAAAGTACTTCTATAAAAATAAAAGGTTAATTCAAATTTTAAATAACTTAATAACACTTAGGACCAAGGTTCTGCACCAGGGCTGGATGTTATTCCAGAGCGCCTGGCTGAGAGAGAACAAACCACTGCAAGGTCAGAGGGAAGCAGGACTGAGTACCATTGGGAAACAGGACTGACAGCCAGAGGTGGATGCGAGGGCTAGATACCATTCTAGGGTTCCTGTCTGGGAGAGAACCAGCAGAAATGGCACAGAAAACAGAGGAGAACCAACATTCATTGGTAAGACAAGAAGAGAGTTGACTATCCACCATGACACATGCCACCTGTACCATATCTGCCAAGGCCCAGGGGAAACTGCAGAGGAAATGGCGACATGAGTACTGCTCTTACTGCTAGCCTGACAACTAGTTTCAGGGTGATGATGACAGATACAATGAGCAATCAAAACCTATCAAGGCAAAAAGCCAGAGACTACAGAAAACTCAGCACCAAATCAGTCTGCCAACAAGCCTGCCATGGCTCAGTGAATATTGCAGGTAACATTGTAAGAGCTACAATGTGGGTAGGAATACCCTGAGACATGGTTCTCTGCTACCCCACAGGGACTGACTAAGGCCTTCGTGACCCCACAGTGAATACCATAACATCACTCAGGATGACCCCCAGGGTAATAGGAGATGGGATGAGGGCATAAAAGTGTATAATTTGTTATAATATATACAAAATAAAATAGCTGGGCATGGTGGCCCATGCCTTCAATCCCAGCACTTGAGGTAGGTAGATCAATTGTGAGTTTGAGACCAGCCTCAAACTACAAAATGAGTGCCTTGTCAGCTTGGGATAGAATAAAACCCTACCTCAAAAAAAAAATAAAATAAAATAAAAATAAATAAATAAATAAATAGATAAATAAATGAAATAAAAATTAAATTTAAAGAACACAGTATCTAGCATAATATAAATAGTTCAGTGGTTCAAGATAAGAGATAGTAAGTAGAACTAATACTAACATATAAGAAAAGAAAAGGATTGAGATTTCCAAGAGTATTACTACAATTTCATCATTCCCCTTAGGTGTTTTTATCCCAGGCTTCTTATGCTTTCTCAGAGCACCAGAAAAAAAGAAAAGGAAAAAGTATAAATCACCAAATACTTTAAGATACCTTTGCAATCTAATGAGAAAATAAGACAAAAGTGGCATTTATTTCATTTGAATCAGAATTTAAATCCACTGATGAGTTCTATATTACTTACTGTAAGTGAAATAATTGAAGACTTGTCCAAAAAATCCATCCTGTGAAGCTTGATCTTTAAGAGGCAAGAGCAAGGGCTCTAATTCTTCAAGAGTATACAATCCAGGAACTTCACCTATGGAGAAATATTACATTTTTAAAATTTGGGCTAAGATAGATTCATTCAAATCATATTTTATATATGTAGTACCTTTCAATCTTGCATTGAATTTTTTTATTTTTACCAACATTACACAAACCCTTCTATGTCCACATAATTCCAAATCTTTATCTATCTATCTATCTATCTATCTATCTATCTATCTATCTATCTATCTGTGTGTGTGTGTGTATACACACACACACACACACACACACACACACACACATATATGTATGTGTATATGTATGAATATTTGACAAAATTCAAATTCAAACAAGTTATTCAAGAGCATCCATAGTCTAGCCATCCATCTACCATTGCAAACTTTTTCCCACCATGTTCTAGCTTCAATGAACATCCATATTCCATAAATGCAATACAGCACTTCCTGGAATATACACAGGCAGTCCTCCTCTGCCCCTTGACTTCCCTTACATTACTGATTATCTTTCAAGGCACACCTGTACTGACTGCTGTGGCCAAGTACCTTCCCCATCTACTGAGCATAGAACTCTTGTTTATAAATGCTTTACAACATGCCACTGTTTATCATCACCTCATTCAGAGTGAATTATTTCCCTTCCTGCCCAAATGACTATCAATGTTCAACCATAGAGAATTCCTACCTAAATAAGTATCTAGAACACAAAATGTTGCTAAGTGAATGAATGAATGAATGAACAAGTAAACCTGTACTAGAAATCAGGGGACCATATGACATGCCCTGCTGTGCAACAACACAATGAGAAGAAGCAAATCAACGTGGATTGAGATCAGAAATGAATCTAATAAACTTTATACAAGCTAATTATATTTATACAATTGTCACAGTAGTAAGTTTCTTCGTATAGAAGCCATTCACTTGCCTGAAGACAAGAGGCTATTGATCATCTCCAAAAATGTGGGATGTACAAACTGATAGTCCTCCAGAAGCAAAACCACCTGCTGGGCTTCAATGCCTGCCAGATGCAGCACCTGCAGAATGAGAGACACGAGGACTAGTTATAGGCTGGATGTGACACCACACCCCTGCCATCCCAGTACTCTGAAATAACAAAAATAATTACTCTCTATATAAAGGTCTTATGATGTCATGCATTAATTTATTTAGTAATTTGGGAGTTGGTTGGTTGGTTTGTTCTGAGACAAGGTCTTGGTAGTTAGACCAGATTCATCTTGAACTTGCAGAGATACTCCTGTTTCTGCACTTTGAGTGCTGGGATTATAAGCATTCACCATTACACCTACTTATTTAGTATTTATTTGCTTTGGAAATCAAATCAAATTCATGAATAAATACTACTTGCAGGAAAGTCTACTTCAGATGTAAAGCAATTAGGCAAAAACTGGAAGTCATTTTTAATATATATCCACATATGCCGATGGAATCATATTATTTTGTTCATCACTTATGTCCATCTATACAAGGTACTTATAATGTAGAAATCTTAACAAGAATCTCCTTCCTATGTACAGATAAAAACATAATACTTATAGGGAAAATAATCATCAAAAGTATACTGAAGAATGTCACAAAACAAAGATTTTAAAGCTACAGAAAATATTTAGAATAATAAGCAACAAGACTTCAAACCAAATAAAGCAAAATATTGTCAGTAACTCACATGTTTGAGATCATTTTTAAACTGCTTAAGTTCATATCCTCTGGAAATCTTTGGGGAAAACAGCACTGCTCCATGCATGTGACTGACTAAAGATGTGATGGTCCGGCGACCTACGCCACTGCGCCCTGCTAACAGAAGTGAGCCTCCAGGGAAACTCAGCACTCGGTCTATCCTAGACATGTACTCCAGAACTTCTTGGAAAAGTAAAATATCTAAATTTTGGTTGTCTCTTCCATAATGAATAAGACCCTTTAAAAAACAAAGAATACTTTGTAATTAACTTAATCCCTGGTTATACAGTAAATATGTTAGCTATCTACTGTAATTACTATGCTTTTGATACTTCCGAGAAAAGGAGTAAAGTGCTTTTATGCCATTTTAGTCTCAACTTTTTACCTCCATTAATAATCAAGCTTTATAGACATTCCTAATGAAAAAATTGTTATGTTGTCAAACAAGTTCAAGAGTAATCAAAATTCACTTACCGTTGGCCACTAATTACTACAACTGATTATATATATATATTCTATGTGTATATATAGATTATATATATTATGTATATGATATATATTAATGATATATATACATGTATATATATATGTATATGTATATATACTAAAAAAACCCTTCAAGTCTCAAATTTTGCCTCTTTTTACAAATCAGTGAAACATCTGTTAACATTGCCAAGCTTCACAATTATCCATTCCAAGCAAATCAATCAGCTTACAAGAGCAGGAAAACTCTTCCAGACATAAAGACCACATTAACATTCAATAGACTTTTAAAGCAATCATATGTCACATTGTTTGTTCTTGTTATTACAACTAAACTGGGAGAAAGCAAGGATAGAAAAGAGAAGGGGGACAGAGAGAAGGAGGGAGGGTAAGAATGGAGAGAAAGAGTGAGTGAGTGAGTGATACAGAAAGGGAGGGTGGGAGAGAGAAAAAGAAACTCTTGAACAGTGCTACTCAATCTCCATAGACAGGAGCAACAATAACTTTGAGAAGCCTGTTAAAACTTTGGGATCGGGGCTGGAGAGATGGCTTAGTGGTTAAACGCTTGCCTGTGAAGCCTAAGGACCCTGGTTCAAGGCTTGATTCCCCAGGACCCACATTAGCTAGATGCACAAGGAGGCACACTCGTCTGGAGTTCGTCTGCAGTGCCCTGGCACGTCCATATTCTCTCTCTCTCTCTCTCTCTCTCTCTCTCTCTCTCTCTCTGCCTCTTTCTCTCTCTGTTGCTGTCAAATAAATAAATAAAAATGAACAACAAAAAAAAAATTAAAAAAATATCTTTGGGATCAGGCTGGAGAGATGGCTTAGTGGTTAAGCACTTGCCTATGAAGCCTAAGGACCCCGGTTCAAGGCTCGATTCCCCACGTTAGCCAGATGCACAAGGGGGCGCACGCATCTGGAGTTTGTTAGCAGTGGCTGGAAGCCCTGGCGCACCCATTCTCTCTCTCTCTCTCTCTCTGCCTCTTTCTCTCTGTCTGTCACTCTCAAATGAATAATAAAAAACTGTTAAAAAAAAAAAAAAACTTTGAGATCTTGGGCTGGAGAGATGGCTTAGCAGTTAAGCACCTGCCTGTGAAGCTTAAGGAACCTGGTTCAAGGCTCGATTCCCCAGGACCCACATAAGACAGATGCACAAGGTGGCACATGCATCTGGAGTTCATTTGCAGTGGCAGGAGGTCCTGGTGCACCCATTCTCTCTCTCTCTCTCTCTCTTTCTCTCTCTGTCTGTCACTCTCAAACAAATAAATAAGAATAAACAAAAAATAAACAAAAATCTTTGGGATCTCTGGAACTCACCTAGTGACTCTGAGAGAAGTGATAATGGAGCATTACATATGATTATGATACTCAAGTTTGACAATCACTATACTAGGATTATATACTAATTAATATTAAATGTGATTAATATTACCAGTAACAACTATTTTATTCTAAAATGTATTTTAGCAATTTTATATATATCTGTATAATACATCGAGTTATATCAATCAGATGGACAAAATTCTAAAAGAATAGAATTAGTTTTGTCTCTTTTATGATCTTTTCTCTCATCCATGTACTCAAAATGTTTCCAGTAAATACTTTAAATAACTGTGACTATTATTATTCAAATGCATGATTCATATAATACCTTTTTTATAACATCCTTGAGGTCAACAGAGTTTAATTTGCCTAGTGGTTTTCCATGTAGAGGTAACGGTTGTCCTGGGGCTGCCCTGGCTCCTGAATTATGTCGAGCTCCCCATGTAACATAGAAACTATCTGTGGAAAAGATATTTTTGCTTTATAGGCATTTCAGTAACGAAAGAATAGATAAATACTTATTATTTTTAATCATTCCAAATAAATTGCCCCTTATAAAACAAATTAGATAAATATAAAATGGTATATTACATTAAATGAATTAACATAGTTACTTAGAAGATCAGCAAAATCAGTTAAGATACAATCATTTCAAACTGTAATATATCAAAGTCTGCCAAAAAAAAAAACTAGCTGAGTGAATCCCTTGCCTATATTATGTCCCCACTTCTTTCTTCCCAAATGAAGTGTCTTCCATCTCACTTTCCCTCACTAACTATCATTTACTCAATTAATTATATTTTCTGTCGCCATAATCTCTAAACAGAATTTATAATTGAAAAATAACTTGGGCTGAAGAGATGGCTCAACAGTTAAGTGTGTATCCTATACAAGCATGAGGTCCTGAGAGGACCTGAGACAGCCTGAGTGTGAATCTCCAGACCCCACAAGAGTTGGTCAGAGAACAGTGAAGCAGAATACCACAGAGGCACTCTGTAGCAGAAGAACACACAGAGCATTGCATAGAGACATACACATGCATATACCACACACACACATAAGTGAAATAGTAATAAAAATATGGGAATGAAGAGATTTCTCACTGGGTAAAGTGCTTTGGAATCTCGGTACCCATATAAAATTCAGAGAATGGTGACACACACTTGTAATCCCAGTACCATGGAGGGGGAGAAGGGAGACTCTCTAAGGCTGAATCTCTAGTGGCTATCTAGCCCAATCAGTAAGCTCTTGGCTCAGTGAGAGACCTGTCTCAAAGAATAAGGTGGAGAGTAACTGAAGAAGACAACCAAATATACACACACATAAGCACATGCATCTGCACACACAGGCATATTCACACACACAAACATACACCACACACACACAGGCAAACAAAATACTTATGTAAAACTGAAAAATGGCTACAGAGATGGCTTCGTGGTAGAGGCACTTGCCTGCAAAGCCAAAGGACCTAGGTTTGATTCCGCACCCATGTAAGCTAGAACCACAGGTGGTTCGTGCCTCTGGATTTCATTTGGAGGAACTGGAAGCTCTGGTGCGCCTATTCTCTTTCCCTCTCAAATAAATAAATAAATAAATAAATAAATAAATTTTTAAAAAACTGAGCAAATAGGGACTAGAGGGATGACATAGCAGTTATGGTACTTGCCTGTGATGCCTAAGGACCCAGGTTCAATTCCCCAGTACCCATGTAAGCCAGAAGCACAGGAGGTATATCCCTCTGGAGTTCATTTGCAGGGGCTAGAAGCTCTGGTGTCCCTCTTCTCCCTTCCTCCCCCCCCCCCACCTCTCTCTCTCTCCCTCTCTCTCTTTCTCTTATATACATATACAAATAAATAAATAAAAATAAATCTCTCTTTCTCTCTCACACTCTCTCTCTCACACACACAATTAAATAGATAAAAATAAATTTAAAAAAAAATCTGAGCAAATAGGGGACACAGGGATGGCTTAGCAGTTAAGGCACTTACCTGTGAAGCCTAAGGACCCATATTCAATTCTCTAGTACTCATGTATGCCAGATGCACAAAGTGATACATGCTTCTGGAGTTTGCTTGCAGTGCCTAGAGGCCCTAGTGTACCCATTCTCTCTGTTTTTGTCTCTTCTCTCTCTCTTTCTCTATCTTTCTCTCTGATTATAAATAAATAAATATAATTTTGAAAAACTGAGCAAACAATCATAAAAAAACTTCTTAAAAAAGATATAGTTACTGATGTTAAGAGCACTAGTTTCTAAAATAAAGGAAAATTAACAGTTGTAATTAGAAAGCAAAGTGCCTCAAATTTCCTAAGTTTACAGCAATATTCACCATACCCTACAAGGAAAATCTAGACACCAGTCTACTGAAACTTCCCCATCCTTTGGGAGACATCAAGTATCTTCCTTGTCACATACTCAGTTCTCCAAAAACACAAGGCACACACCAGCACTCCACTTCAGCTTTGTGCTTATTCCGTTTATATGGATATATACTGGAATCAGCTTTCTTTTCTTTTACTTCTAAAGACTTCCCTCTAAGCTTTTTCTGTGGATTAAATTATCAACATTTTATATAGCTCCAATGTCATTCATGGCTTATTTCTAGGAAAGTTGCCCAAACTCTAGTCTAGACAATATTGGCAATTGTTCAATAGACTTACAATTCATAAATTTGTATATTTGTATATTCAGCACTTGTATCTAAGCATTGGACTTTCCATATGAAATAAGTGGTAAATAAGACAAGCACGATTCCTACCTTCACAGGAGATAATCTATGCACAAGTAAGTCTCTCACTGATGGAAATTCACAAGGAGCTGCCTGCCTCCATCTCCTCAGTGCTGAGAATGCAAGATCATGTCACTATGCCTGGCATTTTATGTGGGTGCTGAGTATCCAAAGTAGGCCCACATACTTGCAAAACAAGCATTGTACCCACCGAGCTATCTCACCAGTCCATTTAAAATATTTTTAAGCCTCCCCTTATACTTTGAAAGCATGAACACATTCTGTAACCTGAAAAGCATTTAATAGGAAACATTTCCATGCTGTGGCCTTCATTTATCACAGGTGCTCTCACAGTGAGGATTTTCTATTGTATGCATTACCACCACAGTGGTTTTGAAAATTGTTTATTAAGTACTAACAATTCCAGGTTCAAAACATCCATTTAACTGCATGCTATGCTTTGTTTTCCATGAAGCCAGATAAAGCTAGTAATAAAAATATATAAGGCATTCTGTGCTAATAATATTGTGTGTAGTGGCAAGGAAAAGAATGGCCATTTGTGTTAGGCCAATTGTGTTAGATCATTATAGACACATAAGAAATTTCTCAATGATCTTTTAAGTTTCATATGTAAACAGAGATTTAAATTTTTCTGTAAATATAACTCAGGTCCAACAATTTTGTATTCTAAATGGATGATAGTAGGTCTAAATTCCCTTTCTAAAGAAAATTACAAAAAAAAGAAAAGAACTACTAGTTTCATATTTTCTCTGGAATATAATCACAAAACTCTATCAAATGTAACTGGAAAGTCTCCCTTATGGAAAAATTCCTATTGAATTCATCAAAACCATTATAAATAACATGGGAAATAGAATGATAATCAGACAGGTAAAGAAATTTTCAAGTTTTCACATCAACTCTACTTGATTACCTGCCATATTCTCCAGTATATCTGAGCCCCAGTCTCCTTGCAACACGGATGTTAAAATGCTGTCGAACAAGTGAAGTTCCTTTGCGCTAACAATTTTGTCACGAAATAAGCGTCGTGCTTCATAGGCTACAATTTCTAAAACATAGTCTACAGGATGGTTTGAGGATCCTAAAAAAGGGAAATTTTTCTGTAACTATAATGCCATAAAATTATTTTAAAATGGTCCATATTAGAAATAAATAATGAAACTCTACATACCATATTTTTTGGCAGCAGGTAAATAGAAAAAATGGAAAAAAGTTAAAATTCATTCCTTTGATAAGTTGATATGTTTTGTGATTACTTAAATGCTATATTAAACACTATTACCTCAAGTGGTTTGTTAAGACATTTTTCAAAATGCAAAATAATTACAGTTTAGCTACAAAGTACAATGACTTATATTTCCTAAGGTTTTATAATGGCAATCATAATGGTTTTGGAATAAATAAAATAAGAAAATATAACATCAAATTTAATAAAAATATAATAAATTAGTATACTTTTAATAATATTTAAACATGACAATGAAAGTTTAAATTTTATAGTTGTCATAATTTTTAAAATGTAACTGTTGTTCCAATCTTCTATTATTAACATACAGCAGAGACACACAAACATACTAGTAAAACATACATACCTCCTGCTAAATCATATCTGAATAAACCAAGAACCCACTGGGTAAGAATGCAAGGAGTGAATAGATAGTGACTGTAGTCATCAACCGTGAACTTGGCCCGCACCTTGAAAGAAAATATAATAAAACTCATCTACTTTCAAATACATCATCATTCAATAATTTTTTCCATCACTCTAGACTCAAGAAAACAAATTTCTACTTTTGGTCAGAATCCTATTTCAAATAGAACTGAGTTTCTTATTTATTTCATATATTCCATCTTGTACATTTTTTTCAAACTGGGTCTTAGACTGTAGCCCAGGAACTCACTATGTAGCCCAGGCTGGCCTCACAGTCTACCAGCCCTCTCATGTCAGCCTCCCTATCACTGAGGTTACAAGTATAAACCACCATGTCCACTACTGCATGTTTTTAAAATATTTTATTTACTTATTGACAAGCAGAGAAGAACAGAGAAAAAGAGACAGAGAATAAGGATGGGTTTGCCGGGGCCTCTCTCAAGGCCTCGTCACTGCAAATAAACTCTAGATACATTTGCCACTTTGTACATATGGCTTAGGTGGGTATTGGAGAATCAAATCTAAGACAACAGACTTTGCAAGCAAGCACCTTTAACATATAATTCATCTCCCCAGCTCTCATATGCATTTTAAAATACAATTCTAAAAATGGTTCATAGGTTTCAATAGCCTACCAAAACTTATTTGTTGAGGGGGGGAAAAAAGTAACTTTAAACATCCCTGCTGCAGAAATTGAAGAAAAGATAATTTAAACTTTATAAAATAGTGATTGCAATTCAAAGGCACTCACAGACTGGAAGAAAATGACTTTCTAGCAGATTTCTCATGATGAGAAACAACTATTTTGGTTCGAGAATTCACTGAACAAACCAGAGGCTCTCCTTAAAGAGCTTGGAAGCCCCCACTCTGTGGACACAGTATTACTCTTATTGTCATCTTAGTCAGCACCAAAAACTTACACTTTATCTTTCTTATGTCTACACCAATACTGGGAAAAGCACCTTCACAAACAACTGCACATACTATTCCCTTTAAGTAGAAGAACTTTTCATTTTTAACCACCGTAAATTTCTACTCGTTACTGTTAAATTCAGATTAAATTTCACTTCCTCCTTAACAACTATCATACACAACTAAATGATTCACTCTCACCCCTGCGCTCTTGTGCTCTGCAACTTGAATCCACTGTTACTGTGCCATTTGCCACATTATGCTAATTATGGCAAGCAAAAAAAATAATAATAATAATCAAAATAAAGGTTGGGATTGAAGACAGACCTACTTTCAGAGTAAGACCAACAGACCTGAAATTACCATGTCAGTGAACCTTACCTGTTCATACACCTGAACCATAGACCCTGCTAAGAGATAAATTTTTGATGATGAGCCCCAAATAGAATGATGCTTCAGATTTTTATGCAGAACTGCTTCCAAGTAAGCCCCATATATTGTTTGCAATTGTTCTCTTTCAGGATAACTAAAAAATAAATAAATAAAGGGTATAAGAAAGAAGAAAGCTCAAATAAATCAACAATCTTCATTATTATTGGGATGCTAAGATAGACATTATACATTTTCAAACTGTGCTGCTCTGAGATAAGATACCCTGGGCTTAGAGATAGGTCCACAGTCCCTGCTTTCGTGTAAAACCAAATTCAGTACCTGGATATATGTTGTCAATCCCTGCAAATACTAAAGAGGATTCCAGTAGAAATGTTTGAAAAGCCACTAATCTTTAGAAAAGACCAAAAGAAAAACATTTCTTAATAAAATGTGAGCAGGCATAATGGCACACACCTTTAATACCAGCACTTGGGAGGCAGAGGTAGGAGTATCACCATGAGTTTGAGGCCATCCTGAGACTATACAGTGAATTCCAGGTCAGCCTGGTCTAGAGTGAGACCCTACCTCGAAAAACCAATAAATAAGTAAATAAATAAATATTTGGATTAAATCCTTTATCAACCTAAATAACAGCCAGTTTAGTGGAAAAAGGTAGGGAACGATGTCACAGCTTGAATTTGACCATTTTTATATTCTGCATTCTGAAGTAGTGCCACTATAGAACTTAAGTAAAATGTAATTATGTATTATGTCTCTACGAATAGAAAATAAATTAAATTACAATACATACTCTACAGCACAAAGGCGAACGATAGAGGTAAACCTTGTGGTCAACCTGTGTCTTCCCAGTCTTCCTCCAGCTGACATAGATGCTACAATCTGAATATTCTCTAGACCAACCCATTCCAAATTTTCATCATAAAATCCTTGGTATGTCAATACCTATATAAAAATAAATGATACTGAATGTCTGCTGCACTATATTTTTCTACTCATACTATGAAAGTGCTGCCAACATTTCAATTACTTCCAAATACAATCATTATCCTTTATCTGAGTCTAGAAGTTAAGACTGAAGTACATTTAAAAACTTTATATTACTGAGAATAATATTGTACAAACCTGCATTCAAGTAATGTTAGCTGAATAAATCTCTTTAAAATGGTTTTACTTCATTAAACATCAAAATCAAAATGCTATTGTAAATCTCTTAGCAAGTGGGGTATGGTGGCATATATCTTTAATCCCAGCACTCGAGAGACAGAGGTATGAGGATCACTATAAGTTCAAGACCACCCTGATACTACATAATGAGTTCCAGGTCAGCTTGGACTAGAGGGAGACACTACCTCAAAAAAAACCAAACAATGAAAAATAAATCTCAGGCAGAGGTAGGAGGATCATCATGAGTTTGAGGCCACCCTGAGACTACATAGTGAATTCTAGGTCAGCCTGAGCTAGAGTGAGATCCTACCTTGAAAAAAAACAAAATAAATAAATAAATAAATCTCTTAGGAATAATCAGAAAAAGTGTCATAAGGAAAATAAAAATAACAAAATATTCCAGGTTTTTCTATATAACCACCTTGTCATAGTCTCCATTTACATATTATATAAAATAGTAGTAAGTCCTTGAGTTTCTAACATGATGTTAATGACATAAAGGAAAAAAAAACATACTGAATTAGAATGTAGTTTTGAATCTTTACATAGGCTGAAGAGGGAGGCAAGTAGGCCAGGGCAGCCAGAATGGGGGCAGGACTGAGCAAGTGCAACCACTGTCAGGTGACAAGCAAAATTTTCCCCATCACAAGCTTCAAATCCTCTTTGTTGTAGGAGGGGAAAGAGGGTGAAGTAATAGGTTTAGGAGGAAGGAGTTTGCTCTCCCTGGCCTTCTAAGGAGGAATATCAAACAACAAAATATAGAACAAGATGGATGGACTTCAGGAATATAAATGCCCATGATACCTTCTAGATAAAACTGGCTTCAAGAGGAAAGCAGATGATTTTGTATCTACAAGAAATAGAACTAAACTGTCCTGTTCTATGAAAACACATCAAGTGAGAAATCTTACCTGCTGAAGGAAAGCTATCAAAGTGCTGGTACCCCACTTATCCATCTTGGGTAGATTGATATCTTTCAAATACAAAACAAGTCTCTCACAGTCTTTTGGTCTGTATACTCGACCAGTATTAGTACTGATTAGCATGCATGTTTGGCTCAGTTTCTGCAGGAGATGTCGAGAAGTAGTTTGTGCACTACAGTGAACTGTAGCAATTTCAGTGGACCGCAGCTGAGAAAAGGCATATCTCAATAGCATCCTACAAAAGAAGAGTGACACCTGACCTTCAAAATGCAAAGTATTTCTTATATGCAATATGGGTATACTACTTCACAAATTTCAATTTCCAAACAGAATGATGACTTTAAAGAGGTAAATAATTATCATGGATATGGTTCACAATTATCAAGGTAACTTCCTAACTTTTTTTTTTAATTTTTTTTTTAAGTTTTTATTTATTTATTTGAGAGCGACAGACTCAGAGAGAAAGACAGAGGGAGAGAGAGAATGGGCGCGCCAGGGCTTCCAGCCACTGCAAATGAACTCCAGACGCGTGCGCCCCCTTGTGCATCTGGCTAACATGGGACCTGGGGAAACGAGCCTTGAACCGGGGTCCTTAGGCTTCACAGGCCAGCACTTAACCGCTAAGCCATCTCTCCAGCCCAACTTCCTAACTTTTAGACTAGAAAAAAAATGCGTATTTTAAGGCATTCTTGGGACTTTAATCAGCCAAAAAATAATACATTAAATTAAAAGTAAAAAAGCACAGCTCTCACAGAAAGTTTACTTATACAAAGTACAAAGAAAATATACCAAGACTGTTCCCCATAGTTGAAGGAAAGATAAATTTGAAGTTCTTCAAGGTTAAAATGAAAAACTCCCATATAGAATTTTTAAAATTACAATTCTCCCAAAGACATATAAACCTAGTAATTCATAACTTCTTTACTTATAGAACCTGCACAATGTGGGTAATTAAAATTGGAAGATTGCAATAAACCTAAATTTTATTTTTAACTACAGAGCTAACTTCAATTGTTAAATTCTACAACTAAAGCACATGGCAATTTGAGAGCCTAGCAAATGTATTCAATTGTTCAATTACAGACACTAGAAGAGCAGGGATGTAAATTCACAGTATATACCTCCACCGACAGCTTTCTTACCCTTTGCCACATCCTTCTGGTCCTACGAGAATAAACGGCTGCTTAGTGTCAGAATTTAACCAAGGTCTGAAATAATCAAGACCTCGTTGCATATCAGGAATCTGAATGACTGGAAGAGTATGGCCATTACTGAAGTCATCCGCAGTCAAGTATTCTGGCTTCTTCAGCACATACGGTGCTAATTGTCCTCTTTCTGAGTCATAGTAAATGTCCATTGGTCTGTGACAATCAGGAGGAGATTCTCGTGCCCAATTAAAGACCTGCAGAGGGAAAAGCTATAGTTTTACATGCTCCAACAAGTATAGAACTTTTTAAATTCTTCAAAGTAAATCATTTTATTTCAAAAAAGTTTATATAAAGCTGGATGTGGTGGCATATACCTTTAATCCTAGCACTTAGGAGGCAAAGGTAGAAGGACTGCTATGAGTTTGAGGCTACCCTGAGACTACATAGTGAATTCCAGATCAGCCTGGGTTATATAGCAAGTCCCTACATCAAAAAAAATGAAAGAAAGAAAAAAAAAAGAAAAAGAAAAAGTACAGTTTATGTATACTAACCGCACTTATAAACAAATGAGTTAATAAAGTAACATTTTGTTTCTCTATCATATAAAATGAAATGAAAATACACATGAAGATACAAATTTGGTAGACATAAACAGCAAGATATAAAATATAGGAAACTTTTAATTAAGTTATTGTGAATACTAAATCACAAATAACAGAATACAGGAATGTTAAAGTCTATCATTTCCAACATATCCTATTAATGTCTACTCCAATTGTTGCCACTTAATGAGTTTTAACATTTAAATTTAAATATTAAATGTAATTTAATGAGCTTTTACATTTAAATTTAAATATTAAATGTTGGCATCACTATATGTAAAGAGTCAGAAAAATGTTAAGAATGGGACTGAAAGCAGTCTTTAATTATTTATTACCTCCTTGGTAAATTCCAGGCGTGATTTCATATTCAGATTTCCACCCAGTCCTCTTATAAGATTAATAATGAATTGGTCATGATCTTTGCATCCATGCAAATGGGACAAACCATTCATCACAGTCCCAACCAAACTTGTTTCTACCACATAGTCATTCTGCTCATTAAAATTCATGGGACAGAAAGATAAAAGACAAGTATTAAACTAAGAAATAAGGAACTACACAAATTTCATATGTCTTTTCCAAAATCTCATTGACCAAAATCTTAAATTTTACCATTTTACATATATACTTTGAAAATAAAAAAGTCATAAAAACATAATTATATATTTTGGCTATATATGCTAGAATCTTCAAATACATGGTAAATTTACTTCCTAAACTTAAAGAATGTATGTATGCATATTATTTTAAGTAAGAATTAATATAAATATAGTTGTTCATTTCTCTGATAAAGAATCTGGAGGTGAAAGCTAGATTGATGGCTTTACGGGAAATGGCAGAAGCTAAGAATGCAGGTTTATGAACTTAAATAAAAAACAATTAAGAGGACTAAGGATGCAGCACAGTTGGGAGGGCACTTGCCTACTATGTGTGAGGCCCCAGGTACAATTTTTAGTAAGGTACCAGGATTTTAGTTGTTTTATTTTTTTTTTTTGCTTTATTTTTAACATAATTTTAATAAAGCTTTTGGACTTAGATCACACATATGGATTTACCTGTAGGCCTCTGGGACCTGATAATTGCCCAGGAATTCACATGAAAAATAATTATTTTTCTTTCAATACATATTTACCAAGAGCCAATCAATCATGCATTGCAATCCATACATGGTGCTATTTATTTTTTAAATGTAGATAAAATATACCCTTTGTCTTCACAGAACTCTAGCCTAGCAGAGAGATAAGTTACAAGCTATTAAAAGAACTGCACAGCAGAATACGGGGTGGAGGAGTAAGAAAGATTCAACTCACACAAAAGGATCCAAGCCCTGTGGAAAACTAAGACAGGTAAGCTAACAACTGAAGACTGAGCTCTACCTGGCCAAGGAGAGAATAAGGCCCAGCAAAGGAAAACCTAATACACCTAAAGAATTGAAACAAATACGTTTGCAGAAAGCAAGGCATCAGCAGTTTATGTGACAGAAGTCAAGACAGACCAGGACACAGAACCACAGCCCTGGTAAGGACTGCATTTTTCAAAGATTGTGCTCCTCAGACAATAAGGGAATCATGGAGGAATAGATGAATGGGAAGAACTGCAAGAAGGGAAAGGAACAGTAAATCAAGCTGACTAGGTCACACTAAGAGTTCTAGGATTTGAATGTGAGATAAAGAACATATTTTCCTCTAGACTACATTATCTTCTGAGCAAATAGGAGAAAGTAAAGTTCTCCTTATAAATGAAATGCCAGCACTTGACTAGGGAATCCGTGATGACATTATCCCAGGATCTAAGAATGGCAAACAAAGAAAACAAACACATCTTAAAATGAAACAAAAGCAGAGGCCTGACCTCCTTTGGGGTGTAAATCTGAAAATACTCCACAGGCTCATGTTTTAAGTGCTTGATCTCCAGCTTGTGTAATTAGTCTGAAGGTCATTGAGCCCATAAAGGTAAGGTCTGAGTGGTAGAAAAAGGTCACTAAAGACAGACCATTGAGAGTTCTACCAACCTGGTTCTTGCCTGTTTTCTCTGCTTCCTATCTGCCCACACCATGAGGAACCATGGTGTAAAGAGCCTTAACAACATGCTACCACGGCCATAAGCTCCACAAACTCAGCTATGTCTTCCTTGCTATCATGGACTAACACTGAAACATAAGTCAAAAGAAATCTTGACTCCTTTAACTTAATTCTGTCAGATAATTCCTCAGAGTAACACAAAAGCAACTAACTCATACAAGCTATAAACATCAACAGTTGTTTTCCAGCTGCATCTTTTGTGTGTACTCTATGAATTACCAATCTTGCCTTGTTTTCATATCAAAACTCTTCATAGACATAAATATATCCTACCTAGTATTACATTCTCATTCTAGCTTTCACACAGATACCAAAAGGAGACAAATAGATGATCTCAGTGTATGAGCACTGGAAGGTTCTGAATATGTTCCATTAATAAAATAACTATCAAAAAGGTAGGATAGTGTAGATAGCAAGGATCTAATCACAGATGCTATAACTTAGTCACTATTCTGTTAATAACATATATGGTTCTAGGAACACAATTAAGACGTCCCTGGTCTCAAGGTTCTTCCACTTGAATTCTAACAGATAGTAACAATATTATTGGTAGCTGTTGTTTAATGCTATAAGGGCAAGTAGGAGAGATAACTTAGTCAGATGGGTGACAGAGAAAACAGTTCTTTCACTGAGGTCTCTGGGGAAACCTACTTCATTTGTACTATTTCACCACAAAATCCTATTCCTCCAACTTTCATCTTTACAAAGTAAAAAATTTGAAAAAACCATAGGACCATCTCCATTTCTCCATTGGTTTATTGTTTAATACCAAAGTATCAACTTCTAGACCAAGTTATGATCAAGAATCAGTCATATTTTCAAGAAGCCACTGATATTTCTTGTTTTATATATGTTTAAATTTTTCATAAACTAAATAACAGAAAAATAATTAAATTTTTGAAAAAAAAACATGTAGTATATCCAAAAACCCCTTATGGTCTTTTCATGCTAGACTTCTATTTATGCTTCAAATTAAAAATCAGCTGTGAGGGCTGGGGATATGGCTCAGTGGATAATGAGTTTGACACACAACTGTGAGTGTGTGAGTTTGGATCCCCAAACCCACAGAAAATCTAGACACTGTAAAGCAAGCAACTGTAATCCCAGCATACTTATTGTGAGATGACAAGTAAGAGACCCTGCTTCAAAAAAGATGAACAGAAAAGACTGACACCCAAAGTTGCCCTATGACCTCCAAACATGTGGTGTGCATGTGTCCACCTGCATTCCTACACATGAACATGCAAACACGCATCTCACATACACCAAAAGAAATTATTATCTCATTTTTAAACTGTTTCAGAGAGCAATATTCTATATTTACCAGGTTGTGTTATGATGGTCTGTTTATGTGGCATTTTCCTATAAGAGATAAATCTCCTCTTATGGAAATGAATAATCCTAGTGATCTTCACCTCTCAAAATTGCTCTAGTATCATGTCTGACATATACTATCCAACTCATTTTTAAGTAACAAACGTTTCAAACACTACTGTAAAAAAAACTTACTATCACTTTTCTACATTAATAATAGCTTAATAAAGTAACATGATACACATGTAGGTATTTATTAAAAGTAAGATAGTTTAGCTAGTGAGAAAAAGAATTTCCAATATTCAAAAAATTTAGGTAAGCCAGGAAGGACATAGAGGGAAAAAGTTCTTTCAGACTAAAAACATGATAGGAAAAGAAATGCCAAAAGATATGATAGAGAAAACAATGATATCTATCCCTCACCCCACACAAAGGTTCCAACAGAGCTGGACCACAATGCAGCAAAATATACACATCACTCTGTTTTTTTTTTTTTTTTTTTTTGCAAACAGTGACAGACAGATACAGAAAGAGAGAGAGAATAGGTACACCAGGGAATCCAGCCACTGCAAACTACCTCCAGATGCATGTGCCACTTTGTGCATCTGGTTTTATGTGGATACTGGGGAACCAAACTCTGGTCATTAGGTTTTGCAGATAAGTGCCTAAACTACTAAACCATCTCTCCAGCCCCACACCTCAGTCTTTTAATCACATGTTTCACAATAGGGGTTAACTATGAACTTACCTGCTTTAAAACCCACTGCAGAGCATTAGTAAAGTAATCACCAATCCAACCTTCAAGGCTGCTTCTATATTCCACAGGTTGATTCCTCAGCCATGATCTTACCAGAGAATTAACATCTGTCTCTTCATCACTAAAAGATCAACACAAGCAAATGACATGAGTTATTTAGGAAAAAAAAAAAAAACCTGCTTATTGTAAATGATATCCATATCCAACAAGCATTATTTCATACACAAATTTTTTCTGCACACAAGTGTTAGCTTTGGTTCTCTCTCTCTCTCTCTTTCTCTCCATATATATATATATATATATATATATATATATATATATATATATATATATGTTACATTAATAGAATTCCATCTTACTATTTAAAAGTTCCCATTTGAACTATTTATATAGAAAATGCTCAAAAAAAAATCAGCCAAAGGAATGAATGAAATGTAAGAGGTCCAAGATAGACACATGTAACTTAATAGAGTTACTCTATGCTATGTTTTCAATGAAATCATATATAATCATTATGCCTCTTGTAACAAATTACTGCTTCACCAACACTTTTGGAATCCTCTGCAGCAATAACTGATGATTTTCATTTGATGGCACTCTACTTACTACTTATTTCAGTTATGTTCTATAAAAACTTTTTATTCTTTTATTGTTTATTTCCTCTACTTCACAGCATGTCCCAAAATGACAAGTCCTTCCCTAAATGTTAGTTTTACTCATTCCTTACTGTCTTTCCTTGAAAGCCTAAAATAATGCCAAATACATAATAAATACTCAGTTAACATGTAAAATTTTACTCACAAACTTATATTGCAACTTACAAGACTATAATATACACTGAGTAATGATAAACTATAGGTAATTGTTGTACTAAACTATAAACCTAAATTATATTATCTTTAATAAGCAATACTTTAATGCAAATGAAGTTCATAACTAAATTGACATGAATGTTTCTCTACAACATTAACAGAGAAATAAGCAACTAAGTAATTTTAATACATATTCTAAACCAAAGTAGTTATGTTGCTCTCATTCACTATGTAAAATAACTTCAAATGGTCCTAAAAGAGCCAAGCATTTTATAAACATAATTTCAAACAGCAGAATAGAATAATTAAGTACTTTACAAACATAAATTCAAAAGGTAATATAAAACTACCTAATCTATGTCAAACTATTACTCATTTTGGAAAATGAAATTGGTACAGATATCCATACTTTGGTATGTGACTATGGATATGAAATCTAAAATGAGTTATTACTTATTATATTTTTCTCTTTAAGCATCTTTTAAAAATTATATTATTTAGAATTCTGTAATATACCTAAACTGCTGAAATAATTCAATAGAAATAAAATGTGTCTCTGAATAAATTAAAATACAACCAAAAACAATTAATCATAAATAAGACAAGTACTTATACATAATTCATACCATGCATACTTTACATAGCTATAAAACTAAAACAATAATTGAAGTATATTCTTCTATGTATTATGCATGCATGTATATATGTACATACATATATACATAGAGAAATTATCTATAGCTTACCTAAGAAATATCATTCCCATCCTAGATATTGTGGCTGGTGAGGCACAACTTAAATCATGAGTTTCAAATACAAAGTTAACATTTGGGCCAAACTGAATCCTTTCTCCACTGGGCATAGTGAGCAGTCGATTATCATCCAGAACAGAATTGAGAGATTCTATCCATTCTGGGTCAATATCACCATCACAGATTATCCATGAACTAACATCTATTTCCAAAACACAAGAGTGGAGATTTTTTAAATGCCTGTGCACACACAGTGCAATGGTAATATCTAAATGTAAGAAACAAACTATCTCTTATTATTTAGAACTAAGTCCATCTTAACATAAAAAATAAAGATGAACAAGCTGAATATTTCCATCTGAATGTGAACTACAGACAGGCTAGGGGACCCTACGGGCAACCCTGCTTTACAAAGCTCAATTATAATATATGTGCTACTTATTTAGCTATAAACACGACAAAATTGATACTGTCCCTTCCAAAAGTGGTATTTCCAAGTAAATCTCATAACTCCACAGAGGAGGGCCCCAGGAAAATGAGAACAGGGGAGAGGAAATAAAAGAGTACAATCTGCTAATAAATAAATAAATGCTTTTAGATAATAAAAAAAATAAGTGGTGTGTCAAACTAGTAGATACGTTCATGACCGCATACTGGATGACACTATGCATAAGAACTCTATAAGTGTAAAAAAATCAAAATGATGATATCACAACAGAAGAGAGACTATCAGAAGGTGACAAAGTATGTTGTGGTAAGGATTATGATCAGAATGTATTGTGTATATATATGGAAGTTGTTAATAAAAAGTTTAAAAAATAAAAATAAAATTGGTGTTTAGATTGACATTTCTATTCCCACAAGATTCCTATAAAATAGACTCTACCTATGCCATGAGAATATATACATATATATTACATATTATACATATATACATACATATATATTTATATACGTACATATAAATATATGTATATAATATATATATATATATGTATGTATGTATGTATGTATATATGCCTGCTATGTACATTCTCCATTAGAAAAAATAGGAAACTTGTTTTTCAGTACACTGAATAAGCAATAAACACTGACTGCTATTATTTTCTAAATATATCAAAAAAAAAAAATGACCTCAAAGGAGTGAAACAGTGAATGTAAGCTTTTTAAGAACATATTTTATCTACATTTTCCAAAATAAGAGTGGTACAAACTGTACTTAGACCTTTATTCAAAGAGCAAAATGTCATCAATAAAAGAGTGAGAAATAAAGTAGCATTTGATCTTCACTTAATGTGATATTATGCAGAAAATTCATTGATAAGCCCTTCCAATGTTAGTTCTCAATATCCACACACTACCTTAAAAAATATTAATTAAATAAGACCTGGTTTAAAAAAATAAGGAGTTAATTTTAATTATGAACAAAACTTCTTTTAAAAATAAGTCAAGGCTACAAGAGGGCCTATACTTATTAAATTGTCTCTAAAATAATAATAGTTATCCCATTTATCTGGTACTGACATCACACTCTGTTGGAGAATTTGCTCCTCTTTTTCAGATGGAAGCAGATCCTGAGGACAGAATTAGCCCATCACACCCCACCAGGGCCCCAGATGAAACCAAAGAGTAATTGGGGGAATAAGCACGAGTGGTGATTTCTTGGTGAACCTGGTACCAGCACAAGGGTGAAGGAGACACAGAAAACACTCAACTCCTACCAAACCAGATATCCAGAGACACAGAGACTCCCAAGACCTCATCACTGAATCAGACCTAAAACAAACCCAACATGGCTCAGGGAAATTCGTGGAAGAGGAGATGTAAAGATTGTTAGAGCCACATGTTGGGACATAATGCACAGGAACATTGCCTCTTACCAATAACTGATAGGTAATCCCACAATGCACTTCCCACATTCCCCAACAAGGAGGGTCCCTGCAGAGGGGGAAGGACATGGAGGAGGCTAATAATGGTACCAACATGGCTGTATATACACCATGTAGAAATCTAATAATAATAATAATAAAAGAAAGTCAAGGGCTGGGGAGATGGCTCAGTTAAAGGCACTTGCTTGAAAAGCCTGCCAGCCCAGGTTTAATTCCCCAGTACCCGTGAAAAGCCAGACACATACATGGCACATGTATATAGAGCTCAACTGTAGTGACAAAAAGTCATGTCAAACCCATTCTCTCCCTCATCAATAAATAAATATAGAAAAAAAAAGTCAAGAATAGATAGGAGTCTGTTTACCATGCTAATTTTCAAAATTATTCATACAAATGCATACAAACTGATATTTCAGTAGTGTTCAGATATACAATTAAAGGCATGAGGGCTGGAGAGATGGCTTACTGGTTAAGGCACTTGCATGCAAAGCCAAAGGACTCGGGTTCATTTCCTCAGGACCCACATAAGCCAAACGCACAAGGTGGTGGATACATTTGGAGTTCATCTGCAGTGGCTGGAGGCCCTGCCATGCCCTTTTTCTTTTTCTCTTTCTCTTTCTCTCTCTCTCAAATAAATAAATAATATAGATTTTTACAGTGATTAAAGTGACAAGTATTATTTCAACTAAGTTATTAAAGATTATATCTGAGTTTAGTCAGTTATGAATTACAATTTCATAAAGTTGCTCTGAGTTCTGATTATACTAAAAGTTGTACAGTATAACGTGTAAGTGAAAATGATAGCATGAGCTAGCCATGGCTGGTGGAGGTACATGCCTATAATCCAAACAATCTGGAGGCTGAAGTGGAAAGATCCTGAGTCCCAGACCAGAATAGACTATAGACTGAGATTCTGTCTCAGATAAACAACAAAACATAAATTGCTTAGTAAAATATCAAAAGAGCACCATTAGAAGGTACTTTATGGTTGTAAGAATGGCTTTATAAGAACAGCATTATAGACAGGTTCTATTATCCTGTAAGTATTATTATACTAAAAAAAAATGAATTACATAGCAGAAACCAACCTTGAGGTTCACGAACTACTTGGCGAGCACTATTAGTCAAAACACCATCAGACCATTCCCTTGTATCCATGTCAATATGGCCTAATAATTGGTGTCTAGGCATAGCTTTGGGATTCATAGTATATTGTTTTACTACTTTGCCAATTTTACAAAGTGCTGCCCGTAGCATTCTCCACAGGGTAGATTTTCCAGCACCACTTGGGCCAACAATGACAACTCCCATCCTCTGGCATAACTGTTCATATAATTCTAAAGCCTTCTTGATCTAGGAAAAAAGGAATAGATTCATAAGTGATTTGTCATAGTCACTCATATTCAGTTCTGCTTTCATTCTTGAAAACACCTATTCTACTCAAAACGTATAAATTAAGCCTTTGATTTCTCCAAGGGAAGATAAAACCTCAGAATACTGGCTAAAAAGTAAACATGAACAGATTTATTTACAAATGTGATCTTTGAGGTCAATATTTGTTTAAAAAAGATACATTCCATGAACATGACAGCTTTTGTCCTTTATTATATTTATTCATTTGTTCATTCAAATATATTATTTTATTCACTTACTAATTCATATTATACTCTTCTACAGTAAAATTCAAAAGAAATATACATTGTGGACACATATCTGTGCTACTAAAAGAGACCCACTAAAGAATTTTTAAGAAATTATCAAAATGCAACTAAACCATATATAATCAATTAGCAAAAGCATATATGCTGGATCTATTACACATCAAATATTATGATAAAATCCAGAAATAAAATGAGGAGTAAAAATGCATATGGATGTTGTCTTTCATGAACATTACTAGCTGGTCAGACAGAATACTAATCAAACACAAATTACATATTAAGTATGCATACAGTTTAATAGGAGTAATGAACCATATAGCAAGAGGACCTAGAGACTGGAGATGTGGTTCAGTCAATAAAGTACTAGCATGTGCACCCTCGCACATACATGCATACACACATGCATGCACAGTATACACATATCTGCCAAAACCTCAAATAAAAACAGCTCCTAATCAAGGTTTTAATATCCATGAAGGTTTCCCTAAGCAAGTGAGATGCTGAAAGATGAAAAGTAAATTGAAAGATGAATAATACATTCATATGGATTAACTAGGAAAAGACATTATAAAATATTCCTGGTAGGTACCTGATTGGGTACAATTTCATAATTGGCCTCCTCAAAGACTTGCTTCAATGCGGCACTTAATTCTTCGTATTCTACTTCCTTAAAGTCAATGCCAGGAAACACATCTTTAATCAGTGCATCAAAGCGGGTGCAATCAGCAAATGTGAACTTTGACATTGTGTTAAGCCGTAGTGCTTGTACCACAATATGACTTTCATTGGCTACAGGAAAAGTATCATTTTAAGATTACTTTATCAATTTAATGAAAAGAAAAAAGGTGTAAAGTAAGCAACAGATTTGATATGCTTTATTATAATTAAAAGATGTGCTGAAAACATTGCAGGACATATAAAAATACATTACATACTGAGAAATTGGTGCATTTTTTATTTACCTGTGAAAAACAGGTATCACTCAATTTCTGAAATCTTTCCATAGGATTTGAACCCTATTTTGATCATAAAACTATCATCATTTCATAATACTTTACTTTTTAATATAACAACTCTATAAAGTAGGTTTTAAAAAGTATTTCTTACTACTCCAACTTTACATTGTGAACATTAATTCTCCAAGGTTCACATGACTTGCCTGAGAAGGCATAGTGGTAAGTGTTACACTGGGATGAAAGTCAAATAAACCCATTAGAGATTAAGTATCTCTCTAAAAATACCACTATGACTTAACCAAGAGTTTATGTTCTAAAATTAAACTAAGAAGCAAACTTTGATAAGCCTTAATAAAAATTGGTTCACAAAAACACTCTTAGTCAAATGCAAACTTTCACTGTCAGGGTCTTATTTTCAAGGACATTAGGGGATAAGTGATAAGAATACACAAGCAAAGAAATTATAGTTGGCCTGGTATTTCCTCTGTGACTTCTTAATATGACTATGTTTAAACATAAATAAAAAGGCTGTGTCTGTTCTAGGCCTTATTTCAAGCACTTAACTAACTCATAAGCCATCCTTATTTACCAAAGTATGATTTGAATTTGTTTGTTTGTTGGTTGGTTTTTTGAGGTAGGGTCTTGTGTTTGCCAGGGCTGACCTGGAATTTGTCTCAGGCTGGGCTTGAACTCACAGCAATTGAATATTTATTAAAAAATCATCAAAGACAAAATTAGAACAGCCAGGCATGGAGGAATACACCCTTAATCCCAGCACTCATGAGACCGAGGTAGGAGGATCACTATGAGTTAACGGCCAGCCTAAGACTACATGGTGAATTCCAGGTCAGCCTGGGCTACAGGGAGACCCTACTGCAAAAAAAAAAAAAAAAAAAAACTAGAATAATTATCTAAACACTTCATAAAATATCTATTCTTCACAAAACAACTACCTACTCTTATATATGTCAATCTAGTTAGAAATCTCAACTTCTTTTGTTAAGATGTACACTTTGATTATTTCAATTACAGCCAAGTTATTTCATGTGCTTCTTTTCAGGACTTTGTCTTTTGTTTTCACATTGTTTAACTTAGTTCTTAATGGTAACATGAATACGCTGAAAATACAGCCTTTTCAGAAGACACACATAGAGGGACAAGAGATATCATTTATTTTATATAAGAGAAAATGAATTTATTTTTATGAGCAAAGTATAATATGAACCTACACTGGCAAAAATTAATAAATTATTAAATAAAAATTGGGGGCTGGAAAGATGGCTTAGCAGTTAAGTGCTAGCTTAGAACTCACAGCAATCCTCCTACATCTCCTTCCTGAGTGCTGGGATTAAAGGCATGTACCACCACACCTGGCTGTGAAAAATCTTTATAAAACTTCAATAGTATTAATAGACATTAACCATTCTGCAGAGTGGAACTTAACCAGTGCCTCCTCACTTTGAGGGTAAGACAGGTTTATAACCACAAAACAGGAAACAGGGACAATAATAAGTTTACAATAGAGAAAACAGACCCACACCTCCTTCACCACGGATGAAAGGTAGCACCATCAGTGATGTCACGTGATTGGCACACACTGTTGATACAATGTGAACTCAGCATGCTCCCTGTGCCTTATTCCTTCCAAGCATTCAAATCCAATCTTTCCATGGTATAATATATATACTGTCTTTTGAAAGGTAAAATCCTCAAGGTGTTTCTAAAGTTTCTGTTAAGACCAGACAACCCCTCATTTCCACTACATACCTCTGAGTGCAATCACCCACTGTATTTTAAGCAGTCACTGGGTGATTTGTGTTTCTTTATGTGTTTGTTTGAGGCAGGATCTCATTATGATCCTGACCCCTCAGCCTCCTGACCACCAAGATTACAGGCATGATTTACTACACCTCGTGCCACAGGGTGGGTAAAAACACAGGTGGATTTGACATGTCTTTCATGTATCAGAACTGTTTCATCTTTAATGTACATTTAAAAATTCATATAGTTCATCAGGTTAAAAACTGAAGAAAGTCAAGATAACAATGAGCCTTGTTTTTTTTTTTAGAATAGTAATTATATATTGATGTGTTCACAGCTTAAACTACAGTAATAAATTTAACCGAATAAAAGATAATTATAAAGAATACATCAATGCTAATCATCAGAAAATCTCTGTCCATTTGGGCTGTCACAGAGAAATCCAAAATCACTCAGAGGCCAAATCTTAAAGAAGATTCATCCTCTTATTAGTCCATAAGATACAGGACCATAGTACCAGGAGTCTGTAGAACTTTGTAGATTATCACCTTCTAACCAAACATGACCTGTTGGCACATAATTATGGCTTTTAAAGAAATTTGATGAACTAGTAGTGAGGATCTTGTCTCCTTCCAAACCAATTACTCTTTTACATATATTTGATTTTGGATCACTTGGACTTTTTGCAATTACAATGTCACCTCTTTGAATAACATAAAAATATCAGCTAAGATTTTCTGCAAAGACAATATCTGAATTTTGAATTGTAGGCTCCATTGATGGTCCTGAACACATTACAACACCACCAACATATTCAAAAGCACAATGAGCTATACAGCTATACTGAAGAGTATAGCCAACAAGTCAAATTTTTCCAAGAATGCCATGAAGCATAGTTCTATGTTGACTCTACCACCACAGGCCATAGGGTTGTTCTATACTACATTCAATTCTTAAGACAGGTTTGGGGTTGTGATTTCCAGAAAAAAAAAAAAAACATCTAAAGTAGTTCTCAAAGCATCTGTGCATGATCCATGCTTTCAAGATACCTGGTCGGCCCAAACATCCCGGGTCCCTGAGCCTTGTTTTAAAAGCAATGTATCAAAATTATTTCACTAACTTGGGACAAATGTACAGGAATATGTACTATGTTACCAATAGGCAAACTAGGTAGGATATACAGAGGTATACAACCATTCCATAAATACAAAATTCTTTTAAGTTAAAGCTTATTTTTAAATTAGTTATAAGAATAATCAATCATACCATGCTGTTTAGTGCCATTTTTCTTCAACTGTCTAAGAAGATTTCCACTTCCTCTCAGAACTGTCTTCAAAGCTCTCAAACCCCAATCATAATGTTGCTGAGGTGTCAAAAGTTCCCTGAAATAAAGATGTGGAAATAATTTCTGTAAGAAATTCTTTTAATCATCACATCCGAAGAAGTACAGAAGACAACTACTGACACATAGACTGATATTCCACTAATTTATGTAAGAGTCAGTCACTCAAGTATACTACTGAAGGAAGATGGCTCTCAAGGATCAGATAAACATACCATGAATGAGCCAATTATCTTAATGGAGATACTCAGTGGCATCTACTGTTATCTTTATTCCTAAAATATTTGATCAATCTATCTTACTTTCCCATCTCTGACATTGCCAATTTCTACATTATCTCTTAAGTGATCTTACAGTCAATCTTGGCTGGAGAGATGCTTAGCAGGTAAGGCTTTTGCCCGCAAAGTCAAAGGACACAGTATCCATTCCCCAGGACCCATATAATCCCAGATACACAAGGTGATTCATGCATCTGACATTTGTTTGCAGCAGCTAGGGCCCTGGTGTGCCCATTCTCCCTCCCTCTCCCTCTCCCTCTCCCTCTCCCCCTCCCCCTCCCCCTCCCCCTCCCCCTCCCCCTCCCCCTCCCCCTCCCCCTCTCTCTATATATATACATACATATATATATATGTGTGTGTGTGTGTGTGTGTGTGCATGTGTGTAGACAGATATAGATTTAGATATAAATATATAGATATAGACATATATATACACACACACATATATATATTCCTCTCTTACAGAGAATAATAAAAACAAAATATTTTTTAAAACTCAATCTCTATTATGAACATGTATAAATATATTATGATTGACTGCCTCAGAATGACTGTAGCATTGAGTGGGAAATTAAACCAGTAAGAATCATTTAACTAGAACATTGCAATAGAAATATTTTGAAGAAAAAATTTTTCCAAATTTGTGACAAGAAAAATAATAATTTTAATCCAGGTATTTATATTATTCAAAGTAAAATCTTTAAAATCCAGACTATAAGTACCCAAAAAAAGCACAAATATAAAAATCATTCTGGGGCTGGAGAGATGGCTTAGCAGTTAAGGCACTTATCAGCAAAGCCTAAGAACTCATGTTTAACTCTCCAGGTCCCATGTGGCCTCACATACAATGATGCAATCATGCAATGTTGCATATGCACACAAGGGGCACATGTGTCTCAAGTGTGACTGAAGGGCTAGAGGCCCTGGTGCACCAATTCTCTCCACCCCACCTTCTCCACATTAAAAAAAAGCCAGTCTGTTGGGGTTACCTATAATTTTAAAAAAAGAAAAAAGAAATCATTCTGTAATTAAATTGGGAAATGTTTAAGTTAAAGCATAATCAACCACTGGAAATACAAAATGTACAATATTTAAAATGGAAGAACTCACCTAGACAGGTTGAAAATAGCAACCAATTTTCTGCCCAGTTCCTTAGCATCCTTAAAGCCTTCTGAATACAGAATCACTTCAGCAATAAGTTCATTGTCTGGACGAGACATGGCTACTGGCCTAAAAAGCTGTTTAAGATTATCTGGCAATTTTTGCCTTCCTCCATACCCTTTTCCAGCAGGATTCATAGTGATAAAAATCCCAGAATTTGAATTTATTTCTACCTGAAATATTGAGAATACAGACATCAAAGACTTAAAATTATGTAATGCCAAGGGATGTTTTATTGTATTGTGTTTATACAATTCAGTCCTATATCTTAGCAAAAATAACCTAAAATTTAAGAATCAATATGTTTATAGAATAGTTTTCAGTCATGATCAGGGTTTGTTTGTTTGTTTGTTTGTTTGTTTGTTTGTTTTTGATACTGAAAGTATAAGAGAAGATAATTTGAATTTCTACTCATTGAGCATGTGTATATTAAATATTTCTTTGTGCTAGGTACTTTGCTAAGTACAAAGGAACTACTGATGTCAATAATGGTCAAGCTCTTCTGGAGCAGACAGTCCTTGTACTAAAAGATGAAGATCATAGTGAAAGAGTATGTTATGGAGGCACTTAGTAGGAGCATTTGTAACACAACAGTGAGAACAGAATCCAGGTGATAATGTGTAGTCCATGAAGAGGTACTCCTCAAGAAGAAATACCTGGAGAAGGAAACGCAAGGTTACTGGCTATAAAGGGAAAAATCAGAAAGAGCAGCAGGAGTTGGGAGGAAAGATGAATCAAAAGAAAACTTGGTTATGTTTTAATAATTATTAAGATGGAAAAGATGGGACTGTGTAAACCAATAAGGACCCACAGAAGGAAAGCTGAAGCTATTACATGGGGGTGAGGGTGTAACTCAACAGAAGGTCCTAAAAAGCAAACCCACTCACAGCAGGAAGATTAGCTAGAGCTAGGAAAAGGGATAGCTCTTCCTTTCTAAAAGAATGAAAGGAAAGGAAATATGAAAGAAAGTAAATTTTGATAGAAGAGAAAAACTTATCATTTAATAAAGTCATGCTTGTTTATCAAGAATTTTATCACGAAAACAAAAGCACTGGAGAACAGGTCATACTTTCTGGGGTTACCCAAATTAATACTGTCAAAATGGCACTATGGAAAATAGGGTAAGAGTTCTTGTAACTTTTGGTATGTTCAGCTTCACATAATATCTATTAAAACTTACATTTTCTATAAAAATGGGTATAATTGTAATTAAATTAATTGCATACCTCCTCTGGGGAGAAGTAAAGAGCAGACAGTGTTCATATTGAATTGAACACTATAAGGAACTGATTATTCTATTTAACATTTATATAAAATAGTGACTAAAAACATATGCTTGCAGAACTAGACAACCTGGAATCAATTCCTAGATGCCCTACTTTGTTGAAGTCCTAGTATCTTCATCTATAAAGTGGAAAAAATTTAAAACTAATAGACTTATTCCAAAAGGCTTAAGTATTAAATGATACACTGTAATAAAGCACTGTATGTAAGAGGCAACACAGACATTTTCACATTTACAATATGTAATGGGATATAAACATTATTGTAATTGACTTATTTGATAATGAATATTTAAGGATGAATAGTACAAGTGTAAGCTGCAGATAGTTCACAGGTAAAAGACTATCAGAGTGGGCACAGATAAAAACATCACTTCCAAAAGAAGTGAAGAGAATAAATGTATGAGCAACAGTGAAGAGGTGCTATAAAGTGCTCTGTACCTCTTTGCCGAGCAGCTCACAAACGGTTCTATGATTCTTCAAAGCATCTTGAATTGTCTGGATTTGCATAGACACTGCTGACAGGACAGATTCTTCTAGTCTATTAAATTCGTCAAAACAACCCCAGGCCCCACACTTCACCAGACCAACAAAAATTCGCCCCATTGACTTCACATCGATACCCTTAAAAATACAATAAAAAGTATTTTCATTAATAAAATAATTAAAATCTCTAACAATAATTTAATATTTCACTATGTATAATTAATCATTTCACCCATCAATGCTTTTTTTTTGCTCTGAAAAAAATAGGGATTAATCCAAGTATAGCAGTACACACCTATAATCCAAACACTTAGAGGCTAGCATGGGATAAAAGGCTATCTAGAAAGATTCTGTGACAAGAAAAGGAGGGGGTGGAAAGTATGATTTAAAAACAAAACTATGAAGATGGGCATGGTGACATACGCCTTTAATGCCAGCACTCTGAAGAAAGGCAGAGGTAGGAGAATCACAGTGAATTAAAGACCAAGACCAGACTAATAATACATAGTGAGTTCCAGATCAGCCTTGGTGAGAGCAAGGCCCTACCTGGGGGGGGGGGGGGGGAGGGGGGGGAGGGTCAGGGAGGAAGCAACAGTTTCAAACTCAGTGTAATATCAAGGAATTAAAATGATCTCAAAATACACAGAAACTATGAGATGTAGGATTTAATTTTAGTAATTAAGTCAAAATAGAAAGCACATCAAATGTTTTGAAAAGAGTAATTTAAAATGAATTTAAGATTTTTCATTTTCTACTCAGTATTATACTTACTTAAAACCTTTTTTTTTTCTCTCTAATGTAACATAAACCTTCACTACACACTTAAAAAAATTCCTTCACAATAATTCTCCTTGGAAAATTTTCAGATATAGACTATGTATAGCCTCACTATGTTCTACCTTCTAGTTAAAACAAATTCTGTATCCAAATGATTTAAAAACTGAATGTTGTGATGTGGACCTGAGGCCTGGCACAAAAAAGTCTCAGAAAGATAGATTTCTTAGCCTAGGGTTTGCAACCAACATGGGCAATATTGCAAAACACCTCAATCAATGCATGAATTAGTTAATGAATAAATAAATGCATATAGATTACAAAAGAGTACTTCATATGAATATTCATGAAAAGTAATCCTAACATTTAACCCAGAGTTACTTATTTTGATAGTTATTTTTTGTACCTCATCACAATTAAAGACTAAAACTTGTCTTCCAAGAAGTCCACCTAAAGCCTTTACTGATTCAGTTTTCCCAGTTCCAGCAGGTCCATAAGGATTTCCACCAAGACCCATCTTCATGGCTTGTGTTAGAGTTAGGTAGCACTTGTCTGTCAGTGGAGTATAAACAAGTTTGGGAGCATTACCCTACAAAGGGAAATGTAATATTAGAGCATTCATCTTCTAGTCCACAAATACTACTGATAATACATTGGGAGAAACATAGCCTTTTTTCTGGCAGACTAGGCACTAGGCCACAGAACTATGGATGCTACCTTGCATACCCTGGCAGGACTAGAATCTACATCTTATCCAGGCTCACCCAAGATGACTACAAGAAACAACTCCTGAACAGAAGTTTCCTGTTTCTTCCTCAGCTTAGCACATCTGTGCACTGGTGCTTCCTGAATCAGCAGCTTGAACTTACCAATCACACCTGACACACCTGAATCTGATGATAAGGCTCATCCTAACTATGTGTTTTATCCACATAAATAAGCCGAAGTCACAAGTATGAGCTCTCTTTTGCTCTTGGCCCCTGTTGGCCCTTGGACTTCTTGACTCCTGGCCCATCTTATAGGTCTTGGTTTCTCCTGGGCTTTCCTGATAGCCTTCTCTCTTGAGCCTAACTCTCCCTAAAATAATTCTCATAATTCATAATTTCCCTCCTCTGAATCTATGTTTTTGATAACTTAGACAATGCCGCAAAGCTGCGGCTGACAGGCCTTGAGTCTTCTGCATCTTTATGAAGATCTAATCCCCACCCCCAAGACTTAAATCCTTAATCATTACAATTATACATGAAATAAAGTGTCAAATTCTAGTTAAAAAGCTAAACAGGCAACAAACAAGTTAAATCATTTCACATAGGAAAAACATCCAAAAAATTTAAATGAAAGCAACTTTTAACAGTACAAATTGAAATAAAGTTTAGATATTTATCAAGCATGTATTGCACTATGTCTTTAGTTACCATGGCATTAAGTTTCTGAATAGTATCACATGTTCTTAATATTGGAACAAAAATAATTTTAGATGGACAAGTCCAAAAATATCTTATATAACAAATATTCCATTTCAAATTTTATGTTATATGAATTATTTCCTGAGACCTCAGCTGTAAAATTCTCTATATTACTTATGGAACTAGTTAATTTAGCATATTTTTCTTAAATTTTCTACTAAGCTAAAGGAAATACTGACTCTAATTCTAATAGCCATTTACAGGATTTTACCTCACTTTAAGTACACAGAATTTGGTCTCAAAAAATTTGCTTTATAAAACAGCCATCTGGAAGCTCACCTAACATGTTTATTAACATGATGTTAGGCTATGAACTGATGATTCATTCATTATTCTAGGAAGATGGTGAAAGGATAATATAGTTAGATTACTTGAAAGTCAGTTACATTAACTAGTTTTTTATTTAAAATTTACAAACTAAAATAATTCAGCAAGCATATTCTAGCAGAGTTGGGGAGATCAATCAGTGGGTAGAAAGTTGCCATGAAAGTAGAAAGAATTGGGTATATGGGCTAGAGAGATGGCTTAGCAATTAGGGCAATTGCCTGCAAAGCCTGGCAACCCATGTTTAACTCTCCAGATCCTAGTTAGCCAGCTGCACCAAGGTGAGGCAAAGTGCAAGGTTGCACATGCCCACTAGGTGGCAAAAGCATCTGGAGTTCAACTGCAGTGGCTGAGGCACTGGCATGTCTCTCTCTCTCTCTCTCTCTCTCTCTCTCTCTCTCTCTCTCTCTCTCTCCCCTCCTCTCTCTCTCTCTCTCTCTAAAATAATTTTTTAAGTTTAAAAAAATAAAATAAAAAGAATTGGATATAGATCCACAGTCACCATATAAAACCCAGGCATGGTAGCATGTGTCTACTGTCACCCTAGCACTGAAGACACACAGACAAGAGAGCACTTGCTGACTAGCTACTGTAGCCTAATTAGTGAACTCCAGATACAATGAAAGACCCTGCTTCAGATAAGGTGGAGGGCTGGAGAGATGGCTCAAGAAGTAAGTGCTTGCTGCTAAAGCATGAGGATCTGAATTTGATCAGAGCAACCAAATAAAAAGCTGGGCATGGCTGCACATGTATACAGCTTCAGCACTAGGCTGGCAGGGGGCCTGGTCATCCAGTCTAACTAAAAAATGTTGAACTCCAAATTCTATCTCCAGGAAATAAGATGGAAGAGCAGCAGAGGAGGATGCTTAACACCTTCTTCTGGCCTCTGAAGACTAGTGCATGAAGACAATGTATCTACATATACCATGCTTATGACATACACTACAATAAATAAATGAGAAATGTAGAGTAACTGAGGAAGACACTGACATCAGCCATCAACCTGTCACATGATCATGTACTCACACATGTACAGAGAAAATATTCTAGCACCTTTACAATTGTGGTACCCTTTTCTAAGAAGGCACAAACTAAGCTGCTTCCACTGAAGTTTCCTCCATTCAATTCTCCTTGGATTAAAGATTATTTAAGGTTCAATACAAATGTCACTTAGTGAAATGGTACATTTTAGAGAATTCAGAAAAATATTAATAATTCAAAATTTTTATTTAAAATGCTATATTTTTCTTATATAACACCTTTTAATTTTTGATGCAAAAGAAGACTGTAATATAATAAGGATACTGAAATCACTACTGAAATAAAAATAATTCCTTTTCTAGCAGCAATTTCCTTTAAGTAATATCAAACTGGAAAAAAAATCAAACATTTTTTGCAACAGTTCATACCTGGTACTCATAAGTATACTGAAGTTCAGAATCCACCATTTGAACATAGCACGTGTGATCACTTTTCATGTAGAATCTAACTTGTTTTTTCCAAGCCCAGTCTTCAGTTGTATGAACTTGAGCTTGGTTTAACTGCTTCACCACATCAATATTATGAATAATATCAAGAATTAGTGCTTTAAGTTTAAGCTCCAGAATGCCCGATTCTATACACAAATAAACAGAAAAAATATTAACAGGCAAGTTGTGCACTTTATGAGTACAAATGAGATTTAAAAGAATCTAAATGAGCTGGAGAGATGGCTTAGCGGTAAAATGCTTGCCTGTGAAGCCTAAGGACCCCAGTTCAAGGCTCGATTCCCAAGGACACACGTTAGCCAGATGCACAAGGGGGCACATACATCTGGAGTTCGTTTGCAGTGGCTGGAGGCCCTGGCACACCCATTCTTTCTCTCTCTCTTTCTCTCTCCCTCTCTCTCTTCTCTCTCTTCTCTCTCTCTCCCTTCTCCCTCTTTCTCTGTCACTCTCAAATAGATAAAAAAAATTTTTTTTAATTTTAAAAGAATCTAAATGGTAATTTCATGATACCTTGAAGAGTAAAATAAGTCATGCATGCCAATTAAAAAAAAACAGCAAGAAATTAGAAAAATTACAAAAATGAGAGCATGAAGAGTCCTAGTTCCTTACCAAGGGAATAAACATACTCCAACTTGTTTATCCCTCTAAGTTTAATTTTAATGAAAGTAGAAAAAATCACATTGACTTGAAAGTTAAGATTTTGAAAAATAAAGAATATCATATAAATTGGAGAAGAGAACAAGAATTAGCATTTTTTAAAGCAGTGGGAAATTTACCTCTTCTTTATCCTTTTTCTCTCCTCCTTTGTTATCCCCAGTTATGGGCCCAATCTAATGAGAAACTGAGACTAATAGCTAGGCTCAGGCTTCAGCAGAAGGAAAAGTCCCCCAGGGCCTTCAGCCATGGCAACAGGACCCAGCAGAAGTACCTAATGCTATTGGGAGAAGGGAACCTTCCTCTAAACGAAGAGGAACCAAGATCCCAAGAAAGAAGAGCATTTTCTGATTTCTGTTCCTCTCTGTTCTTCTATCAACTGACATAGAAAATGAACACCATCACAAACAGTGCGCCAGAGAAGGAAGTATGTGAAAACCCAACTTTCTGTCCAAAAGACCAAAAGGTTGGCAAAAAGGAAGAGGAAAACCCTGGGAAGATCATGGAAAAGAATGAGACTGGAAAAATTATACCATAAACTTGTTTTTCAACTCCTTCGTTCACCTCTACCTGCTATCAGGCAATTCTATTTCTAATAATAAATCAAATATTTCAAAAACTGAGCACCATAGACATACATGGGCCAGATCAGACCAAAAACTGGCATTAGAACCACAGCCTGTGGAATCTTTGACAAACTCAAGACACGTTTCCCCACCATCTAAACAAGACTCAAACTCTTATTATACACCAAGGATATAATTTAAGATTAAACAGCAGGCAAAGACCCAAAACACAAATTCTACATGTATATGAGAAAAAGCAATTAACAGGCACCAGTATCAAGCTGATGAGGATGTTAGTAGCATCACCTACAAAGCCTTTTTAAAAATTTTTTTTGTTCATTTTTATTTATTTATTTGAGAGTGAGAAAGAAAGAGAATGAGCGCACCAGGGCCTCAGCCACTACAAACAAACTCCAGACATGTGTGCCCCCTTGTGCATCTGGCTAAAATGGGTCTTGGGGAAGGGAGCCTCAAACCAGGGTCCTTAGGCTTCACAGGCAAGCACTTAACTGCTAAGCCATCTCTCTAGCCCCTCAAAGACGTTTTAAATCACTAGTATAAAAGTGTTCCAATAGGGCTGGAGAGATGGCGTAGCGGTTAAGCGCTTGCCTGTGAAGCCTAAGGACCCCGGTTCGAGGCTCGGTTCCCCAGGTCCCACGTTAGCCAGATGCACAAGGGGGCGCACGCGTCTGGAGTTCGTTTGCAGAGGCTGGAGGCCCTGGCGCGCCCATTCTCTCTCTCTCCCTCTATCTGTCTTTCTCTCTGTGTCTGTCGCTCTCAAATAAATTAAAAAAAATTTTTAAAGTGTTCCAATAAACACAAGCATGATGCTACCTGTAATCTAAGAATTTGGGGGGTAGAAATGGAAGGATCATGAATTAAAAGTCATCCTTGGCTACACAGAAAGACTGAAGCTAGCCCATGTTACACAAGAACTTGTCTCAAAGAAGGCAAACAAAAAAGTGCTCCAAGAAATATAGGTGAGCATGCTTGGCACAGATGAATAGATGCAATACCTTAAAGAAATAAAAAATATACATGTGAAGAACTATATAGAAATTTTAGAGCAGTAAAACTATAAATAAGGTTTTTAAAAATCACTTAATGAACTCAGTAACAAAAATGAAATAGTAGAAGAAAGTGTCAATAAACTTGATGATAGAACAACAAAGTATACAAACTAACTACAGAAGGAAAATGGGTTTTTAGTTTGTTTTGTGTTTTTTTCAAGTCAGGGTCGGTCTCTCACTCTAGATCAAGCTGACCTGGAACTCACTCTGTAGCTCCAAGCTGGCCTCAAACACACAGTGATCCTCCTGTCTCAGTCCCTTGAGTTCTGGGATTAAACACATGTACCACCAGCCTGGCTGAAGAAAAAGGTATTTTTATAAAAGTCAACAAAGGTTCATAGACTTGTGGATCAAAGCCAAAAGATCTAGTCATATAATGACAGACTCAGAAGGATAAAATAAAACAAAAAACAAAAAAACATGAAGTCATAATAACCAAAATTTTCCCAATTTTTTTGGAAAAATGTAAACCTAGAGTCAAGCTAAGTTAGTCTTAAAGAAGATAAACACAAAGAAAATCATGTGAGGTACATCATACTAACACTTTAAAACTGAAGACAGAGGGTTGGAGAGATGTCTTAATGGTTCAGGTATTTGTCTGCAAAGACTAAAGACCTAGGTTCGACTCAATAGTATCCACAAAAACCAAATGCACAAGGTGGCACATGCATCTGGAGTTTGCAATGGCCAGAGGCGTTGGCATGCCCATTCTCATTTCCTCTCTCCCCCCTCTGCTTCTTTCTCTCTCCTCTCTCCTTCTCTCTCAAATAAATAAATTAATTAAAAAAAAAAACTAAAAACAGAGCCTGATTTGGTGGCACACAATTTTAATCTAGTACTCAGGAGACAAAAATAAGAGGATTATTATGAATTCAGGACAAAAATTGAGTCTACATAGTGAATTCTAGGTCAGCCTAGGCTAGAGTGAGACCCTGCCTTAAAATACCAAAATAAATAAATAAATAAATATTAAAGAATAAAATAAAAGTGAAAACAAATTCATAAATGCTACAACATATATACTTTTTTAATGATTCAAACAATTGTATAGTATTCATTAGAAAATTTGAAGGCTAAAAAAAGTACAAAAGCATTTTAAAACACAAAAAGAAAAAAGCTATAAACCCACAATGACTAGTGAAATAGCCTTCACAAATAAAGGTGAAATAAGGACATCCTCAGAAAGAGGTAAAGTCACAGCCAGAAAATCTCCTCTAATAGAAACACTGAAGTAAGTTTTTTAGACAGAAGGAAAATAGTTTCAGAAGGAAACACAGAGTATCAGGACTGAAGGAAGGGCTGCAGAAAGTATAAACATTTAGGTATGCATATTATTCCTTTTCCCCCACATCTTTTAAAATATGTTTAAAGGTTAAAAACAAGAGCTGGACATGATAGTACATGCCTATAATCCTGGCACTTGGAAAGCAGAGGTAGGAAGATTACCATAAATTTGAGGCAACCTTGAGACTACAATAGTGAATTCCAGGTCAGCTTAAGCTACAGTGAAACCCTACCTCAAAAAAATAAGAAAAGAAAAAACAAGATCTCGTGGTCTATAAACATGCAATAGTAAGACCAGTATAACATAAAATGAGGAAGATGAAGAAAGCTCTGTGAGACCAAGTTTCTACTATATATTCCACTTAAAGTAATATACTATTTCATCTAAGAAAATAAAAATGGGGCTGGGGTAATGGCTTAGCAGTTAAGACATCTGCCTACAAAGTCAAAGGAACCAGGTTCGATTCCCCAGGACCCATGTTAGCCAGATGCACAAGGAGGCGTATGCTTCTGGAGTTCATTTACAATGGCTGGATGCCCTGGTGTGCGTATTCTCCCCTGCCCTTCTCTGTGAAATAAATAAATAAATAAGAATAAAATATAAAAAAAGAAAAGAAAAACATAAATAATGACAGTTCAGAGTCATTAAAAGTAGGTGGGTGGATGGATGGATGGACAGATGGATAGACAATACAGTCAAGACCACAACAGATAACTTAATATGGAACAAAGTGCAAATAGCTCAAAGCTAGACTACAATGGAGCATTGTCCCATACCCGTGTTCCCTGGATCCTCAGAGCTGGCATCAATGTTGGTATAGTACTCTAATTTATTAACTAGTTGTTTTTCAATCTGATGAAGACTATGATCTTTGATTGCATTTTCTACATCTTCGGTAAATTTAATCTGCTCTGCCAAGCATAATACCTATTAAGAGAAAAAATTCTTTGTAAGCTGAAAAACATACTTTTAATGCCTATTTGTTTTCTAACATGTATCCGTAGTACTAAGCAAAAAAGGGGGCAGGCACTAAACTTGCTAGTCCCTACTATCTTCACAGATACTAAATGACAGCAAGAATGGCAAAAGAAAAAATTTCACAGCTAAAAGTCATCCAAGGCAAAGGTACCCCACATAAAATGATATTCAGTTAAACAATATTTTAGATAAATTAAGCAATTAATAAATGAAGATGTTTTGCTTTATGCTACTAGTAAATTCAAATTAATGTACTCAGTAATTTTATATTTGCTTAGGAATAATTTCTAACACACAGTTATTACAACTGATTGCAAATCCTTAACAAGCATCCTTACATATATGAGCTATTACTAAAATCATTAAAACTTAAGCACAATTTCCAAACTCTAGCTCCAGAATGGCTCCAGAATTATAAATAATGAGAGATAAAAACTAGACTACCTTAAACTTTAGGGGAAAATAAATGGCATCAGGCACACTGTTGAGTTAATCTTTCCAGGGAAAACATATGAATGTGTGTGTAATGGAGAGGAGAATAGATTCTCTAATACAAGTTCCATTCACATTTAAGACACAAGATATTTTACTAATGTGCAGGAAAGATTATGGAAATTGTTTAAGTCCTGCTTTATGTTTTAAAAAATTCATGTATGTTCTCATATATGTACATCTAGGACTTCATATTGAATGTATACTACTACCTAAAAAAATACCAAAATATCTCTTTTGCAATGGAACTCACCTTAGACATGGTGCTGTGACAAAAAATATTTATGTCAATGAGCAAGTATACAAAAATATATGTCATTCAATTTACACAACTGAGGAAATTTGAAATACAGAAATAATTTGTTCATGAACATAAAATCTTTTGGTAAAAAAAAAATGCTAAAATTGCTAGGCATGGTGGCACATGCCTTTAGTCTTAGCATTTGGGAGGTCCCCTTTTAAACTAGAAGCAGAACCCACACTCATTTCAAATCAACAACCTTTTGACCAATTTCTACTAACAAATTTTTTTCTGATAAATATTCCACTCGACAAGTAGTAGATGAATAACATCAGTGGTGTCTTAATTATCAGATTAACTCCATAATCTATACATAAATTCTCTAACATCACAGACACACTGTTGTCTAGATTAAATTTAAAGCATTCTATAATATCACATTAGTGTTATTTTACAGAAGAAAAAGGCAACTAGTGACTCTCCTGGACAAAGTTATCTTCCTACCAGAAAGTAGTACAAATTTTACTGGCTTCTTTCATCTAGATATAAGACAATTTAAGCAGGTCACAATCAACCTTTTAAAAAAGACTTTGTAGGGTGAGTAGACAGTTCAATGGTTAAAGGTGCTTGCTCTGCCAGCCTGCAGGCTGAAGTTATGATTCCCAACGCCCATTTAATGAGCTGGACACAAAGTGGCTCAAATTTCTACAACCCCAAAGCACCAAATCAATGGGAGGCAGAGTTGGGAGAATCCCAATGCTCAGCAGCCCACTAGTCTACTGTCCTCAGTGCCAAACACACGAGACCTGGTCTCAAACAAGGTGGCATAGGATGACCAACACTCTGATGTTGTTCTGTAACCTCCACACTCTGGCAGTAGCAGTAGCGCACACATACAGTCATGCAGACTTACAAGTAACAATACTGTCTTCTTTAATTTTCATATGAAAATGTTGGTATGCCACTTCCAAGACTAATAAACAGAGAGGGGGATTCTTCTCTTACGCGAATTTCTGAGTGTACATCGGTAATCTCAACTTCTGACAGTTAAAAATTAGCTTATGCCCCAGCCAAAACCACAGAAGAATTGGGGTAATGAGCAAGAGTGCTGCTTTCTCGGTGAACCTGGTACCAGCACAAGGGTAAAGAAGATAGACACTGAGGACACTCAACACCTACAAAGCAGAGATCAGGAGCCTTCTAAGAGCCCAGCACTGAAGTAGACTTAAAATGCACCCAGCATGGATCAGGAAATTTTGCAGAAGAGGGGGTAGAAAGATTGTACTGCACAGAGACATTGCCACTTCCCCATAACTAAGTTCTGCCCCTACAATGCATGACCCACAATCCCCATGGGGATGACTGGCATCCACAATGAAGAGGATCCCTTTGGAGTGGGGACAGGGATGAGGGTAAGGATAGTACCAACATGTGCTGTTTACATACTGAGTATGTCCATGATTAATAAAAAATAAAGTCTATAAAACAAGCCAGATGTGGTGGTATGTGCCTTTAATCCCAGCACTTAGCACTGGGGAAGTACAGATAGAAGGATGGTTATGAGTTTGAGACCAACCTGAGACTACAAAGTGAATTCCAGGTTAGCCTGCTACATACAGTGAGACCCTACCTTGAAACCCCCCCCCCAAAAAAGAAACCACTAACACACTTGTTAAACTGTATAAAAGTGTTCCAAAGCTAGAGAAATGATACAGCAGTTAAAGGCACTTACTTGCAAAGTCTGATGTCCCAGGTTTGATTCCCAGTACCCACTTAAAGCCAGATATACAAAATGGCACATGCATCTGGAGTTTGTTTGCTGTGGCAAGAGGCCCTGGAGCACCAATTCCATCTTCCTCCCTCCATCCCTCTGTCCCTCCCCCCCCTTCTCTCTCTCTCTCTCTTTCTCTCTCTCTCTCTCTCTTTCTCTCTCTCTCTCTCTCTCTATACATATATATATATATATATATATCCATGTGTGTGTGTACATATAAAATATATATATACACATATATCTTTCTCTCTGCCTATATTTTTTTTAAGTAAAGGTGAACATGCTTGAAACAAACAGAGAATCCCTGCAAGAAGGTAAAAAAGTGACAGTGAAGACACTGACTTGGATTCTCAAGTCGCATTACCATTACAACATCTAGATAGGCACTAATATTATTAGTTTCCTAAAATGAAATGTTCACTAAGGATGTTCTTCAAACTTCTACACTAGAAGCTTCAAAATAACTTGGTAAATATAGGTATGACTATAGAATCTTAAATGTCAAAATACATCTTCAGAGAATAACTTCAGAAGTCAGTTTTGAATCATGTTGACCACAAAGTGTCTCTCTTCATTACTCTAGCTGGTTACAACAAGGTGAATCAGTATGTAATAATCTATACCAGGCATTGATGTAGCTGTTCACATTTACTACAACATCTTCATATATAAATGGTCTCAAAGGGCTGAAGAGATGGCTTCGCAGTTAAGGCACTTGCCTGCAAAGCTTAAGGACCCAGGATTGATTCCCCAGTACCCATGTGAGCCAGAATAAGTGACACATGCATCTGAAGTTCATCTGCAGTGGCTAGAGGCCCTGACGTGCCCATCGTCTCTCCTTCTTTTTCTATCTCTTCTTCTCTATCTCCCTCAGTCTTAAATAAGTAAGTGCCTTCAAGATAATTTTTGTCTATTTTTAATAGGCTACAAAAAAGTTTCTAGTGTATTAACTACTAATAAACTAGAATTCATTGTTGTGATAGATAATTTTTTAATTATTTATATTTTTAGACAATCACTAGCTCTGCTTGACTTTGCAAGAATATGGAAATAATTTACAGACTCAAATCTAAAATCTAAAAACTTTCTTTAGCCAAAGTCTCCCAATTCTTCTGATGTAATTATAATTACTCTAATTCAATTATGTAATCCTTGCTTATGAGATGTCTACATTTTATCCTCTATTCTAAGTCAAGTGAAATCTAACCTAACAGTTGACAATGAGCTAGAAATCATTTCAGAAGTACTGAGGCAGCTTAACTGAGAATGTGAGATATGAGACAGCACTCATTACTCACTGGTGATTACCTTTTTATTTGTCTGGTAACTCAAGATTTATTCAAACATGGTATTTCACGTCTGAGTTCCTTTTCTCCATCATATTCAGCACTGCCTAGGAGCACTCAGAACTCAGCAACCTTCTACTTGAATGTTTGCAAATTACAGCAAAGTGATGGAGTGGAAGGTAAGCTCACCATTTGCAACACATCCTCCATATTTGAAAACTGAAGGAACACACTGACAATAAAGGAATGTGTCCATTCTAAATGTCAAACAAAGGGAGAGCAGAGACCACTATCTGAGGCCCCTGACCTTCCTACAATACCAGGCCTGTCTACATTCCAGACACAAGTCTTCACCTGTGAAGGGAACAGAGATGGGTCAATTGCACCTTGTAAACTTTGCCCGGCAGTTATACATTCCGTCAGCAACTGTTTCAAAGTCTGTTTCATTTCCAAGGCCAAATCATTCAACCAAGCCTAAAAAAAATGGAAAATATATGAAAGTCATAAAATAAGTACACATCCTACTGACTGACCTTATTCTTACATCTCAAGAGGGGGACTATAATTTTGCATTGACACACATTCCCATGTGTTACATGGCATATAATTCTTTATTCTATTAATAAATGGTTGAATAATGTGACAATTTTTTCACTGCCTGAGACAAAGGTAAATGTGAAAACTCACACTTGTGGCTAGCTATGACAGCAATTGACTAATATGGCAAGAAAACCACTACACTATGAACAATGAAGATGATAACATCCATTTCATCACTAGGAAAAATCAGGCAAGAGGGCTGAAACAACAAATCACAGAACAGCTAAAATCTCCTGGTCATGCTGTGCTGCCAGCCTCATAGTCAGGAAGTTGAAACTATAAGTAGGGACTGTTTTAGCAAAACAAATTCATTACATGAGGCTTAGGTTGCCTCAAAACTAGCTTTGTTCTAAAGCTAAAACAGTATAGTTACCTATTCATCAGATTATGGGTAATAAAATTTAAGTAAGCTAAGGTTAAAATGGGCAACAAATGCAGTTCAGTAACAAGATTTATCTAAAATGTGCAAGGCCTAAGGTTCCAGCCCCAGCACACCCCACACATATACACAAGTTAAAGTAATAATGATGTTTGATAAAAATAACAATAACTATGATTTACAACTTTATTTTTTATAAACTATAAACTTCTATATTTGTAATTATATAAAATACAGAGAGAAAAATGGATGTGCCAGGACATCTTGCCACTGCAAACAAACTAACTGTAGTCTCGTGCACCACTTGAAGCATCTGGCCTTACATGGACAGAGAGTCAAACCTGGGTCAGCAAGTGCCTTTAACCACCAAGACATCTCCCCAACCTGCTACTTAACTTTAATCTCATATCATCTGCAACCAAATATAAAGGCAAAAACTACAATCTAGTTTTCATCTTTAAATTTAAGTTCTAGCTTATATGTGACTTGGCAATATTAAAAACAGCATGAATCTTTCCCAGCCCCACAGCTAGTAAAGCTAAAGAGATTCTGAAGCCAGGTGCAGTGTGTCACACTTGTACTCCCAGAACTTGGAAGGCTGAGGGAGGATTACTGACAAAAGTTCAAGGCAACCCTGTTCTACATAGTGAGTTTTAAACAAGCCAGTGCTATTTAGCAAGACTCTGTCTAAAAAAGGTGATAATTTTTCTCTAAGTGTGAGGCCACAGAAATTCATGCTCTGCTCATCACAAAAGCTCATAATTATATGCTATATTTTAAAAACTGAAGTTTATTATTTTAATACAAAAATTCTGAACCTAACAAAGTGAATCATTGTCTTAGTTAATTAATTAATCAACTCTACCTCACAAGTTGACTAAATTATTTTTGGCATTAATTTCATAAGGTTTATTCTTTTTTTGTTTATTTTTTTCTCAATTTTTATTAACATTTTCCATGATTATAAAAATTATCCCATGGTTCATTCTTCTTATTTTCATACTTGGAAAAGAATTACTTACCTCTACATTATTTGATAGAAGAACTTTATTTTTTAAAGGTACAATTTCTCCTTCTAAAGATTTCATTGCTGTTATATGTTTTGAGTCCTCATCAAAGCACACACTGTGGATACCTTTAATATAAAAGAAACAACGTAACAACATATGACACTATTCACTCAAAGTTTTATTATTTAGACAGAATTTGTATGTATAATTGTTTATTAATTCTTTCTAATGCTTTCCCAAAAGAATTTTAAGGAAACTAATCAACTAATGGACATTAATCAATACGAGCTGCTCCAATTCTCATACATTATTAGTAATGGTATAGAGGGAGTACAATCTCATGGGAAAATGACATGGTAGTTTCATATAAAGCTAAACATATACTTAACTAAGTGTTCACCTAACAAAAATAAAAACATATGTACAGGAAAAAGGACAAATTTATTCAGACTAACTAAAAACTCAAAAGGACACAAAGGCCCCAAGGTAGATAGATAAACTCATCAACAGATAGGTGGTGATAATGAAGATAGACAGATAAACTCCTGAACAAGTACATAGAAAAATAGATAAACACATCAACAGATAGATGGATAGATATGCAGATGATAAACTTATCAACATATAGGTAAACTTATCAACAGATTGTTCCATAGATAAATACAACAATGGATAAACTTATCAACAGATAGATAGATATATAGATGATTGATTGATTGATAGATAGATAGATAGATAGATAGATAGATAGATAGATAGATAGATAGATATAGATAGATAGATATAAAGACAGACAGATGACAGATAGATAAACTCAGCAACAGATAATCTTAACAACTAATAAACTCATCAACAGACACATGACAGATAAACTCATCAAGGGAGACTTCCAGGTAAGATGGTAGCATATGAGCCAAACCAAAGCAGCCTAGGAAGGGAAATAAACAGAAACACAGCAAAATACACTCTTCTACTGAAAAGTGAAGGTGTGTAAGTTATATCAACCACCAGGAATAGATGTTAAGAACCTATTGCTGAAGACTCCACATACTTGGGCTGCAAGGTCACTGAGAAATCCTGCTAGAGCTGAGCTGCAAACCTCATCCATGGAGACCAGCTGACAGAAAGCTGGAAAATGCCATCCTGCATGCAGTTCAATAGGAAAGAAAGAAATCACCATTGAAGACACCCAACCATGGACACTGCAAGCCTTATATTTGGCCAGCTAGGCCAAATAAGCCAACGGGTGCAATAGTGGCACATCTTTTTGGGGGAAAACCAACCACCCTCTAATTTGACTGGAGGGCCACTCCACTGGAGGAAATACATCCCTGATACTAAAAACCTACAACAGGTGTAGTCATGAGCCCTAGGGGTGTAACGTGCTAGTGTCCAGTTAAGTATGTACTATGTTCACCAAACTTCCCAGTAAGCACTTCACTTAATGTTCATACCCATATTTTAATTCTTCTCTCAATTTTGGTCAGAGAACCTTCTCTTTTCAGATGGCAGTGACCTTATGATGACTCAGAAGGCATCATGGTGCTGAGAAGTGACAGATGAGTGCTCAGCACTACAATATCTTAATCACACCTTCCATAGCTCAGAGTTCATTGTGGAAGAGGTGGTGGAAAGAGTGTAAGAGCCAAAGGAAGGTAGGACTCCTTACAATGTGCTCCTCCAGACACAAAATGGTCTGGATGTCCATGACCTCACAATGCCTGACACTACCTACACAAGACCACATACTAGGAGGAAAAGATCAAAATAAAAGAGAGAATGATTGAGAGGGGGAGGGGATATAAAGGAGAGTGGAGTTTCAAAGGGGAATGTGGGGGAAGGGAGGGAATTACCATGGAATATTGCTTACAATTATGAAAGATGTCAATAAAAATAATTAATTAAAATACAGAACAAAAAGAAAATTACCGACCAATCTCTCTCATGAACATAGATACAAAAATTCTCAACAAAATATTGGCAAGTAGAATACAAGAATATATTAGAAAGATCATTCAGCCCAACCAAGTATGCTTTATCCTAGAGATGCAGGGATGAATTAACATAAGCAAATTGATAAATGTAATACATTATATAAATGGAATGAAGGACAAAAATCACATGATCATCTCATTACATGCAGAAAGCACATTTAACAAAATCCAACATCCCTTCATGATATAAGACCTACAGAAACTGGGAATAGAAGGAATATATCTCAACATAATAAAGGCTATTTATGACAAGCCTACAGCTAACATAATAATAAATGGAGAAAAACTTGAAGCTTTTCCACTAAAATCAGAAAAAAGACAAGGGTGTCCACTGTCCCCACTTTTATTTAATATAGTATTTGAAAGTCTTAGCCATAGCAATAAGACAAGGGACACACAGAAAAGGGATACAAATTGCAAAGGAAGAGATCAAATTATCATTATTTGCAGATGACATGATTCTGTACATAAAGGAACCTAGAGACTCTACCAGAAAACTGTCAGAGCTGATAAACATGTAGCAGAATGCAAAATAAACACACAGAAAACAGTAGCCTTCCTATATCTTAACAACAAATGCACAGAGGATGAAACACAGAATCACTCCCATTCACAAGTGCATCAAAGAAAATGAAGCACCTGGGAATAAATCTAACCAAGGAAGTGAAGAATCTCTACAATGAAAAGTTTAAAACACTCAAGAGAGAAATTGCAGAAGACAGGAAGAAATGGAAAAACATCCCTTGTTCTTGGATTAGAAGAATCAATATTGTGAAAATGTCAATCTTACCAAAAGTAATCTACACATTTAAAACAATTCCCATCAAAATTCTAATAGCATTCTTCACAGAAATGGAAAACCCATCCTAAAGCTCATTTGGAAGCACAAAAAACTTCAAATAGACAGAACAATTTGGAGCAACAAAAATAAGGCAGGTAATATCAACATAACTGATTTTAACCTATATTACAGAGTGATAGTAACAAAAACAGCATGGTATTGGCACAAAAACAAACATGTAGACCAATAGAATAGCCAGAAGCCACAGATTGCTACTAGAAAATTTTCAGCTCCAAGAATGGGGTACTTGCCAGTGAGTTGTTGCCCAGGGAGGTCCCTGATTCCACCAAACCTTACATGCCACTGCTGAGGGTCTTATTTCCCCACCATGAACAGATGGTAAGACAGTATTGCCAACGACTCCACATACTTGGGCTGTAAGATCACTAAGAAATCCTGCTGGGGCCAGGCTAAACCCCACCTCTGTCTCTCTCTCTCCCAGGTATAGTGGCTTTTAATCACAACAATTGGGAGGCTGAGGTAGGAGTGATGTGTGCTCAAGATTAACCTGAGTTTTATTCTGGGTAAGCCTATGTTAGAGCAAGACTCAACCTCAACACACCCACCCCCCCCAAAAAAAAAAATATAAGTAAGATAGCTTTGGACCATAGGTGGTAGTTTGCTGCTCCTTGATTATATAGTAAAAATTTTTAAAAATTAAAATTAATTTCAAAACTATAACTCTTCTAAGCAAAAGAATTGTTTTGAGAAAATAATCATCAAAACTTTCTTAACCAACCTGTTTCATTTGCCATAAACACTCTACTAAAGTGATTCAACAGCATTAAAGCATATGAAACTAATAACATTTTTCCTCAAATCATCTTTCCTATTCTCATGACTTAATTATCAACATATAGATGACTCCCAACTCTACTTCCTCCCTTCAGGTTTCTCTGTGAACAATAACAACCTACAGTATTTCAACTTGACAACAGGCTATCACTACAAACATCTTAAACTCAATAATATAAAGGCACATTCCCCTTTATTTCTAAGCTTTTGCATAGTCTATGCCCACTACCTATCCACCTTTCTACTAACAAGTGACACTAAGAAGACCTACATATTTTTCAAAATTTATTGTAGATGTCATTTTCCCCATGATATCCCAAAACCAAGCTAAATTCCCTCACAGACACAGCTATTGCACCACACACTATGACCATCAGAAGAACTTCCAGATTCTGTTTACTTTAATTGTAAACTTACTAGCTTGTCTCCCACAAAAACTGTAATGTCCTACAATGTATGAACTATGAGATCCTGAGAACCTGAGGTTATGCCTGGCAGTCAGGTAAAACTCAATTAACATTTATTGAAACAATGTTGGAACATACCAGCAAACAGTTTCTTAAGATGAGACTGAATCACTGAGGGGTTAGTAGACTGGCCCAGGATTTCTAATAAGTCATCATCGCCAATAAAATAAAATCTTGGGAATGCTGATCGTTTTTCCTAATAAACAGAAAAAAAAAAAAGTTTTCTCCTTTTGTCAAATATTAAGCCATTGAGTGTGTCATGATTTATTGTAGTTTTAAAAAAACATGCCTCCAAAAATTCATTTAATGATTTCTGACATCTTTGGAGCTGATCAAGTATTGTCAGCAGGGCATTTCTGATTCCTGCATGAGTAGTTAACGTTGTGACTCTATTGTCTTTCTTGATGTCGGTCATTATTGATCTATAAAAGAAAAAATTATTTTCACATCTATGTCTGAGAAAATTATGACATTTATTATTTTCTTCTGCTTAAATAAACTAGAAATAACACTAATTAACATAAATTTATTATGCTTCTAGTAAGTCATGGTAAAATACTATTATAATTTAACTTTTTGAATTTTTACCTCCAAATATTACTCTTATCTCATTAATTCGTCACATGTTAAGTCTTATGCCATATAACTTAAGAGAAAAACATTCAATAATATCAAAAATAATTAAATAAAAGTGTAATAAGTACTAATAAGAAAAAGTACCAAGTATTGTGACAGTGGCTAATAAGACATCCTTAACTTAAAACTTCTTTGAAGAAGTAATTTAAGCTGAGAAATGAATGGTGAATAAAAAGAAAACACTGTAAGTAAAAAAGAGGGTAAGAGTTTCTAGCTATGATTCTTGGAAAGAGCAATACATGCCTAAGAAACTGGAGGCTAGTGTCACTAAAGCAGGAAGGACAGCCACACAAGAAGAAATGAATGACAAGGGAATAATCAGACTTTATCCTGAGATCTGTAAGAAATCATATGCAAGTTTATTTATAGGAATAAAATCTTTTATGTGATTATTCTTGCATGAAAAACAGAGTCAAAAAGATAAAAACAAGTCAAAGGTTACTGTACTAGCCACAAGAGAAGTAAAGTAATTTATAATATGATTCAAAAAGTAGAGGGATAGAAAGTGTTCCATTCAAGACATACTAAGTAAGAAAGAAGAACATGTAGTAACAACCGACTTGAGGGACAAAGAATAGGATGTATCACCCACCATGTGCTACAGTCAGCAACTAGTCCACAGCACTCACTAAGACAGAAATCAGAGCTGTGGAAAAGGATTGGAGTGAACTGAATACTTCAGTTTTGACTGGTGATTGGGGATTTTAATAGATAGAAGCAAAGGAAAGAATTATGGGCTGCATATATAAGTGAGAAGATCTCAGAAAATGGAACAGAATTGACTGACCACAGAAGAAAGTATAGAAAAAAATGAGGGCTAAAGCCTGGAGATTTTTTGTGTATAAAATTCACATAGGTCACATGAGTAGAAACTAGAATTTGAACCAGAAATATGAGCAGAACAAGAGAGGACAGTCTCTCATAAGCTCAACTCCATGAAATACTAATCAGTGATAATATAAAACAAGGCATGATACAGTGCTCACTGAACTTAAAGCAGGAAAGCAGGGCCTCAGAGGAAGGGTGTTGTTCAGTGACAGAGATGTGTTCAGCATGCAGCATGCCTAGGACCCAGAATCAAAATAAATATACAAATAGGAATGGCAAGTAGTAACATTATATGGGTGCATGTATGTGTGAGTATGTGATACTGTTAAAGACAGAGACCACATAAAAATGTTGAAGTAAATGCCTTGAAAAGGAAAATACAACAACAAAAAAGCACTGCAGAAGGATCTATGGGAAAGTTGACTGAATACACAAAGGAAACCAATCATGGAAAACTAATTAATTTGCCTGTATTAAGCACTACACAACACAGGTAAAACATTGTCAACTGTGTCCATATATTATATAGTAGTACCAACCTAAAATCTTCATCAACTTTATTGAAGCGTGTCTGTTCTTTTGGCAATGCTCCACGGCCAAAAATGGGTTCCAAATACACCCACTTTCTCTGAATATGATTTAAATTCTGCAGATACTCATCTAATTGGGCAAGCTTTTTCTCCCAAATTGATACTTTATCTTCAAATCCTTTATAATAGGGAGAATCTTTTAAGGATTGAAGAAGGCATCTATTATCTCCAACCTGATTCACTATATCTTTCCAATCTTTAATGAGCTTGATAGTTCGGTTTTGGCTGTCTTCATAATCAATCAATGAGAAAACTGATCCAACTCCCCAAAGATCAAGTTCACGTAAAGCTTCTCTGATGGTAACTTCACCTTGTGCCCGACTATTTAAATCCTATTTAACACAAAAGATCCATACTTATTAGTTCACAATCATCTCACAAATAAACTATAAGAAATATACTTGAGCTAGGCATGGTGGCACATACTTGTAATATATTACACACACACACAAACACATACACACACATAGAGAGTCACATTTTATAAGAAATACAGCTTTAACTGACTTTTTTCCATGAGGAAAGAAATTGTGCTGATCTATTTTACATGCACTATAAAAAAAAAACTGTCAGCTGGGCATGGTGGTGCACACTTTTAATACCAGCAATCAGGAATCAAAGGTAGGGGGACTGCTGAGAGTTAGAGGCCACCCTGAGACTACACAGTGAGTTCTAGGTCAGCCTATGTTAGAATGAAACCCTACCTTGGAAAAAAAAAAAAACAGCCTATTGTCATATTAAGTATTCCTGTTCATATGATCAAAATATACACAAATTTCTTCCTTATGCTTTTCACTTACAGAAAATAAAAATGGCTCTCTCTTTCTGACAAATAAATAAAAATACAAAATATTATTTAAAAAACAACAGGAAATTCAAGCACCCATCACAATAAGACAAAACTACACTGGTTTATTAAAAGTTTTACAGACCAAAAGGCCAAGATTTTATACAAGTATTACAGTACTCTTATAAATCCTTAAGCATCTGAAGTGATTAACAATAAACTAGAGTTATTTTCTACAGTAACTATGCTTTATAATTTCTGAGGCTATCAAAATGATCTAGGATTACTGACACATAAAAGTCTACATTTTTGTAAAGAAATAAAACAATGTGGCATCCTCCTATTTTATTCTGAACAAGAAGTGGTCATTTCATTCATGACCTCACAAAGCTGTTGTCACCTGCACAATATTGAGCCCTTCAACAATCCATCATGGAAGATGGAGGCGGACAAAGAAGAAGAAGATCAAAGCAGAATAAGCAATAGTTATAATGAGTTGGAAAGAAAAAAGGATTAAGAAGAGGCAAGGGAAAGAGAGAAAAATGAAAGTAATGAGACATGATGATCAAAAGCATCATGTACATGTATAAAAATTGTAAGTGAGGGATGGAGAGATGACTTAGCAGTTAAGGCACTTGCCTACGAAGCCTAAAGATCCAGGTTCGATTCTCTAGGGCCCATGTAAACCACATACACAAGGTGGCACATGTATCTGGAGTTCATCTGTAGCAGCTGGAAGCCCTGGCATGCCTATCCCCACTTCTCTGTTTCTCATGTAAATAAGTAAAAAAAAAAAAAAAAATTTAAAAATGAAAGCTTTAAAAAGCATCCTTCTATTTTAGACCAGGAGAGCATAGAAGAAAGCTTGTAAGTTAGGTAAAGTTAAAGGACACATGTAATATGAAAGCAGAAAGAAAACTAGGAGCATACAGGAGAAAATGGGGGGGGGGCAGTGGAGAGAGAATTAATTGTGTTTTAAAATGCCAAAATAATACCTAAAACCTTGCTAATTATTTTTTTTAAATTTTAAATAGAATGATTTCTAGGGTCTGTAGTAGAGTTCGGTGGTTAGAACTCATTTTCAGCATAACTTAAGTCCTAGATTCAATCCCACCATCAAAGAAAGAAAGGAATGGGATGAGGTGGAAGGAAAGGGGAGAAAGAATAACAGAAAGGGGAAGGGAAGGTAAAGGAAAGAAAATAATCCTATTTTACGATTAGTGGCCAGATATAACATACCAAGGCTGCTTTTCATAACAGAGTTGTGGAAAGTTTCTTTTTTACAGAAGATCTCTTCTAAACTTGATTAATAAACTGCTAACAGGTGTGGCTCTCCAGATATGTGTGTCCTCTAGTTTCTATTCCTAACACATCAAATTATTTTAAATGTATTTTATGTAAAATGATTTATATCATTTACTATAGTTGATACCATTCTTAAAGGAAAGATTTTTTGTACATTTATTCTCCTTTTAAGAAGAAGCTTACATAGTTACTTCTGTAATTCCATCTATAATGCTAGATTTAAATGGATTACTAATGAACATATAATAGAGCATTGTTACCATTTTACAGAAAGAAAAATACCCCGCTTGCAATTTTATTTAAAGAGTACTTATATATCAATAAAGGTCACAGTACTATTTGTAAAAAATGCCTTACCTTAAGGTCTGAAGCTTTGGCTACTATTGTATCTGATACTCTAAGGAGATCCCCAAACATTAATTTCTCTAGACTAGTCCCTCTAGGAAGGCCAAGCAGACGAAATAGGTCAAGCCAGTGATCTGGAGAAAGATGCTCCCCTCTCACATATTTCAATACAGGAATCACAGTCTGTGAAAGAGAAGTAAGTATGCATACATACATGCTCATATATTACAAAATACAAATTATTATTCACTTTCATGTTAGCTCCTAAGTTTACTCTTTTAGATTGTTTAATAATCTTGAAATCACATGTATAAACAGAATCATATGTAAAAGTTTTTATTAAACATTGATTTATACACATGCAAAATACCCTTCACAGAATTTTGTGGAAGAAAACACAAAGAATATAACAGCCACAGTGCGGGAGGGACTATCTACAGACATTGCCCCACCCCACACACACCAATGACTGACTGCTGCTCTCACAACTCATAACCCACAACTCCATGGTGAATACCAGCAATCCCAACAGTAAGGAGGGCCCTCAGTCGAGTGGGGGCAGGGAGGAGGGAAATGATGGTTCCATTATATGATGTGTCCATAAAACGTTTCTACTTAATAATAAAAAATTAAAATATAATAAAAACCATGTCCTTTGTAGTTTAATATACTAGAATCTACCCAGGTGCCCACTGTTTGACTAATCAATAATGTAGTACATTTGCACAATAGAATTCTACTCAGCAGTAAGGAAAAAAAATATAATGGAATTTGTAGGACAATGGATGGACTTTGAACAGATACTAAGCAAACTCACACAAGCACAGAAAGACAAATGGCACATATTCTCCCTCATCTGTGTAAATCAGAGCACCCTGGGTTGCAGGCATACCTGACAAGCAACTTGAGAGACAGATAAGAGGGATGGAAGGATCTGCGGAGAGAGGAATGGGAGGGGATGGGGCGATACACAAAACTAAATCCAAAAATGAACTGGTACCACAGAAACCTCCTAGATAGCGACAAAAAGATTTAACCCTCAATAGGAGTATAGGGGAATTATCTGGTAAGAAGGGCCCTGGGAGGGTGGGCTGAAGCCTAACACTGAAACATTTGGCTCTGCTTTGTAACTCCTTGTACCAGAAACTAGTTACAACCCACATTGAGCTGTTGACTGGAGAGACATATGAAGTCCACAAAACAAGACAGGCTTCTGTCAAAACATTTTCTTACCTGAGGTAAAAGGTAAGACCCTATTGCTGAAGACACCATATGCTACCAACACAGAACATGGAGAGATCTCACTAGAATCTGGAAAGAAGCTACTTCCAAGATGGTTACCCCATATAGTACTGGAAAGTACTACATGAGCTTCTGGAGGAAAATGCCCAACGACATTCTGAGCAAGCAGGGGCTACTGCTATATGAAAGCAACCAGCCTGACAAAATGTATACCTGTGCAATAGTGGCATCCAGCACAGGTAGGTAATCAATGGCTCTGTGACTGGATAAGATATCTGTTCAGTGGAAAGGAACTAACTGGGAACCAAGTCAGATTCCTATGAAGACCAAGATGACAGTCTCTAGCAAGAAGTTCCCACTAGTCTTTTGCCAAAACTGAGGCTACAACCATCAGAATTTCTCTAAATTAACAATGTTTGTCCCCTTTAACCTATGCTGACCTTATTCTCCATTAAATAACTGGCCTTTCTTTCTCAGGAGGCAGTGATAACTGAAACCAAAATCTGTCAACCATACAAAAAAAGACAGCTGACCACCTGTCAAGAAATGAACCACCCCTCACACACCACCTAGGGCCCAAGTGAAACTTCAGAGGAATTGGTGAGATAAGCAAAAACACTGCTTCCACTGTGAGTCGGGCAACCTGAACCAGGGTCATGGAGACAGACACTGAGGATTCTCAAAATGTACCAAAGGAGCTAACAGCTCAACACTAAAGTAGACTTAAAACACATCTACCAAGGCTCATGGAATTCTGTTGAAGAGGGCAAAGAAAGATTGTAAGAGTCACAGAGTGAGAGGGAATAACCCAGGGGCACCCACCCCAATGACCACTGCTGCTCCTACAACTAACTCATAACCCACAACTTATGGTGAACAGCAGCAATCCCACTGAGGAGGGCCCTCAGTATAAAGGGAAATGAAGGTAGCAATGCATGATACATACATACATACACACAAATGACACAGGGAAGACACTGTGTGGTCTACTGTATCATTCCCAGCATCACCCTGATTATATAGCACTGGGGCTCAGTGGATGGTTCAGAGGGTAAAGCGCTGGCAACTTAAGCCTGAATACCTGAGTTCAGATCCCCAGGCACCATGTAAGTAGGAGGTAGTAGCATGAGCATCTGAAATCCTAGCCCTTCTCTGCCAAGATGAGAGTGGGGACAAGAGATTCCACAGAAACCCACAGACCAGCTGGCCTGGCATAAACAGCAATAAACAAGAGACCCCTTAAACAAGATTCTTCCTAACTGCAAACAGCAAAGTAAAGCCAAGATGTCTGTAGATCCTATGACATCTGGGGCCTAGTTTTTGGCTTCATACCCAGACTAGGTGTTTGAAGTGGTACAGGCTGTGCTGAAGAAGCTGGAGAATATCCCAGCCTGTGGAATTACCCCTTTCACACTCACAAATGCACAGAGAAGGTTCTTGCTTTGGAAAAGGAAACAACATTTAGATAACCTTTTAGCAAAATGGAGCAGCTGTTTTTGCAGTTGATTTTCTAATGTTCTCCCAGGCATCCTGCTTCCTGGAAGTTCAATTTCCCAGGACCCACATAAGCCTGATGTACAAGGGGCACATGTATCTGGAGTTCATTTGCAGTGGCTAAAGGCCCTAGTGTGCCCGTTTTCTATGTGTTTCTCTTCTACCTCTCTCTGCTTATAAATTAATAAATAAATAATTTTTTTTTAAGTAGAGCCAAGCCAGGCTTGTTGGTGCACACCTTTAATCCCAGCACTCGGGAGGCAAAGGTAGTAGGATTGCCATGTGTTAGAGGTCACCATGAGATTATAGAGTGAATTCCAAGACAGCCTAAGCTAAAGTGTAGCCCTACCTCAAAAACAACAACCAAAAAAAAAAAAAAAAAAAATGTAGAGCCATAGCCAAATATATTTCTAAGGCTGTAAGTGATTGATTTACTCACTGGCTTACACCATGTTAAAAAAAAAGTTGAACAGGTGACTCCTTCATTACAGTCACTGCAGTGAGTCAGCCAACACAATGCTTGCTCTTGCTAGTAACTTTACTAAACATGAAAAAGCTGGGAACTGCTTCAAAAAGCAAGTAGGAAAACACACCATTGTCTCTGGAAAAATAGAAAGATGATGATTCTGATTTTCAAATTTTATGATATAGGTGTGTATGGATTTTTTATGGTAATAATTGACTTGTTAATGGAATAAACATTACCTACTAAAGGCAAAGAATTATAGTGTCAGGATAATCTTAAAGTATCACTACATAAGATATAAGTATTACAAGGAAAAATAACTTTATATAAGGTTATAAAACTATCAAACATAATCATAACCAAATGTTCAAATTTAACATCAGGAATTATTGATACTATACATTTTTACATTTTTATATGAGCATCTATAATTAAATCAAAAGAAAAGGGTTTCTGTCCTCCACATGCACACACGTGGATATCCGCACATATACAACCACCCTTATACACATGAATGCACTCCTTATAGTTTTAAGCAACTTACTATTCAGTAAGTTGACCTTGGACAAAAAAAATGTAGATGCCAGTGAAGAAAAAAAGTATGATATCCCAGTAGTGAAATTAATATTGACCTTTAAGTTTTACAGCAATATTTAAAACTATTTTTGTAATCTGTCTTGTACCTAATACTTGATTTATATATTCATAAGTATCAAAGTATATAGTGCCCTCAGATAACATGAGGATCATGAAAAAAACATGACTGCTCTTAAAGTATCATTTTCTTTCCATGTCTTCCTAAAGAATAATAGAATATAGAATTTATTTGTTATCTATAGAAGGGATAATTCAGCATATTAATATGCAAAACTAGATATTCATTGACGTAAAAATCTGTTTATTATGAAGTTCTATTTCTAGTACTGGAAGTTAAATAAAGATCTTTAAGAGCCTAAAATATGATAGCATATTTCTATTTTCATGTTAGGATATAAGCCACCTTATTTAGGATACATAAACACTTTAATGCTAAGTTCCACTGAGTATATAACTATGTTGGTACAGCACTTGTATGGCTGACTTCAGTCCCCAGGACCAAAAAGAAAAAATTTAAATTTAGCTTCATAGTTGGGACATCTTTTCAATTAGCAAATTATTTATAATTTCAATAATTTATGTTGTTTTCCATTTTTCATGTAATGGAATAATTTCACTGAAAATATAAAAACAAAATTAGGCTTAGATACTACTAATGAAAAGATAAATCTCAAAACATCATTGTAAATTAGAAAAGTAAATACAAGAATCTTACTTTATATCTGTCAACTTCTGATTGTAATTTTACTGTCATAACTGAATGTTCTTCAATTTTCCTTAACCTTTCATGCCAGCTCATCAAAAATTCCTCAAATACATAGGTCTTACTCCTATGAAATAACAAGAACACATCCTGAAATTTGTACTCCCCACAAAAACTACCAGATGATAGGAATAGAAATATTGTCTTAGCATCAAACCAAACCGAAAAGTAATCCAATCTTCAGTGGTCATTTCCTGAAGTCCTTGCTGAAACTCTTCATAAAGGGACCACATTTGTGCGCAGCTCTCAATGTCCTTAGAGATGCTATATGCCAGAGAGAAGTTGGGCTCTTCTAGCCCAAAGTGATGGCAATCATCACTGCAAAAATAAGTAATGAAATAATAAATTTACAAAAAGATTGCCTATAAGAATTAAGCCACTTAACTGAATGCTGTATGTTAGTTGAGATATACAATGGGAGACTGGCTCCTTTATGGGATAATTTTACTTAAGGAATGTACATTTTTTTCCAAAGGCATCAATACAGAGATGATAATACTCATAAGAATATTTTATATATATATATGTATGTGTATATATTATATACAACATAATATACAGCAATATATTATATATAACACATAAATATGATTTTATACATGTTTAGACTATTTTGAGTAATAGGATTTCTTAGTTCAATATAAAATATTATTAGTCTTATCAGTATAATGCCATTTAATAAGTATTGTACCAAAATCTCCACTCATCTATAAGCAGTTATCTTGATGCATTTACATAAATGGAAAAACCTAAAAATAATGCTCAAATCTAATATATTTGGAAGATATAGGATAAGCCAGCAAGTCAATTTTTCTTTGATGTTTTATTTTATTACTTATTTCACTAGATTTATTTTTGAAAGTGAAATTAAAAAGTATTTTCCAGTATTTTTTTTAAATTCTACATTTAAACAGAAGAACAGAAAACAATAATTTCAACCTCTTAATTTAACTTACAAGCAAGTTTAATCTCAATAATTTTTCTGAAGTTTACTTTATCTTAATAATTTTTATGGCTGGGAATTGTGGGGCATGCCTTTAATCTTGGGAGGCACAGGTATGAGGACTGTCATGAGTTGGAGGCCACCATGAGACTACATAGTAAATTCCAGGTCAGCCTGGACTAGAACAAGACCATACCTTGAAAAGAAAAATTCTAAAGTTTTTGAGAAAAAGCATCAAGACAGAAGGTACAATAAATTGCTACCTTATATAAAACAAAATGTGTTTTTCAAAATTATCAATTTTAAATAAAAGACCATAACCTACACCAGCTTTTTTCTTATGACTTCCAGATCATCAAACTCAATTTTTTTCTCCTTTATTGACTTTGCACTTTTATCAAGAGTATTATGCTGCCCAGCTTCAATTACATCATCACCGGGTTTCAGTTGGTCCCAACGAGCTTTAAATTTTTCCAGTTCTTGAAAATACATCTGGAGACGCGACTTGACGTTTCCTTTCATCACTTCAATCTATAAAGCAACAGAGTTTAATAATTTAGCACAAAGTAAAATCTCATTTTATTTCATATTTTTGTTTCCAGTATTATCAGTTTAAAGGAGAAAAATATCAACAGGAATTTTTTACAAGATTGCGTTAATCTTATTAACTGAAGGTGTAAAAAACATCATTCAATAAACTAAAATTAGAACATAATTACCCAATAATAAATAATCCTCAATTCAATTATCATCTTCCATTAACTGCACCCAATACAACTACTACCAAGGATGATGCCTAACACAAATTGTTCTGAGTTCATACGTGCACCTCCCACACAGACATATGCTACAAGTCTAACTTCAGCACATGATAGGAGAAAAAGAGATCTGTGCAACCTCGACATTACACCTTACAAGACTGGTGGTATCCATCCAACTTTTCCCCTTTCCCTTCTCTCTTAAGTAGCCAGTGAATATGGTGGTAAATAATTTTGGATTAGCCGGGTGTGGTGGCTCACACTTTTAATCCCAGAACTTGGAAGGCAGAGGTAGAAGGATCACTGTGAGTTCAAGGCCACCATGAGAGTACATAGTAAATTCCAGGTCAGCCTGGGCTAGAGTGAGAACCTACCTCAAAAAAGAAAAATAGATTATGCCCTAGAAAAGGTAGGAAAATACACTGAAAAATGACATGGGCCTCAGACAAAATTATAGGGCAGGGAGGCATAATTTCAGCTCATGATTTAACTAAAGAGAAGCTTACACTATAATTTATGAGAAGGCTCCATCAGAAGAATCAAATTGATATCTTAATAAAACATGAATTTCAGAAATTAACACATCTCAGAGAGAAGAATTCTTACTAAGATTAAATATAAGATCATGTTTCAAAGGTACTGTTTTTCTTCTTAATAAGGCAAGAAGTGGAAATCATGTGAAACAACCTCTTATATAGCTTAAAATATTGAGAGAAATCAATTTCAATAGAAATATTAACTCATAAAATGGACTGTAATGAAATAAACTTGGCAAACTTTTAAGGGAAAAATTGTTTTCATTTTAATAAAATAGATAAAAGATTTTTATCTGATTTTTTAAATTTTACCTATTTATCTGAGAGAGGAAAACATACAGAGAGAAAGCATGAGCATAACTGGACCTCCTGCCACTACATGCTAATTCCAGACACATGTGCCATTTGTGAGTCTGGCTTTATGAGAGTACTGGGGAATCAAATCTGGGCCACCAGTGTCTAAGCCATATTGCCAGTCCCCCTTACCTGATCTTTAATCATAAGTTGGTGGCTCTCCATCATTAACTCAAATTTATCCCACTTGGCTTTCAGATTATAAATTGTTTCTAAACCTCCGCCTGCTACAGTGCGCAAAAGTTTGTTTTTATCTTCAGCTTCTTGAAATAAAGGCAAAATCTAAAGGATAAGAAAGTGACAAATTATCAAATTGCTCAAGATTTCATTTTCTTTTCCATAATTTTTTTAAAATATATTAATTTGACTTTAAAACTATTTAATTTCTAAGTATAAACTTTTTAATGCTTACAACAAGCTCAACAAAGGTGCTTCACCATCAAAAATTAAAAGGGATTTAACTATGAAAACTTTAAAAGAGAGGAAGAAGAAACTGAGTATAAGGAAAAAAGATATTGCTTGCTCATGGATTAGAAGCATTTATACATTGAAAATTGCTACCTACAGATTCAAGACAATCCCCACCAAAAATCTAATAACATTTTTTTCCACAAAACTAAAAAGAAACAATCCTAGAGTTCATATGCAAGTACTATAAAGATCCAGAATAGCCAGAGCTATTCTTAGCACAAAGAGCAATGCCAGAAGTATCATACTACCTGACCTCAAATGATACCAGACAGCCACAGTAACAAAAGCAACATGACAATGCTACAAAACACACACACACACAAGTAAAATAGAGTATAGGATCCAGAAATTAACCCATGTAGGTACAATACCAAATTTTGGGCAAACGTGCCAATAACATAATTGGGGAAAAGGTAGCTCTTAGGCTGGGAAGATGGCTGAGCAGTTAAAGGTGCTTACCTGCAAAGCCTTCCAGCCCAAGTTTGATTCCCCAGTAACCACCTAGAGCCAGATGCACAAAGTAGCAGGTGTGTCACATAGTAGGGATATCTAAAAGTTAATGCACTGATTTGATTTTCCCTACTTGCTCCAAACAGAAATCAAATCATCCCTGACATGTTTCTAAAACATCAACCTTGCTTATTCTGGGCTCCAGCCTACTGGATAGTATTCTCATGGGTCCTCACCACTATTTCACTTCCACTGTAATTGTGCATAATTCAACTCTAACTTCATACTTTAGCATACTAAAATTACAATTCTCAAGATCACAGCATGAACCACTTAGGCTAATCTCATTCTAATAGCCATAATATAGACTGTAAATACCTCTGAAAATAATGCATGGCATGAATGTTACTGCCTTATAACTCACCATTGCATCAAAAGTCCAATCATGGGCTGACTGATTCCACACAATTGTATGGACTTCTTCATAATGTTGAGATTTGATATGTCCAAATAAAGATACCTAACTTAAACATGTCTAGTACAAAAAACAGGATTAATAATAATTACATTTCTTTGCAATTCTCACCTCAGGCTTCCGTTCCTGCAGCTTGCTATACTGTAAATTTGCATCACCTATTTCTTCCACGGACTGGGGTATAACTGTTAAGACTTTCATGGCCTCAGTAACAAATGTATCAATTTCATGTATATGAGCTGAATATTAGCATTAAAATATAAAACACATTATTATTATGAAAAAACATATTGTCACATAATTGCTTAATCAAGTGAGTATTAGAAGTAATCATTTCATAAAATACATTAAGTCCTAAATTATCATTTGTTTTCATACTTCAAAAGTTTGAAATGCAGATAAAAACAAATCTCTTCCCATGATACTTTGCTTAAAGTTGTCCTTAAAACATTTTTATATGTATGCGTGGGATATGGGCATGCATGTTCATATGTGGGTGCACTTGGGTCTGAATGTATGTGCATATGAAGATATATGCATGGGTGCAGGCCCAAGGACAATTCCACATGGTGTTCCTCAACTATGCCATCCAATTTTTCTGAGATAGTCTCTCACTGGCCTGAAGCTAACCAGGCAGGCTGGATTAGCTGGCTAGCAAGCTATAGAGATTCTTCTGTCTCTCCCCAGCACCACGATTACAGGCAAATGCCACCAGGCCCAGCATTTTTACAAGAAGATCAAACTCAGGTCCTCTTGCTTGCAAAGCATTAACTTTACCAAATGAGCTACCTCCCAAATGTTGCCTCAGAATTCTTGAGGGAAAAAAATATAAATGTATTAGTTCTTAGTAATCTTTTCTAATAACTAGAAACAATTTTGATTTTCAATTGAAATTTCTATGTTATAACTATCTAAGTACAAAATAAAGTAAAAGTTAAGACATGTCTTTACCCTGGATGGACTTCTTCAAAGAGAGAACAAGCACATCAAATAACTTCTGGATGAGATCATCAATCACAGTCTTCACAGGGCTACAGTTGATATTTAAACAATCCACTTTGACAGCACTAAAGATACCAATGGACATATTGGACATAAAAAAAATGTGTAAAAGAAACACATTCTTGTAACATACTACAAAGATGTTTACTCAAAAATGATTTCTGCACTACACTATATGAAACATAGTCTAACAGTATCCTTTTCAAAAGTACCGATAAAATAAATATTGGTGTGTTTGCTATGTCCAAGTATAAGTCTAGTATCTGAGATGAATGAATATTAATTTGTTAGCAAAAAATATCAAAAAATGATTTGTAATTCATATATGATGCCCAGCAAACCGCCTTGTAAATACTTTTGTTTCTGTCCATGTATTAATTCTGTTCTCACTTTTGGCTTCTCTTTTCAGATGGTAGTGACCACTGGGTGACTCTAAACATACCACAATGCTGACAAGTGACAGCAGAGTGTTCAGCACTAAGTAAGATATCTCTATCACAACCTACATAGTTCAGGGACCACTGCAGATTTAAAAAATTTATAAATGATATAAATGAGATATGGGACAGGCATGCTCTTTTTGTTTTAACTTTCACAAGGAAGGATAACCAAGAAAAGTGTCTACCTCAGAAGTTCTTGAGCAGTCAAGGAGCAGAATCACACTCAAGATGAGGAAAAGCAGGGATCAAAGTTAGGACCTTGGGGAAGGGAAACCCCATAGGCAAGCGCTATAAAAGCATTACTCCTTCCTTCAAACTAATGAAGGGTTTTTTTTTATTTTTTAATTTTATTCATTTACTTATTTGAGAGAGCATGTGAGAGAAAGAGGCAGACAAAGAGAGGGAGAGAGAGAGAATGGGTGCACCAGGGACTTCAGCTACTGCAAAAAAAAAACCCTCCAGACACATGTACCACCTTGTGCATCTGGCTTACATGGGTCCTAGGAAATCAAACCAAAGTCCTTTGGCTTTGCAGGCAAATGCCTTAACCTCTAAGCTCTCTCTCAGCCGTAATGTGGGTTATCTGTTTGTTTCCTTGGGTTGGGTTGGGTTGGGTTGGGTTGGGCTGGGCTGGGCTGGGCTGGGCTGGGCTGGGCTTTGCTTTGCTTTGTTTTGCATGTGCAGGTATGTGGTGTGATCCATGTGTGTATGTGTGTTTGTATGTGTGTGAATGCCCATGTGTGCATGTATAGGCCAGAAATTATTCTCCATCCTATACTTTGGGACAGAGTCTCTTGTAGAACCTAGAACTCACCAACTCTGCTAGAATAGCTAGAAAGTATGCCCCAAAGATTCCCTGTCCACTTCTCCCCACAGGGATTTTAGGTGCACCCACCATGCCTGGCACTATGCGGGTGCTGTGAACCCATACTAAGGTCTTCAAGCTTGAGCAGCAAACATTGTACATACTGGGCCACCCTCAGCTCAAACTAACACTAATGGGACTACAACCATCCAAGCTGAGAGCCTCAAGTCATTTGTATCCTCTGTATTCCCCATCCCTCATCTTCCTACAATAAAAATGACCACTCAATGGGCATGGTGGTGGACGCCTTTAATCCTAGCACTTGGGAGGCAGAGGTAGGAGGATCATTATTCAAGGCCAGCCTGGGACTACAGAATGAGTTCCAGTCAGTCTGGAAAACAAAAAAGAAAATGACCTCTTAATTTCTAATAATACTGCCTGTCAACCAGGCATGGTAGTTTACACCAGTAATCTCAGCCTTGGTAGGAGAACCCTGAATTTGAACAATTTGAAACCAGCCTTGTCTACATAGCAAGATTCCATCAAGAAAGAAAGAGAGAAAGGGAGGGAGAGAGGGAAAGGGAGGGAGGGAAGGCAGGAAGTAGAGAAGGAAGGAGGAAGGGAGGGAGGGAGGGAGGGAGGGAGGGAGGGAGGGAAGAAAGAAAGAAAGAAAGAAAGAAAGAAAGAAAGAAAGAAAGAAAGAAAGAAAGAAAGAAAGAAAGAAAGAAAGAAAGAAAACAAAAAAAAGAAAAATACCCACATGTTTTGAGTTCAATATTCAATTTTTTTTAATATCCAATATTAACTCATCAACTAAACTCACTTATTACTGGCCTGCTAGACAGCTGACAGACTAGCCTATCCACACCTGCAGTTTCCCTTCACTCTACCATACAACTTATTATTTCATGACTCAACATTCAAATAACTCTGAGACTAATATATTCCTGTTTGTAAACTTTCAAAAGTTATCTCCCTCTAGCCCCTAATAAAACATTAACTAACTGGGGTTGGTGGAACATACTTATAATCCCAGCTAGTTCTGAGGTGAGGCAGGAGTATAACAAGTTCCAGACTAGCCCATGTAATTTAGGGAGAACTATCTCAAAATTTAAAAAAATAATAATAAAACAAAAAGAGCTGGGCATGTAGCTCAGTGGTAAAAGCATTTGCCTACCATTTGTAAGGCCCTGAATTAAAATCTCAAGAGTAAGTAAATTAGTTAAATCAAACCTTCTCTAACCCTCCATTCTAGTCTCTACTATCTAAATCATTGTTCAGTTGTTATATTAGGATCCTGACAAAGCTCCCCTAATCTTGTTCAAAATGGGTAGATATCAGCATCCTCTGACTTCACATACTTCACATATTTGTTTCAATTGCTAATGTAGAATATACTGTCTGGTATTAATAACAATTAATAACTACTAACAATTACTACAAGTACATCCTATACTAGAAATATGTATGCAAATAACTCAATTAATTCTCAAAAACATATTTTTTGCTGCAGGTATTTTTAAAGTTGAAGAGATTGAGGTCCATAATTTAAATGACTACCAAAGCAGGATCTACTCATTAAGCCCTCAGTGTACTTGACTAATTCATTAAATATGCTTGTCTGAAAGTACTGCCAGAATAAAAGCAATTTAAGCTCAGGTTCTCTCTTCTTCATCCTGATACTTTTAGGACACAACATTTTGTGTGGTATACAATGTCACCAAATATAATATTTATTAAAATAAATGAGTGAATTAGTAAAAAGGGATATTGTCTTTTATAGTAATTCATTCACTAAGATACAACTTCTTTCATGGAATTTATTGTGAAGAGCACTTCCAGTGATAAGAATTTCAGATACCCAGAGGATTAGAGTCCCTAGGAGTAATAAAATGCCCTTTAGAGGCCTATATCCACATTGACAGCAATACCTAGATGCAGCAATATGTTGTATGCCTCCCTGGCCAATGTCAAATGTAACAGAGCAGCCTAACAACAGAGGTAAGCTTAGCTTACTTTATATTTTCTAACAGGCACTCACCAGCAGGATCAGACAACATTTGATGGAACTGATGCATACAAATATAAGCTCCCCATCCCAAAGCTCACTACAAGCCTTTTCCTCTCAGTCATTCTGCTCAACAGGATCTCAATTTCTAAGAAGGAAATTTCCTTCATGCCCTACAATGTCCTACACTGATGGCACTTCTAATGTCACAGCTGAAGAAAGATCCTAATAGAATTTTAACAGCACTAAGTACAGAATACCTTTACCATGCATATCAAAAACTATTAGGCTACATAAGGACCTCATTAACCCACAATACCTTGGAAGGCGTTCTACTTCTTTCCCTTTTATTTTCAGGGCTTTAAAATTTTTCTCCCAGTCATGTACAGTAAAAAGATGCTTTTCCACCAGGGCTTCCATGTCAACTTGTCCAATCACAATCCATTCCTAGTTAAAGAATGAAGACATATTAAAGAAACAGAAGAAATAAACTGATATTTAAAGGATTAGAATCTACTTATTAGGACCAACAAAATGAAAAGCATATGGGGTGTTCAAAAAATATCAGCTAATAGAATAAATAAAAAATAGAAATATTTGAGTTAGGGCAATCACTCAGTGGTTATGACACTTGCCTGCAAAGCCTAATAACCTGGATTTGATTCTCCAGTACACACGTAAGACAGATGCACAAATTGGCGGATGCACCTGGAGTTCATTTGCAGCAGCAGGAGGCCCTAGTGTACCCATACACAAACTCACTCTGTCTCTCCCTCCTTCCCACCCCCCCCTTTGCTTTCAAATAAATAAAGAAAAGAAAAAAGAAAAGACTTAAACTGGAATGGTGGTGCACATCTGTATGCCTGTATTTTCAGCACTGGGAGGGCTGAAGCAAGTGAGCTCCAACTTGGGCTACATAGTCAGTTTTAAAAGATAGTCTGGGCTACATAGCAAAAATCAATCTCAAAAAAAAAAAAAAACCCCACTAAATTTAATATGAAAACATATTAACCATAAACATTTCAAAGGAGATTTAAAAAAAAAAAAAAACCTTTTGTTGAATTCCCTTCTCAGATTAGATGTAAGGCTTGTTGCTACAAATGTAGAAGTAGGCAGGTTTACACAACCATGTAAAAATCTGAAGTACAAAAGCACTGTAATGGCAGTTAAGGAACTCAACCAATCTCGAGACACATGATTTGGGATTAACACAAAAAGGCAGTGAGGCAAAGGTTTATATTTGGAGTTGGTTGGTGGTATGGTTTGGACGTGAAATGTCCTCCATTGTCTCATGTGTTTAAGCATTCGGTCTCCAGCTTGTCATATTGTTTGGGTAAGTTGTGGGACCTTTAGGAGGTAACAAGTAAAATAAGTAATAGAGTTGGTATGATGTACTTATCATAAATAAGTAGCATGCTAAAATGTCATGTCCTAATTAGAGTTTAATCATCCACAGATATCATACCTGATGATAGCTATGGCATGGACATTTGTGCAAGCCACATTCCCACAAAGATAAAATTGCCTAACAGATTTTTATCAATAAACAGTTATAGGCACATTGTTAAATCATGATAATTTCATGAGCATTTGAGCATTTTCTTTCAAAACACATTTTCTTTAGAAAAGTCAAAATTGCCACAAGTGCTATGTCACACTCCCACACTGACAAAGCAATTTAAAAGAAAATACTAGGGGCTAGAGAGATGGCTAAGCGGTTAAGCACTTGCCTGTGAAGCCTAAGGACCCCGGTTCAAGACTTGATTCCCCAGGACCCACGTTAGCCAGATGCACAAGGGGCGCATGCATCTGGAGTTCGTTTGCAGTGGCTGGAGGCCCTGGCATGGCCATTCATTCATTCTCTCTCTCCCTCTCCCCCCGCTTCTCTCTCTCTCTCTCTCTCTCTCTCTCTCTCTCTCTCTGTCACTCCCAAATAAATAAAAATAACAAAAAAAAATTAAAAACAAAGAAAAAGCTAGTTTCTCAATCTTCATAAAATAAAAACAAAAAATATCACCATCACTGTTTTTCATTTGCAGCATAAATCTAAACTATATAATAATCTTGGGTACAGAGAAAGAGAATGCTCAGTGGTTAAAGGAATTGCTTAGAAAGCCTGGCAGCCTGGGTGCACCTCCCCAGTACCCATATAAAGCCAGATGCACAAAATGACACATCTGTCTGGAGTTTGTTTGCAGTGACAGGAGGTCCTGGCACATACATACTTACTTTTTCTTTCTTCCTTCCTTTCTTCCTTTCTCTCTCTGTCTCTGTCTCCTCCCTCCCTCCCTCTCTCTCTCTCTCTCTCTCTCTCTAATCAATGTTTTTTAAAACAAAAACATGAATCTATAAGGCTAGGGAGATGGCTCCACAGTTAAAGGCATTGTTTAGAAAGCCTGCTGACTCCCCAACACCCACATACTGTCTGGCATTGGCTTCTAGCAACAAGAGACTTTAATATAACTGTACATAGACCTATGTTTAAATATATAAATTATTTTAAAATTTTTAAATTTTTAAATTAAATATTTTAATTTTTAAATTTAAAAAAATTAATTTTAATTTTTTTAATAATTTATAAATCTGGCTCTATGGTCTGCCATATTTTAATTTTATGGAAACTATGCTTAACTACCAAATTGTAGGATAATATTAATTTAACAAATCAAGTGAAATGTATGATAAAGGGTAGGAAATTACTGCTGTATACCTCATGTTGGTGTAAAACAGCTGACAATCTTCTAAACAGATCTTCTGCTTTGCTATAAATGGTCAGAAATCCACTTGCGTTTCTATCAATCATAACAGAAAAAATAGATTCATCTCCTGCTTCCCCCACACCTTTAAACTGATTTGGTATGCCAATGAACCTCTTCATTTCTCGATAATACTTGGCACGGATTTCTTCAAATGGAGGTCTGAATTGTAACCGTCCTTGTCTAAAAATAAAATATGAATTTAACTTTATACAACTCTTCATTTAACTTAAAATACAAATCACTGGAAAATTATCAGGTTCAAAAGCTCCTTACTTGTAAGTCAAGTCTATGTTGATTTCAGGCAGGTTCTCATTGAGTGCCTCCAGGCCCATCTGATACTGATGCTCCAGAGCCTTATACAGCTGATGGTTCCAGTGCTGTCTCCATGCGTGCATGTCACTGGCTTGGAATCCCTAGTATGTCACATTCATAGTCTTTATTTAAAAATTAGGTGGTGGGCTGAAGAGATGGCTTAGTGATTAAGGTTACTTGCCTATGAAGCCTAAGGACCCAAGTTCAAGTCCCTGGTACCCAAGTAAAGCCAGACACACAGGGTGCTATATGTATCTGTTTGCAGTAGCTGGAGGCCCTAGCATGCCCATATTTATATTCATTCTCTCCCTTCTCTCTCTCCCTTTCTCTCTCAAATAAATACTTTTAAAATATAGGCAGTGGAACTTTCATTTAATACTTCCATGCTATATAAGGTAACTTATCTGCAAAAAATCCTTTTAAATACATTAAAACATGTAGCTCACAATTGCTGTTTTCAGTAAGAAGGTTTATACAATATCAAATACATAACTAATCTCACACTTATAAATAGTATAGAAAAAGTCAAATTTTTAATAATCATACTGATATTAAATAGAATTTACATTTGAACCTTCTTTTATAATGTAGTAACATCATGGTTTATTTTGTCAATTCTCCCAAAGTATCACCCTTCTCCTTTCCTGCTGCCAAATAATCCACAGAATATCTACAAGCATGGGAAACTTACACTACAGAATGCTTAGCATAGCTTACTTATTTTTCTTTCCTGGAAACTATATCATTTTTAGCACTTTTGGAGTTTTCCTGAAAAACTGAAAACTAAAAAAACAAATAACTGATATGCCACCAAGATGCCATGATCACCGACTGTGGAGGAGAATATGTGCTACTACCTCTGAAAACATTATTTTCTATGCAATTTTAAGCCAGACATGGTGGCGCACACCTTTAATTCCAGCACTCAGGAAGCAGAGGTAGGAGGATTGCCTTGAGTTTGAGGCCACACTGAGGCTACATAGTGAATTCCAGGTTAGCCTGAGCTAGAGTGAGACCCTGCCTTAAGAAAAAAAAATGCAATTTTACCCCAAGAAGGGGGAAAATTCTGACAGTGATTTCAATCACTGTACTTCTGACTAAAGTTAGCTTTGTATTCTACACTTTTCTATAACCTAACATTAGTTACTTAACAAATGATAAATATTTAAACTCCAAGTAAGAAAAGCTATAGGCTAAATTGAAAGACATAGCATTCCAAAAACCAGACAGAAATCCAACTTTTTACTGTTGATTTACAGTCTTTATAAATGGTTCAAAGAACTCCAACTTTACTAAGAGTTTATTAGGAAATAAATTTAGGCTTCATGAATTTCCTATCAAGTCATTCATTATGTTCTGGAAGACACTGTGTGGAAGTGGAACACACCCTACCTGGGCCGCCACATTCGCCAAGCCCGTTCTCAGTTCTTGTAACCCATCTTTCCAACGCTGTTGCTGCCGAAGTAGATCAATGTTCATGAGAGTCACCACCTAGCACAAATTACAGAGCAATGGCCTCAAAGCACTGCATCACATGACTAAGTACCACTCAAGCTACTATAGCATTCTTGCCAACATCCCAGGAGAAAAACAGCATATAAGCCCAGACTGAGGGGCACTCCACAAAATACCTGACTAGTACTCAATCAAAAGTATTCCGCTTGGGCTGGAGAGATGGCTTAGCAGTTAAGCGCTTGCCTTTGAAGCCTAAGGACCCGGTTAGAGGCTCGGTTCCCCAGGTCCCATGGTAGCCAGATGCACAAGGGGGCGCACGTGTCTGGAGTTCGTTTGCAGAGGCGCGCCCATTCTCTCTCCCTCTATCTGTCTTTCTCTCTGTGTCTGTCACTCTCAAATAAATAAAATAAATAAATAAGTAAAAGACATTCCCTTTAAAAAAAAAAAAGTATTACACTTAAAAGAAACAAAGAGAAGAAGACTACAGACACTTAACAAGTGAATACAAAGTAAAACTTGGATTACATCCTAGATAAAAAAAAAAAAAAAAAGGTTGAAAACTTGCAAGTCTCCAGCTAAAGAGATGGCTTAGTGGTTAAAGCATTTGCCTGCAAATCCAAAGGAACTCAGTTCCCCAGGACCCACATAAGCCAGATGCACAAGGGGGTGCATGCATCTGGAGTTCGTTTGCAGTGACTGGAGGCCCTGGTGCTCCCATTCTCTCCCTCTCTGTGCCTTCCTCTCTCTCTCTCTTTCTCTCTCTCAAATAAATAAATAAAATAAAAGGTTTTTTTTAAAAAAAAAAAAACTCAAATACCAGTCAATTTTGTGGTTTTGACAGACAGCTTTGCTGGTAGCACTAGAGGAAGCTGAAGAAAGGGTAAATGTGAACTTCTTATTAAAACCATTATGCTTTCAAATTAAGTGCCTTTAACCTAAGAGCCATCTTCTCAGCCCAAAGTTTGCTAAATTTTGTAAATAAAACATACCTTTTCACAAAAGGTAGTGTGCCATTTTCTCAGTTTTCTATTTTCAGTGGCAAGTTGCTCAGCAGCACGTTGGAGTTTTTGGATATAGCCTTCTAACTCTTTAGGATTATCCCAAGTAATATGTGACTTCCCTCCACTTCCAGCTTTTGAATTCTGTGATATAATAAATGACATCTAGTATTTACATATATTTCCTTTCCCAAAAGATTAATTCTACATCCTAAATTCAATTATCTCTAACCTACAACAACAAAAGTATACAAAATTTTCTAGTTGATAAATGTCTGTACACTCCTCCCTATAATTTGTTCTCAAGAAAGCAGTGTGAAGCAGCATATACTATCACAAGGACTGTGTCTGCAGGGTCCAACAAAACAGAACATACACATCCAGCCAGCCCTTGTGCACTACTCAGTAGAATGACTCTAAAATGAAGATTAAATACTATCCAGAGTATCATAGAATGACACCTAAATGACTAGGATATAATCAGAAAGCATTCATGGTAACAAAAGCTAGCAAAATCAGTACTTGAATGAAAAAAAAAAAACTAACAGATATGAAATGAATCTGTAATTACCTAACAAGGATTTTAAGGCAGTCACCACAAAATTACTTCAACAAGCCATTATAAAATCTCTAAAACTAGTGAATAAAATAAAATTTCCAAAAATCATAGTTTTTGATAAAAGAAAATGGAATAAATAGAACTGAAAACTACAATTACCAAATTCTTTTAAATTTCCTAGCTGAACTCAATAGCAGACTACAAGATATCAAAAAACAGTCAGTCAATCTGAAGATAGGTAAGTGAATTTACCCAATGTGTGTAACAGAGAGCATACATGCTGAAAGAGCAAGCAGGATCTCAGGGAGCTCTGACAGAAAGAGCTGCTATGATATCCTGGAAGAAGGGGGTTGGAAGCACAGTGATAACAACCCCAAGTCAGCAAAAGACATAACTCCTACTTTGAAAAATCTAAGTGAATCCCTGAAAAGATAAACCTGAAGAAGAATCTTATGCTCGGCCACACAAGCTTCTGATAACTAAAGACAAAAAGCAGAAACCTGGAAAGTAGACAAAGAGGAAGAGCGCATTCTTAGAAAGATACTCTGAAGAGAACAGAGCTCTCAACTAAGCCAGAGATATAAGAAATAAAACCAAACTCAGAAAGTACTCACAGAAAAGAAATGCCCCACACCAACCTTAGATCTGGTGAAAATATCCTTCAGGAATAAATGAGATAAAAGCATTTTCAAAAAAAAAAAAAACTAAAAGAATTTGCTACTAGCATACCTACTTGTAATACATGGCTCAAGGAAATTTTCTACATAAGAAGAAAGTAACAAAGAAGCTTGGAACTTTCAAAAGAAAAAAAAAAAGAATACTGTTTGAGATACAAGTATACATGTAGGGGTGGGTGTGTGTGTGTGTGTGTGTGTGTGTGTGTGTGTGTGTGTGTACGAGCGCGTGTGTGTATAGAGAGAGAGAGAGAGAGAGAGACCAATAGAGATTTATATGCATGTAGATATATATCTATCTATACATACAGAGATGTATAGATATCACTATCCCTTCTCATAAATTCCTTAATAAACATATTTGATAAAGGAAGAACTGCTAACACAAAAAGACCATGTAGTAAGATACAAACCTACAATTGTACCACTTTGGAGATTAAGGCAGGACTGTGAGTTCAGGACAAACTTGGGGCTACACAGTGAGATATCCTGGCTCAAAACAAAACAAGTTGTAACACTGACTGATGTGTCACTTAGTGTATCTTGAGGAGATAATTAGAATAAATATATAAATATGGGAAAGGTAAAAAGACCTACACACAACAAAGGCTTCCATACTTCAACTCCTAGTCATAAAAGGTAAGGCATAGTATATGAGTTATAGTAAGACTATCAAGAAATAGTAGAAAAGGGCTGGAGAGATGGCTTAGCGGTTAAGCACTCGCCTGTGAAGCCTAAGGACCCCGGTTCGAGGCTCGGTTCCCCAGGTCCCACGTTAGCCAGATGCACAAGGGGGCGCACGCATCTGGAGCTCATTAGCAGAGGCTGGAAGCCCTGGCGTGCCCATTCTCTCTCTCTCCCTCTATCTGTCTTTCTCTCTGTGTCTGTCACTCTCAAACAAATATAAATAAATAAAAAGAAATAGTAGAAAAATGGATGAAAGTAATTCTACTCTAATTATAAATTATAATAAATGTAACAGAATACCATTTTTAAAAGAATCAGTTGTAAAGTATCTGAGTAATTATTACACCTCAAGTGTTTTATCAGTAAAGAGTAGGAAAATCCATAAGGTAGAGTCTCTGCCCACCAAAATTCTACATATAATGAGTGGCCAGAAAGCTAGGAAGAGCTCTAGTGTCTCTACTCTCCTCTCACGTTTGCTGCCCAATATAATGTCTCATCTAATATACCTAATGTAATTATTTACTTCTCAAAAGAAAAATTCAAAAAATAAATTTTCTCTTCAGAAATATCAACAGATGTTATTTTGAATATATTTACTAGAAAAGAAAAAGTTTTACAGGCTTATAATTAAAACATAATTTATACATTATGTGAATAAAGGTTAAAAAAACATGATTCCATTTAAAAAAACATACACATTGCGGGACATGGTGGCACACATCTTTAATCACAGCATTTGGAAGGCAGAGGTAGGAGGATCGCCATGAGTTCAAGACCACCCTGAGACTACATGGTGAATTTCAGGTCAGCCTGGGCTACAGTGAGTGAGGCTCTACATCAAAACACACATACATACACTATATATATTTTAATATGCATAGGAAAAGTTTAAAAGGTATATTTAACAGACTTATAAAAGCCAATAGTATTGTAACATATTTTTTTTCCTTTTCATTGTTTATTTTGTTTTTTAAACATTTTATTATAAACTCCTGTTAAATTCAGGCTAAAAACTGGATTTTAAAACAATTTTTAAACACTTTCAACAGGAATTATTTAAATTCTAGCAAATTTTAAGCCTGAAAACTAATGTATACAATATAGTTAACATAGTATGTCTAACTATAAAAAAAAAAAATCTGAAGAAGTTAGGAAAACACTACAGAACCCTGTGTATAAGGAACTCCAACCTTGGTGGAAAATAACTGTAATTTCACATAAGCTGTGTACTACTATATCAATGCACTGTTTAAAATAAATACTAAAATGCTTGAAATAGAATAATGATTTAAATCTACAGTCTAAAAACTCGTACTCACTAGAAGAGAAGGAAAAGAATTGAGAGCAAGAGAGTCTCGACCTGTGACTGCTAAACTGAAGGGTGTAGAAATGAAAAAGTAAAAACCACTTTACATGTAAAATCTAATCATAAAACATAAAAACTGTACTTACCTTAATTATCTGTTCAAAGGCTAAGGCAGATTGTAACATCATTGGCCTCTGACTCTGAATCATTTGCTGGTCAATAGAATTGTAAAAATGTGCCACCTACAAAGTAGAAGTCTAATTAGCAACAACTGATAACAGATTTCACTTTTAAGTTTAAATTTCTTTCATTTTTAATTCCTTAAATGTAAATAAATTTTTCTTAATCTTAAAATTAAACACCAACAATTTTTCACTTCTAATTCAGGATTTATTCATAAATTAATATACCCACCCAACACACTTATATGTTGAGTTCCTACAATTGTCAAGTTGTATCCTAAAACAGATTAAACAAAAATAATAAAATCTAGTCCCTGGAACCCAATTCACAGTCACATAGGAAAGAAAGAAATCCAGCACTGTCTGTTAGCTACTAAGAAAACTAAATTCTTAATTCCTGTAACCTCTCAAAAACACTTTTGTTTTTAAGTGCATAATACAATGACTTACTATTTTCAGGACAAAAATTCAGTTGTCTCTACCTTTTTTTTCACACATCCTACATGAGGAAAGTCAATTACCTAGATTTTCAAACTGCACTTTGCACCCAACCACTTCAGTCTATCTTCATCCATCCTCCTCTATTGCACATACTCTCATCTCTAGGCAACAGCCCATATGAAAGAAAAAAGAAGCAAAGGCCAAATACAAAAGATGCTGTTCCAGGAGCTGGAGAGATAGCTCAGTGGTTAAGGCACTTGCCTACAAAGTCTACGGACACCAATCTGGTTCCCCAATACCCGTGTAAGCCAGATGCACAAGTTTGTTTGCAATGGCTAGAGGTCCTGGTGTGCCCATCCTCTCCCTTTCTCTGTAATAAATAAAAAATAAATATTTTTAAAAGGCACTGTTCCTATGCTTGAAGATCTACGAAGGAAGTGAGAGAAGCTAAAACAAAACTAAATCTTGACACTGTGCATGGGATATGAACAGCCAACTGAAGAAAAACACAATGAAAAAAGTGGCTTTTATGTTGGAAATTAAACAAACAACTGTGTTTTCCAATGACAGAGAAAAGATTTCAGCTCACAGAGACATGCCCAAAGAAAAGCCCACTTTTATATTAGTAAATCACTGAACATGTTCCCAAAGCCCCATGTGTGGAAGGCGGGGTCTCCAGGAAGGACTGTCAAGGACTGGTGGAAGCTATAAAAGGTGGGGCTGGTAGTGGAAGGTGCTTAGAACACTGTTGGTATGGCTTTGAAAGGAATCATGAGACCCCCTCATCTCTTCCTCTCTTTTTGGTTTCCCAGCCATACTTGAATGCTCCTACCACATGCTGTCTTGTTACTGGCCCAAAAGTAAGCCAAAAACTGAACCTGAGATAAAACTTCCAAAACTCTGAAGCAAAATACACTTCTCTTTAGAAGTTGATTATCTCAAGTGTTAGTTACAGTAGCAGAATGCTTATGTACATAGGTCAACAAGAGAGGAAAGTATGGGCAGTGAAGAAAAAACTAATGTCAAAAGTTGGGACCTGATTTTAAAAAAGCTGCTTCATCATGCTGAGAAGGTAGACACCAAGATCATACATAATTGCTGGTTTATAGCACTCAAGAGACAGTGCATGGGAGGACTACAGTAAATCCGAAGCTAGCCTGAGACTACATAGTGAATTTTAGTCAGCCTGGTCTAGAATGAGACTCCACCTCAAAAAAAAAAAAAAAAATGATAGACAGGAAACAAATGGATGGCACAAATTAAATAAGCAAACTGAGGAAGTGACTAAAATCAGGCCAATTTATTAAGCTGGGAACTGACTCTGGAAGGAGGGCAAAGGACTCTAACTAGAGGGTCCTTTAAATCCTTAGCAAGTAACAAGAAATAAAAGAAAGAAGAGGGGAAAGGGGAAGGAAAGAGAGGAAAGAGAGAAGGAGAGATTCCAGGAATATGCTATTTTTCCAAATGATTTTAGAGTGAAAAGTAATCGCATCAGTATTTTAAATTAATAAATTTCTATACAATTAAAAAGCAAAAATTTAATACTATTATCTAGTAAACTATAATATTACAAGTTAATAATCTATTATGATAGTAGAAAATTAAAAGTAGAAAAAAGGCATAAACATATGCTAGTTTATCATAATGAACTCAAAAGAGGCATGTTTTTAAAAGGATAATTTCATACTTGTTTAAGAATAATTGCTTGCTTGCAGAACTTCTGTGCAATGTTGGCAACCTGCTGTATTTTGGCAGGAATAACAAAGCCCAGGGCAGAAAGCTGACGAACTTCTCTCAGAAGAATCACCAAGCGATCTGAATAATGCACTTTTAATGATCCATCCTTAGGATCCAATTCCATAATCCGACTATTAGCCTCAATGCTACAAAAAAAAAACAACTCTTTTCAGCTTTGCTGTTCCCATAAAAAAATCGATTATTACAACTTTTCTGCAAAATGAACATTCAAGTATATTTTTAATTATGGCTTTTAAGTAATGTTACCCATGTTATTTTATAATCCAGATTCTGAAAACAAGCTTCAATGTCCAAAGTATATCATCTCATCCACACTGCAACCAAACAGTTTTAAAGTCAGAGAAACCCAGGTTTAAACTATTAGCTACCAATCAAAATTGACATATCCGCCACATAGGAAAGATTTTGACTCATTTCTAAAGGTACCCGAGATGTTTTTCAATTAGTCTACTTGCTTCATTCATACTTTTATTAATAAATTAATGATAAATTCTAAAATAATGGTAAGCATAGAGAAATTCAAATATTTCAACTCCCTATTTTTAGACATGAAATTTCTCTATGTATCATGTATAGATTTTAATAGGAAAATTACTTTGAGTTACTCAAATTAGCTTTGTAAAAATGTTGATCTTAAGCATAAAGTAATGTGCTTATATGGCCTTCATTTTACAATTAATTTTATATTATGTTGGTTCTTATAAATCATTTTCACAATTAAGAAAATTTCCAAGTCTTAGAAAGTAAATATTACAGCTAACTTCTCCTTGTTGGGACAAACATTCAACCAGAAGCAGCTTATGGAGGAAAGGGTTTATTTCAGGCTTATAAATTCCAGGGGAATACCATCAGTGGTGGAAGAAGCTGGCTCACTTCCATAGATCGAAGCAGAGATACAAAAAACAACATCCAGCAAATACACAGCCACCAGAGCTCAAATTTCTCTCCACACACCTGAGGAATGGACTTAAGATCTACTCCCAGTGACATATCTCTTCCCCAGTAGGGATTTGCCCACTGGAGACTTTTAACCACCACAGTAAGCAATTGAAAAGGCAAGAATATATTTAACCAATTTAATAACATAGTCAACGAAGCATAAAACAAAGAGGATAGTTTTAAATGACTTTAAAAGATTATTTAGCTAGATATTTTGTCTCGCTCTGTGTGTGTGTGTGTGTGTGTGTGTGTGTGTGTGTGTGTGTGTGTCAGACTTTTGATAAGCTGCATGTAGAGTGGGTCAGGACTAGAGCTACAAGATACCACACCTTCAATATAAGCTGAATGAAGTTCTCTTTCGGGAGAGGGAAGAGGTGAGAGCTGAAGCATGCATGTTTTGTGTTTTAAATGGCTCAGAGTCAGAAAGAAGAGTAAATGATGCCCAATTATAGTCATTATGTCTGAAAACCCTTTGGTGCCTCTATTCTTCCTCCAGAGCCAGAACTGTAGAAAAGAAAGAATTACTGTTCATTAACCTTAAGAAACACCACTTCGGACCTATCACCCTTTGTAATATATCACCCTTTCTATATATTATATATTCAGGTTTATAACATACATATGTGTGTGTATATACATATATTTGCTTTACCATTTAGAATAAATGTACTTACCACAGACCAGATCTGGAATCACACAACCCTGACTGAACATCCCTGGACCAGTCATCAAACTGTTCTTGTTCATAAAGTTTAAACTGGTCCAAGAGATCTTCTGCACTTCGATGGAACGAGCGAAATCCTGACAGGTCAGATAAAAGCGCCTCTGAAGTCTTGATGGTGTCATCAACCTTCAAAACCAAGTTACAGCAATGTGCATTAATCCTAATCAGATTTTCCACAAGAGCAGGCACCAACTTTATCTGTGATTCACAATGATTTTTTCCCTTACATGGGATGGAGAGATGGCTCAGTGACTCACCCTTGCCTGCAAGGCCTGAGGACCCAGGTTCAATTCCCCAGTACCAATGTAAAGCCAGATAAACAATGTGGCATATATATCTGGAATTCATTTACAATGGCTAGAAGCCTGAGCATGCCCATTCTCTCTCATTCATTCATATTCTCTCTCTCTCTCTCTCTCTCTCTCTCTCTCTCTCTCTCTCTCTCTCTCTCTCTCTCTTTCTCTGTGTGTGTGTGTGTGTGTATGTATATATGTATACACATATACATACATACATATATATCCTCTAAAATAAGTAAGCAAAATTATCTCCCTTTCATATACAAATCTCTACTTCTGAATTAAACCACCTAAGAATAACAAAACACAAGAGGACAGCCCAAACAAACATAATTTGAAAGGTAAAATGATGGAAAGTCAGGACAAAAAATATCTGTGCCCCACTGATTTTTGAAGGAAATCCCAAGAAGTTATGTACCACTCCTAAACATACTCACCAATAGCATTAGCCCTTAACTAAATCACCTGATACCTCAAACAATAGTTGGGCCAATGTGAATGTCAACTAAGAAAGAAAAGTGCCTTTCCACTACAACCTCACAAAGAACACTGTAGTACTTGGAAAGCCATCTGACACAAAGAATTAGGTAAATTATTCCAAAGAACAAAACATAAAACTAAAAACTTAAGAACTACAAAACTGCTAGGTGTTATAATATTTTATAACTCCTTGCCCTTATGTAATTTTTACTGTACAAGTAAAACACAAGACACTAATAGTAGGCCCACAAGATTCTTAGGTCATCTTTAATCTTAATATAGTCCTTTAAATCTATAAACTTCTGTCATTATCTTAAATAATGCCATGACTACATTTCCCTTCTCCTTTAACTTCCAACCTAATATGATCTAGTTATATATTTGAAGGTAGACATTGCAACTATCAAGATTTTCTAATTATGTTTTTTAGTTCAGTGGAAAAGATACATTTCTCTTGAATATTGTTTTGGGGTTTTCTGTTTGTTTTATGTTGTGTGCAGTATGCTGTGTACATGTGTGATGTGGTGTGTGGTGTATACACATGTATTTGCCCATGCAACAATCCATGTGATCTGCTGAGGCAAGGTGTGCTTGCCTGCACTGGCCAGTGCAGAACATCAGGTGACCCACTCCATCACTCTTCCACCCATTCCAACAGAACCAAAGTCTAATTTTTGTTCTTGTTTTTGTTGTTTGTCTTTTCAAGGTAGGGTCAAGCTCTAGCCCAAATTGACAGGGAACTCACTCTGTAGACCAGGCTGGTCTTGAACTAATAGCAATCCTCCTACTTTGGCCTCCTGAGAACTGGGATTAAAGGCATGAACCACCACACCCAGCTCTGGAATCTATTACTGATCTCAGAGTGTGCCATTTTTTCACAAGCTCCAGCAATCCTTGGGTCTCTGCTCCCATATGGGACTGGAGTCATAGATGTTCACAGCCAAGCATAGCTGTGTATATGGGCCATGGAGACAGGACACAAGCAGTTTCTCAGGCCTCTTCGGGCCCTCACGCTTATACAGAAAGTACTCTTGAATGCTGACCATCTCTCCAGCCCTTGAAAAATGTTTTTAAAGACATTTGCCTGAAACAACTACAATTGGAATGATACATGACTTGACAATTCTCTCTATATAAGGAATGAACACAATCATTAGACATTTCCCTAAAGACTTTTTCAGACTTCTATATTACACATGAAAATAGATGGTGTTCTAATTTAAATGTGGAATGTCCCTTCCCTTACAGGCACATGTTCTGTACCCTTGGTTCCCTTTGGACATGGAGGTCACCTAGCTGGCAAATAGAAAGTCATCCAGGCAGGGCTAGAGGGTAGCAACTTGACTAGGTACCTTCCCAGCCTGTCTTTTTCCTGATCAGACAAGATATAATAGATCAGCTGAGCATAGTGGCACACACCTTTAATCCCAGCACTTGGGAGGCAGAGGTAGGAGGATCACCATGAGTTCGAGGCCACCTTGAAACTACATAGCAAATTCCAGGTCAGCCTGGGCTACAGCAAGACTCTACCTCAAAAAAAAAAAAAAAAAAAACCAAATATATATATGTGTGTGTGTGTGTGTGTGTATACATGTGTGTGTGCGTATATATATGTGTGTGTGTATGCGTGTGTATATACATACATATATATATATATATATATATATATATACACACACACACACATACATATATACATATATGTATATAAATAAAACAGATCATGCCACAAGCTCCAACTACTACAAACGCAGGCCCAAACAATCAAAGTCATCATCCCTATCCCTCCACCCATCATGAAATTGAGCCAAAATAAGTCCCTCCCCAATCAAAATGTTTCTTCTCAGGTATTTGATGATGGCAATGAGAAAAGAAATTGCATGCCAAGGAAAATGGAATATATTCACTACATTATAACAGTTCCCACTACAAACTTCAACTTAGTGAACTTTGAACAGTGATATTCTTCAACTTTGATTAAGACAAAATACCTTTAATTCCAACTGGCGAACCCAAACAATGTTATTGACAACTTCTGAAAGGTTTCTGCCAGAAAGAGGTCCAGATGCATCACCAGGAACTCCTCGACACCGATTCTCAAAGTCTAATCGAAAATCTATAAAATTTTAAATACATGATGGTTGCACAGATGTAATAGATTTCCAGAATACCTTTCATGTCCCAAGGACTATGCGAAATGTTGACATAAAAATACTAAGAGTTGGTCCTTATGCTCAAGAACCTTACTATAGCTTGAGATAAAGAAAGGAAATAACCTGCTAATTCAAAAAACTCTCAATTATAACAAATTAGTCTATGACATAGAATGTTAAAATGTATAGTCTTAATCCTAAGTGAAATGCACCAAAGAAAAACATAATTGACAAGAAGTTTTAATTGCTCATAAACTTTTACCTTTAACTAAGTCCACAAGTCTTGCCAGTAACGTTTCTCTCTCTAACATTAATTCTTTGCTTATCGTCGGTCGTTTTACCAACTCTTTATATTTTAGAAATGCTTGAAGAAGCTAATAGAAAAGAAAATAAGTACAAGTTCATCTCAATTGATGACCTAAGACAGACAGGAAAGATGATAAATCCTATAATAGCTTAGAAAAGTATGAAGTGAAAATTTTCAATATTTTACCTGCTGTGGACTATCTTGAATTTCTGAAATATAATGTTTTAGTTTTCCAGCTATTTTCTGTTCTGCAGGCGCAATAATTTTTTCATACTGAGACACGGCAGCTTTCCATAAAGGCTAAAAAAATTCACAATACCACTAGATGTTAGTATTCTTTACAATTAATCCTTAAAAAGAAGCACACACAAAATGACAAAGACAAAACACATGTGCACTCAACCTCGGTGTATGGATTATACTGCACAGGATTCAGGCCCATGAAAGGTTCAAACACTCGAGACAGGCATATAATTTTATCTTCACTGGCAGGCAAAAAATAGAGAAGCTTCTCATGAATTGTTCGAACAGCCAAGACCTAAAATGTAAGATATTGAAACAAAATAAGATTGAAATATAAAAGCTCTGTAACTAGGTCTGAAATCTAAAGATACTATAAAATAATTTATTTTAAAGTACGACCCTAAAGTGTGCAAAACTGCAAGAATAGTCTTAACAATGATCACTCAGTAAGTCACATGACACACACAGTAGCACCTCAGGAGCACTCATCACAACATTCAAATCTAGTAAGATGTATAAGGCTGAAACACGTCTAAGTGCTACTGAAATGTGCCAGACATAGGGGTCTTTAAACTAGTTTAAGGCTGATTTAAGTAAACATAAATATGCTAATAAATTCGGGATTTCATTATTCTAAGTTAACCTATACTAATAATCAAATCAGTATCAACCACTATTATTTATCTCTTAGAAAAAGGTGAGAAATGAACAGTACTTTATTTTGAAATGAAAATTTCTACTAATAATAAGTTAATCAGAAATTAAGCAAAAAGGGTTGGAGAGATGGCTTAACAGTTCAGTGCCTGCCTGTGAAGCCTAAGGACTCTGGTTCAAGGCTTGATTCCCAGTACCCATGTAAGCCAGATGCCCAAGGTAGTGCAAGCATCTGGACTTCATTTGCAGTGGCAGGAGGCCCTGGTATGCCTATTTTCTCTCTCTCTATCTTCATCTTTCTACCTCTCTCTCAGATTAATAAATAAATACTTTTTTTAAAAAAATTAAGCAAAAACACTGTAATCCATAGTAAAACACAAATCCAGGGCTAAAGACAGCCCAGTGGTCAAGGCACTTGCCTGCAAAGCCTAAAAAGCTAGGTTCAATTTCCCAGTACCCATGAAAAGCCAATTGCACAGTGGCACATGCATCTGGGGTTCGTTTGCAGGGGCTGGAGGCTATGATGCAACTATTCTGTCTCTATCTCTACTTGCAAATAAATATTAAAATAAAACAAAGACAAACCCCACAAACAGGAAGTACTATAAGACAGACACAAACTAATCAAAACCTGCTTCCACTTAAAGACAAAGATATAGGCAATCGAACTGATACCTCTTCAAGGCGCTTGCCAAGTTTATCAAGGGTTTCTGGGAAATATTTTTCATTTTTCCATGGATGAGGGATGTACCGCTGCCACACCTGACCAGTTAGGTGACTGCAGATGATCACCCACTGCTCACAAATTGAAATGCCAGCTTTGAGATTCTCTTTCACAAGATAATAGGGATCTTCCCATAGGTTCAATGTTCCCAGCTTTTTCTGAACAAACCTTCCAAATGAACCACCTAGTAAAACATAAAGCCAAGATTATAACAGAAATGTTTTAAACAGAATTGTAAAATGTATTCATACAATGAAATAAAATGTTTTAAAAATAAAATCTCAAGAAACTATGAAATAACACCTGTACACACTTGGACTATTAATCAAGAGACCAATACAACAATACTTGGTTCTTTCTTTTTTTTACTATGTATTTTTAAATATAGATGCACACAAATATAGTTATTATTTTTCAACACATTATATTATACATATATATACATACATACATATATATATACATATATATATATATATATATATATATATATATATATATATATGGCTGCAGAGTCTACTATTCACAAGTAGCATTATGTAAGTAATTCCAAATTGCTGTTCATTTCTATTTATAAAACAGTGCTAACATATACCTTTGTATACACACCTTTGTGAAATTATCCGCTATTCCTTAGGATAGAAACAAAAAAGTATTTTCTGGGCCAAAAATTTAATATTAGCAAATAAATGAATGTATTTTTAATCATTTTTCAGTTCATATGACAATGAAATATAAGTTAGTATCAATAAATATTAAAACTCAATATAAATGTAGTTCAATTAGTAGTAAAAAATTTGACAAATATGATTTAAATTAAGTAACTGTATTCAAATATCTGTATAAATAATTCTATATAATTTACTTTAACAATTACTCTAGCTGGGTGTGGTGGTACACACCTTTAATCCCAGTACTTGGGAAGCTAAGATAGGAGGATCAGCCTGGGTTATAGCACAAGTTCCAGATCAGTTTGGACTACAGTAAAACTCTCCCTCAAAAAATTAATTTAATTCCAGTACTTTGGAAGCAGAGGTAGGAGGACTGTTGTGAGTTTGAGGTCAGCCTGAAACTACAGAATAAGTTCCAAGTCAGCCTGAGCTACAGTGAGACCGTACCTCAAAAATAAAATAAAAAAAGAAAAGAAAAAGTGAATTACTTTATATGCCAATTATGACATTAAGAACTACAAAAAATAAAAATAATAAGACAAGCTCTCAAAATTCCGAAAGTCCACTTCTTTGCTGATACCTATGATATCTAAGAGGTGCAACATCCGAGACTCGGGGTAGTGCTCATGCTCTGTTTGTCTCCACACATCATCCACAACATCCCGAGTTGTCTCCACCAAGTCAACAACTTCCAGCAAAGATAGGCTGTCCAGGTTATAAAATTCCTGAAAAGAAAACACATTCATTCTAAACATAATTATACTTACACCTTGAGTAATGGAGTCAATGATCCCAGACTTCTTCAATAGCTCTAACTCTAGTGTCTTCCAATTGTTTTTCTTTTTGAAATTAACATTATTTTGAGAGAAAGAGGCAGAAAGAGACAGAGAGAATGGGAATGCCAGGGCCTTCAACCACTGCAAACAAACTCCAGACATGTGCACCCCCTTGTGCACATGTGCAACATTGCATGCTTGTGTCACTGTGTCTGGCTACATGGGACCTGCAGATTCAAACATGAGTTCTTAGGCTTCATAGGCAAGTGCCCTAACCACTAAGCAATCTCTCCAGCCTTTCTCTGTCTTTTATCTAACCAGATAATTATTTCTTTATGCTAATATTATCTATAAATATAAATTTCACAGAATTCAGAAAAATAATTATAAAAACATCTATTCATATAGTTATACCCTTAGCCTAAGTGCCTTTAACTTTAGGTTAATTTCTTGACTTGCCTACTAGAGGTGTCCTTAACTCTACATGCTACACACTAGTGTCCCCAGAATCTTGCTCAGGCATGCACTGGCTGCCTGGTTTGATAATGATCCAGTCACAGAACAAATTTCACTTTCTGAATTTCATCAAGGCTATCAAAAATGCTTAAAATCATTGCAAAAAAAATCATTAAAATAGTTTCTTGAAATACTAATGAGAATCAGTGGAAAATCCCTATATATCTGTTTTATATAGAATGGACTGTTCACCTTTAAAGTAATCACTTGACTTTCTATGATAGATCTCAAGGAAGAAGTGATCAAATAAGCATGAAATTAAAACTTTATATTTTTTTTTTGTTTGTTTTTGGTTTTGTTTTTGTGGATTTTTTTTTTGAGAGGGGGGACTGAGTTACAGTCTCACTCTAGCCCAGGCTGACCTGGAATTCACTATGTAGTCTCAGGATAGCCTTCAACTCATGGCGATCCTCCTACTTTTGCCTCCCAAGTGCTCGGGTTAAAGTCATGTACCACCACATGCATCTAGTAGCTACAGAAATGAAAATTTATCTCTGAGAAAAAATATTCCCAGAGATTGCTTTTCTTTCTTCAACTTTAGTACTTGACATTTTTATTATTATTATTATTTTGAGGTAGGGTTTCACTCTATTCCAGGCTGACCTAGAATTTGCTATATAGTCTCAGGGTGGCCTCGAACTCACAGTGATCCTCCTACCTCTGCCTCCCGAGTGCTGGGATTAAAGGCATGCGCCACCACGCCCAGCATACTTGACATTTCTAAATTTTACAAACTTTAAGTACACATCTTAAATAAACTTCAACAATTATGAAATTTAAGAGAAAAATGTTATTGATAAGTGAGTCCCAAAGTGCATTAACAAGAAAGCTTATGCTAGCTAAGTGAGAATCACATACCCTTGCAACTGTTTCAAATAATTCTTTAAAATAACTGGCTCTTTCTCTGCTGTTCTGCTTATTTCCACGATTAGCTTGTTCTATCCAAAACTGGAACTCATCACTTGGTGTGAGAATACCTATATATGGAAAATGAAAAGTCAGATAGTTACTTAGTTCAGTCGCTAATTTTAGTTACATTATATTCACATACATATTTCCTAAAATCTTGAAGATGTACATTAAGGGAGTTTTACAACCCCTACAAAAAACCAGTTCTTATTTAAATCTACAAGAAGCACTAATTGCCAAAAATTAAGACTTCATGCTTGCTGACATTGTTGCTCAGTGTGATTTCTATTTGCATTTTTAAACCGTTCCTAAGTGCAAGCCATGTAGCCATGGTATCTTTATGTCTGCTCCTCAACACATTTTCCTAGATCTAATTTTAATAGTATTTGTACTCTTTAATTCCACTCAAATAAAAATGACTATAATTTAACCCATGAATGTTTACAATTTAATTTGAAAGAACAAAAAACTAATTTCACTTTTAAATTGCTTTTAAGTATTTCAATGAAATAGATCACTTCTACTTGCTAATCATATGTGGAAATGAATGCACTACATGTTAGGGGCTAAGCATTCAAAGAGCATTTACCTTAATATTCAAGCAAAATTTAATACCATAACCATTATTTTTAAATATTATTTGTATGTTAAACATTTCATTTTGTTCACATGACTATTAATTCACCTAAAACCACAATAAAATGGTAGTAGATGCAATACACTTTAAAATAATAAAAGCTGGTAACGTAGTCTCATTACAAAGCATACAATTAGTCAGTCCTCATTATTAACACATGCTAATGTAGAGAAGTAAAAACTTTTAAGTTGCCTATATGTTCCTAGATGAAATAAAGGTGACACTCTGCCTTCTTCATTCCTACTTCATACTATAAGGAAATGTTCTTGCTGCAATCTATTTAGTAACTGCCTGTTCCCACTTTTAAGCTTTTTGTTAATATCACTATTTAAAACGGTCTTTATGCATAGTGCTAGAGTGCAGGCACAGGATGTTCTGATATTCCTTACAGAAAATGCCTGTGTCATATAAGTCATATGCACGCCATGTGTTGCAGTGCCACTGGTCATGAGAACAATGTTAGTCAAAAGTATATTAAGGAACATGTCTTTAAACAAAAACACAAAAACAAGGTTTTGATCATCTGACAAAATATTATCACCAGAGATTGAAGACACAATTCCCTATATTTCTCCTGAAAACAATGACTCAATATTCAGTTATTCAGAATTCAGTGACCAGCCTATATACAGTAAAACTACTACAAATGAGGAGAACTGTACTTTCTATTTCCATAAATTTCTGTGTTAAGAAATATTTTCCAGGGCTGAAAAGATGGCTCAGCAGTTAAAGACAATTGCTTCCAAAGCCTGCTAACCTAGGTTTGATTCCCCAGTACCCACATACAGTTAGATGTACAAAGTACTACATATGTCTGGAATGCATTTGCAACATCAAGAGGCTCTAGTGTACCTGGATTCATATTTTCTTTTTCTCTTGCTCTTCCCTCACAAATAAATACTTTTCTTTTTTTACAAACTCCAGAGCATGTGCCACCTTGTGCATCTGGCTTTACATGAGTACTAGGGAACTGAACCTGAGTCCTTAGGCTTTGCAGGCAAATGCCTTAACCACTAAGCCATCTCACCAGTCATAAGTAAATAATTTTTTAAAATATTTTCCTCTTCTCAAAATCCATGTAAATCTATGCATTTTTAAAATTTTGTTTATTTTTATTTATTTATTTGAGAGCGACAGACAGAGGGAGAAAGAGGCAGAGACAGAGAGAGAGAGAGAATGGGCATGCCAGGGCCTCCAACCACTGCAAACCAACTCCAGACATGTGCACCCCCTTGTGCATCTGGCAAACGTGGGTCCTGGGGAGTCGAGCCTCAAACCAGGGCCCTTAGGCTTCACAGGCAAGTGCTTAACCACTAAGCCATCTCACCAGCCCAATGCATTTTTTAATATCTTATATTCTGAGAAGTTACAAAAGCAAAGAAAGAAATCTGTGGGGCTGGAGAGATGGCTTAGCAGTTAAGACACTTGCCTGCAAAGCCAAAGAACCCAGGTTTGATTCCCTAGGACCCACAAAATCCACATGCACAAAATGGCACATGTCTGGAATTTGTTTCAGTGGCTGGAGGCTCTGGCATGTCCATTCTTTCTCTCTTTCTTTCTCTCTCTCTCTCTCTCTCTCTTTCTTTCCAACTCTCTCTCTCTCAAATAAATAAAAATAAATAAATAAAAATAATTTTAAAAAGAAATCAATGAAGAAATAGGGTAATTTGCTAATATCCTAATGAAATAGTAATTTTGTGCTTTCTTTGAGTAAGCTACAGATGATTATACAATATACTGGCTTGATAAATGACTTATGGACATAAGATATTATACATTGTTATATACCTCTTGTTCCATCTTCCTTAAGTTTCAATTTTGAAAAGTTAGTGTCTGATCTTCGTAGAACTACACCCAATCCAGCTTCCAGTTCACTCAAAAGATTCTGAAGCTTGGGGTCAAAGTTTCTGCTCCATTCTTGATCCTAAATACACACAAGAGAAAACACTTAGTACAATATTACAGTTAAAACTAGCTTCATAAACACTCTCTAAAGCATCAGGTCCACAAACCAGTTTCACTGAAAGTGCGGCACTCTCTCCTCTTCATGAGAGGTGGGTGAAAATTCCTCTGAACAATTAAAACTTTCCCAACTAAATTTGCTTCTACCTGCATAAGAGCTGATATGAATTCTTCTTTACATCTTGCTCCAATTTCCCTATTTATCCACAATGTATACTTTAAAATTAGATGTTAAGAAAGCTGTTTCAACTCTAGGGTTGATACTACCCACATCATCCTACACACAAAAACAAAGCACTTTATGAGTAAACTAAGGCACATTACAGTATTAGTGAATTAAATAACATTTATGTCCGTGTTTATGCATTTATCCAAATACCTTCATAAATACACACACACTACTTTATCTCACCTTTAACAACATGGGTGCAAATATTTGCCGAACTGCTTGGTAAAGGGAATTGATAGGGGAGTCCAACATAGATGAAACCAGAATGTTATTATGCAGATTCTCATCTGTAATGACTTCAGGTCGCAGCTTGAAAAATACCAGGACTTTATCTTTTGTGTCACCAAAATCAATCTAAAGTTATAAACAAATGCTATTAGTGTCATCTTCATAAAATTTAGTATTTACAAAAATGTTGCTTTAAAATGCTATATCACTAAAATTATACCTGCTAGAAAAAAGTTACATAGGCAAAAAAATATATATTTAAATCAACCATATCTGCCTCTTAAGAATAGCTGGTGCTAGAGAGATAACTTAGAGGTTAAGGTGCTTGCTTGCAAAGCCAAAGCACCCAGGTTCGATTCCCCAGGACCCTATAAGCCAAAAGCACAAAGTGGTGCATGCATGTGGAGTTCATTTGCAGCAGCTGGAGGCTCTGGAGCACCCATTCTCTCTCTATCTGCCTGTTTCTCTCTCTCTCTCTCAAATAAATAAAATACCTGGATTTAAAAATTAATTCCCCCTTTACATGCTGTTACAGCAAAAAGGTAATTTGACAAGTAGTCATGAGTATAAAACACTATAAAACACTAACACTCACTGCACATTATTCTACAGATCAAAGCTGGCTTTTCCAGGTACATAATGGTAAGTAGTGTACTCTTCTACTATCTTCAGGAAGTCTGTGGCAAACATAAATATCCTATCATCTGGAGGAAAAGAAAAAAAAAACATTTTAAAGGGTAACTTTTTTTTTTTTTTTTTTTTTTTTTTGGTTTTTTGTGGTTGGTGTTGCTGTAGCCCAGGCTGACCTGGAATTCACTGTGGAGTCTCAGGGCGCCTTGAACTCACGGCAATCCTCCTATCTCTGCCTCCCAAGTGCTGGGATTAAAGGCGTGCACCACCACGCCCAGCATAGTGTATCTTTTAAATAGACTTAAATCTGCCAAAATGAACTTGTCTGACTCCTAAAATTATCTTTTTCTTAACCAGAAGTTTTCCTTGAGTGTCAGTTTTTTTATCACAAAGCTTAATCATTTAAAATTGTAACCGAGCTGGACGTGGTGTCCCAACACTAAGGAGGCTGAGACAAAAGGAAGACTAGTCCAAGGCAAATCTGGGATACACAACTAGACTCATATATAAACTGAAACCAGTTAGCTCAGTAGGGACTCAAAAAAGTGGTACATAAAATAAGTCAGTTCATAATAATCAATTCATTAGCCAAAACTGTACTACTCAAAAGTTTTTGCTTTTTATACACAGCAATTCTCATTTCTTCCTCCAAGAAGCCAATGAGCTGAAAAGATATGAGCACCATGACTGCCATACAAAGGCCATCTTACAGATGAAAGACGTTGATACCATTTTTATTGTACCACAATTGTAATTTTTAGCCACTGGAAACTCACACTCTTGTCTTCCTCAAACTTTCAAATTTCATGACACATGAAAATTACATGAAGTTCAAATATCAAGGTTCATAAATTAAGTTTCATTAGAACACAGCCATACTTGTTCACTTACATGCTTAATACAGTTGCTTATATGGCTGCTTTCACACTACACTGCTAAGTGGAAGTTTAAAAAAAATTCCGCATGAACTCCAAAGCCTGAAACATTATGTGTCCTATAACTGAAAGTTTGCCAAGCAGTTCCCCCCACACCATAAAGCTTACAGCTCATCAGAGCCATAGTAGGTGCTTATTAATGTAACTCATGTCGACTCACAGACATCTGAAGCGCACCTTAAAACATAAAATCTTTTCAAAGCTGGCTAGAAATGACAAATGTGTTGTGTGACTAAGAATAATAGACACATTGTTGACCTTTATTAGTATAAATGCAAACACCAAAATCTCCTGGTTTCAACTTATAATACCCACTTCAGAATACACTTTCTACTGTGTGTGTGTGTGTATGTGTGTATGTGTGTATGTGTGTGATGTATGTATGGTCAATACACATGGTTGTGTTCAAGCACTGCCCTGTGTGATCGATCTCCTGCAGTAGTCTAAAGGAACTTTGGTTGTCCTCCTCTCACCTCATTCAGGGGAACTGGAGTCTCTAACTGATCCCTGAGCTTGCCATTCATTTTGTGACCCCCTGCAACTGTCTGGTCTCAGGCCCTCCCTCATAGGATTGTGGTTACAGACATGTGGCCACTTCCAGCTGTTTCTGTGGGTCATCTCAGGCCCTCGTGCTTGCACAGTAGTGCTCTTAACCTCTGAGCCATTTCTCCAACACCTCAGAATACACTTTCATATATGAAAAGGCTGTTCCATCTTTCCCAGGGCATTCTTTGAATTTTCAGTGGCATTTAAAAAGTATGCCCTGATTTTATAATTTGTTGGATAGGTGTCAGTACTAAATCACAGGAAAATCTAGAAGGCATAAAGCAGGGAGCCCTGCTCTGAATTATGTACTATAAGTAATGTAGAATCTTTAACACTTAGGATGTAACTTCTTATCTTACAATGTGGTGGATACTACATGTTCTAATAACATGAAAATTGTTTAAAACAATGTCTGACAGGATGTAAAGTAAAAATAAGCCCTCGGTTATGAATATCCTTTGTAGATCTTTGTAAACACACCAGATCTAACAAAGTGCATTTGGGAAATCTTGCGTTCAAAATAAATTTTGACTGAATAAAACTGAGTCAAACCCAAGAATAAAGATTCATAGTTAATAGGGTGAATTAGTTAATCATCTTACAAAAATGCACTCAATACTGGCTGCCAAATATTCCACTATCTCCAGATATGAGGTGAACATAAGAGGCAAGAGTTAAAAAGGTGTGCCAACTGTTAAGTTTTATCTATTTGCTAAGCTCTTTTCAACATGTCGGGCAATCTTCCTTTAAGACAGAAATCTATTTATCCTGTTTGCAAATGTAAAATTTTTAAGCAATCCTGCCATGAGAGGGAGGAGAGCAATGAATAAATTAATGCATCACATGTTATGCATTTTAAAAATTCAAACTTTTGCCGGGCGTGGTGGCGCACGCCTTTAATCCCAGCACTCGGGAGGCAGAGGTAGAAGGATCGCCGTGAGTTCAAGGCCACCCTGAGACTACAGAGTGAATTCCAGGTCAGCCTGGACCAGAGTGAGACCCTACCTCAAAAAACCAAAAAATAAAAAAAAAATTCAAACTTTGGCTTTCGAATATATCAATCATTTGCTAAATATCTGATACTAGTTAACCTTTCTCAACCCGACAGTATTAAAATAACTGCATAACCGAAACAGAAAGAAGGAGAGGGGATAAGAAAATGGGGCAGGGAGGGGACAGGGAAGGGGGTGGGTGGGAGAGACCACCAGAATTTGCATCAAAGGAGTAGAGAAAAAGTCTTAGAAGAGGGTTAGGCGCTTGTACGTCCCTGCTACCCAGGGGTCCTAGGCACCAAGGCAGAAGGATCCCTTTGGCCCTTGGAATTCGAAGCCAGCCTGGACAACCTGGAGAAGCCCTGTCTCAAAAGAAAACGAAAACAGAATAAAACCGCTCCATGTTCCCCTTCAGACCGTGCGGACAGGGGCTTGGGCCCCACGCGCTCCCGCCCGGGCCGGGCCGAGCCGAGGCAGCGAGAGTCGGGACCGCGCTCCAGCTTACCGAGTTGGACAAGGACAGCCCCGCGTCGGACCACTGCACCCGGAGCAGCATCTGGTTCCCATCGTCCAGGAAGTTGTTGATTTCCAGGCAGTTGCACAGCAGCGGCTGCTCGCAGAGGTCCGACCTCAGACCGAAGTAGTTCTGGGTCGTGGTGAAGATGAAGAGCTTGCGAACGTCCCCGCTCCCGCCCGCCATGTCTCCTGGAGGGAAGAGGAGCGCGGGCGCGAGAGGAGGAGCAGGCCCGCAAGAGAGCGGCCGCCAGTCGCTCGCCCCGACCTGCCGCAGGACCGCCGAGCTTCGCCGTTGCCTAGGACAGTCGCTATGGCGACCACGGCGCCGGCTCCGGCGTACGTAGAGTGTCGGGCACGCGCACGCCAATCCGGCCCCGGCGATCGATCACCTCGGAGCTCCGCGACCGAGCGTCGCGATCATCGATTATAGGAAATGTAGTCCGGTTCTATTGGCCAGAGGGAAAAAAGAAAAAAACTTTTATTCTTCTTTCTGTTTCATTATAATGCATAATCAGAAGAGACATATCTAGTCTGCGAGGGTAGCCTGGATTTAAGAGCTGCGTCCTAGTGCTCCCAAGCACCATTGGGTTCCTCATCTGTACAATGGTCCAACAGGAGCGTTTTAAGAAATAACTATTTAAAAATCGTGGGGGTAGGGGGTTTGCCTGCAGAATGCCTGCGATCCCTACATGAATTGGAGGCCCGACTTGGCTGCAGAGTGACACCATTTCTCTAAAAACATGATAAGTTAGAAGGTGACAGTAGATGATATATGATAAATACATGATGGATGACGGATGGATGGATAGATGATTGGCAGAATAGGTAGAAACATGGATGATAGATACACAGATGATAGATGCTTTTTAGATAGTGTAGTAGACAGCTTCACATTGCTGGGATGAACTTCCAAACAGACACAGTTTATGGAAGGAACAGATTTATTAGGGGATTACGACAGGTCGGTCTGATATCTTCAAGCTGATCGGGTCCATCGGGTGTGGCAGTCGGGTTACCCCTCCAGTGGATCTATTCTAAAGGACCCCTAAAGTTTCTCTCCTATCAGTTTGTGTATCTCCAAGCTCACATGTTGCAGTTTAACCCCCAAATGTAATAGTATCAAAAAGCAGGGCTTAGGGAAGGGAGAGATTCCCTTATAAAAGAGGCCTAACGGAGCTTATTTGTGCCTTCTGTGTTGTGAGGATCATCTTGACATTGAGGGGAAAGACTATGCGACCAAGCAATTACTGGTTTAGGCATGGTGGTTTATGCCTGTAACCCAAACACTTTAGGGGCCGAGCTAAGAAGATAGACCACTTTGGGTTTGAAACCACCTACCCTGCATAGTGAGTTCCAGGACATGTTGGGCTAGAGTGACACTCTGGATCAAAAAAACAAAACAACATAGCAGGTGCTGGCTCTTAAGTTAAATCTCTGCATGTCACCTTTTATTGGCCAAGCAAGTCACATGGTTGCAGGTAAGTGTAAGTGAACACGGACACAACCAAGCCTTGTGTACAAAGTGAAAAGAAGCCACGAAATATGTAGAGCAGTCCTAAAACCTCACCTTCTCAGGCTTTCAGATTAAGAGGGGAAAAAAAGTTTTCTTGATTTAAGATGAAAGTTTTGTTCTCTTAAATAACTGCTGGTCCTCAAAGTTCAGCTGGTGCCCAACCCACTTCCTTACACCTAGCACCTAGGCCACTTCCCTTAACACATCTGATTTACAAGACCCTGTGAGACTTGGATATAGTTCCATAAGGCAGTCTTAAAGAATTGTGTTGTACATATATTGAATTATCTAATAAAGATGTTGCCTTTTAGGATAATAAAGTGTGGTGTCTAAGTTATGGTGCTAAGGCCCGTAGTATAAAAAGCTTCAAAATGTACTAAAATATGATTTTTATTTTCTTCTCTGATAATGCTCACTCTGCTTTGAGGTTCTTTAATACTGATTTATTTTTTAATTTATTTTTACTGTGTGAAAGATATAGTTTAACCTTTATTTGCAAGAAAGTTTCATTTTTTCACTTATAACTAAATCTCCACAAAGGTCACTCTAAAAATACATACCAGTGGGCTGGAGAGATGGATTACTGGCTAAGGCCTGTAAAGCAAAAGGACCCAGGGTCAATTCCCCATGACTCATATAAACCAGATGCACAAGGTGGTGCATGTATCTGGAGTGCATTTGCAGTGGCTAGAAGCCCTGGTGCCCATTCTCTCTCCCTCTCTCCCTCTCTCTCTCTCTCTCTCTCTCTCTCTCTCTCTCTGTCTCTTTGTCTCTTTCAAATAAATAAAAAAAAATTTAAAATACATATCCATTTATGTAAAGTGCTAGAGCTTTATTACACAATAGCAACTATTAATAAAAATGTTCACAAGAGTGGTTATTTTGAGTCTTCATTTCTAGTTCCATTTTTATTTATATAAAATTGTCATTGAATAACATGCAATTAAATCAGAGCTTTCTGCTTCACAGCCTAGGATCTTTTTTGGGATAAATTCTGTGATAAAATAACTCGGTGACATCACAGCCTGATGCTATGAAAATAGACCATCGAAAAATTGTCCATGTCAACTTACTCATCAGGCTCCAATAAATTTAAGTGAATAGAGGATAAATTACAAAGCTCACTTTTTGAGTATTACCTGGGACTTTTAATTACACATCATAAAAATATGATATTTGAAGCCAGGCATGGTAGTACACGCTTTTAATCCCAGCACTTGGGAGGCAGAGGTAGGAGGATCACCATGAGTTCAAGGCCACCCTGAGAATTTGGAGTAAATTCCAGGTCATCCTGGGCTAGAGTGAGACCCTACCTCAAAAAACCAAAAAAAAAAAAAAAAAAAGAGAGAGAGAGAGAGAGAGTGAGAGAGCGATTTGATATTTGAAGAGGCATACTGAGTCTACTGGAAGTTGTTCATGCTGTGTATTTAGAGCTTTTGTCAGAACAGCCTGTGAAATCAACAGATGCACAGCTGGAGGGGCTTTCATTTAAAAGGAGATACACAATCTCCATATGATACAGTCATTTCCTTCAGGTTCAAAGGCAGTTCCTCAGATCCAGCACCATATAAACTAAAAAGATAAACTCTGAGACAGATCATAGCTCTTAACACTCTACCTATTAGTCTTTCTTTTCCTTTTTCTTTTTTCTTTTTTTAGTCCAGGCATACAGTTTTTGTGGTGTTAAATTGTCTCCCCAGTGGTTGTGTTTAAGCTTCTTCCTACGTAGTCCCTAGCTAGTGGAGCCTTTGGGAGGTGGAGCCTTCCTGGAGGGAGTGGACCTTGGGATATTAGTGCAGCCAACTATGTGCTCAGAGATAGCTCGCCCACACTGCACTCTCTGCTTCTGATATATGATATAAGCCAGTTGCCATGTTTCCTCCACCACAATAAAGTTTCTCCAGCAAAACTATAAGCCTGAAATAAATCCTTTCCTCCCATAAGCTGCTTATGGCCAGGTGTTTTGCCTCAGCAATGAAAATGTAAGTACTACAGTTTCTTTAAAATAATTCTCTTTAAAACTAAGGCTATGGGGTATATTTACTTTTAGATCCATATTCTAAATGTCATATTCTAATTCTTTCCTTTGTGCTAATTTGCTTCCTAATACACATGCCCATCTCTACCAAATCGATAGCTATCTTGATGCTAACTGAAACAACTGTGGGTAGCAAGATTACAACTCAGCCTGTTCGTTGCTCAAAGATTGTGCCACTTTTTATTTAAACTGATTCTTCCATGTCTTTGTCACTTAGAATCCTTTTAGTCATTTTTTTTTTCTTATTACTTAAGTACTAGGAGCTAACACTATCTCTAACCCTGAAAGACCTTTGATCTCTAGAATTTCTTAGGCTCCTCATACCTTTTCTGGAAAATCATCCAGTTCTCAGCTTAGCTCAGCTCTTCCTATAATATCTTCCTAAAGGCAGACAACTGTAGCCAAACACACTATCACCCTTTCTCTAGATATTTTCCATAGTTCAATTCTCCCCTTCTATTTGTTGGGAACATTGCACTGAATATTGCGGAAGGCACACACATACTCTCCAACTATCAACCTACTAGTCTGCTTCCTACTGCCTGCAACATGACCACCAATTCCATGCATCACAGTTAAGTTTCTGTGTGCAACAATGTCTACATCTGTCTGATGTGCTGTGCCCCCAGCAACGACTTGTTTAACAACTAGGTATATGTATAATACTATCATACTCTTTGATCTTTTGAAAGATAGATATGGCTTATATGACTTACTTGATCTTTGAAATGTAAACAGAAGTAATTTACCACATATGCATAGGAAAGTTTAAATTTACATCAAAAGTTTTCACCATTTCAGTCTGTAGATAAACTGATAACAGGTCAATAGTAAATAAAAAGCATACAATTTTACTAACATCAACAACGTTGGAGGCATACACAAAGTATTAGCCTTAAGAAAGAGCTGGATGGTTGAATTTTGAGCTACAGAAATAAACAGGGGCTTCAAGTTACTGAGAAGAAATGCTGTCAGTGCATGTTATGGAGTACAAGGACAAAAAAATGCACTAATGAATAGTTGTCCTATTATACAGTTAAACTCTCACTTGTGTACCTTTAGAACACATGCTGCTCTCACAAAAGAGCAGCTTCCAGAACTATTCTTGAGCCCATGCCCCTCTCAGTCTCTCAGTGACCATCTCAAAATGTGCTGATGAAGTGTATTTATGGAATAGCCTATTTTTATGTCCCTCACACAGACACTGTAATTTACCACTGTTCTTTTTCATTGCCATGGTAATCATGAAAGCATAACTGAAAATGAATTTGTGTCTACCTAGCTCCATAAGCATCTTTAATGAATATAATCTTCCTGATGAGTTTCCATGAGAAGAAAATCCTCTTATGCTATGTAGCATGGTTTAAATGAATTTTCCTAAATTCATGTTTGGAAACTTAACCCCCAATGCTACAGTTCAGGTAACTAAGTCATTAGGGCTCTGTCTTGTGAAATGGCTAACATTTGCTTATCACAGCAATGGGATATAGATGAAATTCATTTGTTTTAAAAGTAGGTTCTAGACTGGGGAGATGACTCAGTGGTTAATGGCACTGGCTCTACAAGCCTACAGACACAAGTCTGAAGTGGTGCTTGTATCATGTTGGAAGCAACATGCCCATAGCAATGTGAGGTCAAACCAGGAGAATCCTAGTTTGTGGGCTAGCCAGACTGGCCTTTTTAGTGCTAGAGAAACCATGTTGCATAAACAAGGTGAAAGGAGAAGGCCAATACTTTGAGGTTGTCCTTGGACTTCCACAGGGGTCCTATGGCACATGCACACCCATATAAACACACACACACACATACCTATATACATACATACAAACATGCCTTTGTAGTCAAGTTCGCATTGCTGGTGGAAATCGCCCAACCAATAGCAGCTTTTGGGGAAAAAAAAAGGCTTATTTTGGCTTACAGGCTCGAGGGGTAGCTCCATGATGGCAGGGGAAAATGATGGCATAAGCAGAGAGGGTGGACATCACCCCCTGGCCAACATAAGGTGGACAACAGGAACATGAGAGTGTGCCAAAACACAGGCAAGGGAAATTGGCAATAACACCCATAAGCCTGCCCCAACAATGCACTGCCTTCAGGAGATGTTAATTCCCAAATTTCCATCATCTGGGAACCCAATAGTCATAACACCTAAGTTTATGGGGACACCTGAATCAAACCACCACACATACATACACATGTATATACATACATGCATACATACATATTTTGAAAAATGGAGCTGGGTGTGGTGGCACACAGCTTTAATTCCAGCACACAGGAGGCAAAGGTAGGAGAATCACCATGAGCTTGATCCAGCCTGGGACTACAGAATGAGTTCTAAGTCAACCTGGGCTAGAGTGAGACCCTACCTCAAAAATAAAAAAGGTTAAAAAATGAGTTTTGTCACCTTCTGTTCTCTTTCCTACATGTGCTCTTTTTGCCCTTCAGCCTTTCATCCTGACATGATACAACATCATAGGCTACCCTTCATCTTAGACTTCCTATTCTCTAGACCTATAACAAAGCTATACATTCTGCTATTCTATTATAGCAATAATGGTGGACTAAAATACTGTGATGAGGTTTTGTTTTTAATTATAACATTGTTATTATTAACTCTAACAAATATAGCCAAGGTATATGATATGTTATAGAAGAGCTACAAAATTTCAGCAGCTAAACCTAACTAATTTATTTATTTATTCATCCTTTCTTTCTTTTTGAGGAAGATTCTTGCTCAGGCTGACATAGAATGCACTATGTAGTCTTAGGGTAATCTCAAACTCATTGCAATTCTCCTGCCTCTGCCTCAAAAGTGCTTGGATTAAAGGCATGTACCACCACCATCCCTGACTAAAGAATTTTTAGGTTTGTATTTTCTGCACATAATGCTTATGTCAATGTCACTTTATTGCTACAAGAATTATGACTGTAAGATAAAAAGTGGAAAGGAATGAAGTTGATTTACTTTTTTTTTTTTTAACCTCAGAAACATTCTCCTGGGGCGGGAGAGATGGCTTAGTGGTGAAGGCATTTGCCTGCAAAGCCGAAGGACCTCAGTTTGATTCCCCAGGACCCATTGTTAGCCAGATGCACAAGGAGGTGCACGTGTCTGGAGTTCATTTGCAGTGGCTGGAGGCCCTGGTGCCCCCATTCTTTCCCTCTCTCTCTCTCGTATAAATAAATAAAAATAAAGTTTAAAAACATTCTCTTAAAATCTTATATTTTTAAAGGTGCTACAGAAAGACAGAACTTCTGATTCTTATAAACCATATTTATTTTTAAACTATAGTTTTTTTCTAAATTTTTTATTTTATTTATTTATTTGCTAGAAGGAAAGAGATGAAAGAGAGAGAGAATGGGTGTGCCAGGGCTTCTAGCCACTGCAAACAAACTCCAGATGCATGTGCCACTGTGTGCATTTGGCCTATGTGGGTCCTGGGGAATCAAACCTGGGTCCTTTGGTTTTGCAGGCAAATGCCATAACTGCTATGCAATCTCTCCAGCCCCTAAAAGGCTTTAAAATATTTTTTATTTATGAGAGAGAGAGAATGGGCCTGTCAAGTGTTCTGGCCACTGTAAATGAACTCCAGATGTATCTATCACCATGTGCATCTGGCTTATGTGGGTTCTGGAGAATAAAACCTGGGTCCTTAGGCTTCCCAGGAAAGTGGCTTAACCACTAATCCATCTCTTCAGCTCAAACTATGTTTTCTTTAGAGACATGAAAGTGCATGCAAGTTAAAAGACCAGGCAAAGAAACAGACCATACAGTATATGCCATAATAGTTAAATGCCACCTTAGCTATGGAAGTATTCAAGAGGTGGACAGAACCAGGACTTTGGAGGGTTTTTGGTGAGGTTAGGGATGGGGAGTAGACCTCTGAAGTGCACATGATTAAGCACAGAATTATCCCCCAAAGAGTCAGGAAGATATGAACAAAAGTCAATTCCCCTTGGATGGGGCACTGATGCTAAAACAAAGAACTAATCCCATCTTGGTGAGCCAGGGAGTATATTGAGGTGACTTTAAGGAGCATGGGTGACTCACCATAGCTGTGTCACAGGAAAGCTACCCCAGCATAGGGGATAACTCACTAAGGCCATGTCCTTACACAATTTGTAGAGAGCTTCAGGAAGTAAGTCTCCTTTAGCTCAGCAATTGCTAAAGCTTATGTAACTATGGGAAGGGCTTTGTGAATCTTGTAATATTTTGAGCTTACTAAGCTTGCTAAGTGTTCTTAGATCCCTGTTCTCTGGAGTTTTCTCCCTCTAGGACAGAATGTTTCAATTTAGAGGAAATAAATAGCTATCCAACAAGGTCTCACTGCAACCCAGTCATTCTGCCTCAGCATCCCAAATTCTGGGATTGCAAGTGTTTACCATCATGCCTGGTTAGACTCTACTATATGATGCAAGAACAAAAGGTTCCAGAAGAACATGTATAGTGAAGTATATTGTACCATCTTTGGAAATTCCATCCACCCCAGTAAAATTTCAGTAGAAACCAATTGTGTAGCTATTTCCTCTGAATTTAAACATTCACACCTTTAATCCTAGCACTCAGGAGGCAGAGGTAGAATTGCCCTGAGACGACATAGTTAATTCCAGGTCAGCCTGGACCAGCAGCGTGAGACCCTACCTTGAACAACAAAAACAACAACAACAACAAAAACCTTGGCTACAGAAAGGAGGCTTCTAAGGGTAAGAAAGCTAATAAGGATTACCATGCTTGGGAAGTTCCGAGACCATGCTTGGGAAGTTCCGAGAGATATGACTCATAAGTACCTTGATGTGATTATTAGGGAGGAAACAACTGCTGGGGAGAGGGACCTACCTTCAAGTTGGACAGAGAGCTCTAACGGCACAGTTCTCCTGAATCTTATGAGCCAGACTGGTGTGGACTTCTCGTGATAGAGCTGCCTTCAAGTCACCCATGTTCCTATAAGAGCCCTAATAAACTCATTGGTTCACCAACCTAGATATGTATAAAATTGTTTCCTTGATTTGTTGTTGAATTCCCTACATGGGGTGAACATATGGTCACCTCTTTCTAGAAATGTCACATACCACCAATTCATGCTTCTTTCTCTTACTGCCCTTTTAAATCATCTATGAGCCGGGCGTGGTGGCGCATGCCTTTAATCCTAGCACTCGGGAGGCAGAGGTAGGAGGAGCACCATGAGTTCAAGGCCACCCTGAGACTACAGAGCTAATTCCAGGTCAGCCTGGACCAGAGTGAGACCCTACCTCAAAAAACCAAAAAAAAAAAAAAAAAAATCATCTATGAGCCCAGTCTTCTCTGCACATTGAATAAAACTCAGTAAACTCCCACACTGAAGTTGGAATTATTTGGTGCCTGGGGGTGTATAAATTCTTCACTAGTGCTTAGGTATAAGCTTATGGCATAAATAGGAATGACATGTCATTTCAGTAAAGAGCCTTCAACTGCCAGCACAGAGTGCAGCATTTGTCTCTAACGATGACCAGCAATGTTCCAGATGGTTGACTCTGTAGTCAGGGCTTCCACAATACACCAATCAATCACAAGGCAACTACAATGGATGTGGTCTAGAACCCTTCTTTAGGATGGGTGGAATATGTGGCATATGTTACCTAATTCTGCACCTCTGAACTCTACAGAACACTAGGAGTTCTTAAGTGCTTCACTGAAATGCAAAAACCAGAAAATCATTTTTAAAACTTTTTATTGACAACTTCTCTAATTGTAGGCATGTAACCATGACAATTCCCTCCCCCTCTCCCACCTTTCCTTGTCACAAATCCCCTCTCCATCATATCCCCTGTCTCTCCCCATTAGTCCCTCTTTTATTTTGATGTCATCCTCTTTTCCTCCTATTATGAGGCTCTTGTGAAGGTAGTGCTAGGCACTGTGAGGTCATGGATATTGAAGCCAATTTCTGTCTGAACAATTGCATTGTAAGGACTCTCACCTCTGGTGTTTACGTTCTTTCTGCTACCTCTTCCACCATGGATGATATTTCAGTGCAGAATAGTCCTCTGTAACTTCTTCTCAGCACTATATTGCCTTTTGAATCATCCCAGTGGTCACCACCATCTGAAAAGAGAAGTTTCTCTAACCAAAACTGAAAGTAGCATTAATATATGGGCATGAATATATGTAAGGTGTTTACAGAGCAGTTTGGTGAGCACAATATATGCATTTAGCCAGAGAAGAGCAGGTATCACACTCCTAGGGCTCATAACCTCCCCCACCATAGCCTTTTGATTAGGCTTTCAGCAGCAGGCATGTATTCCCTCCCATGGAACAGGACTCCAATCCAATTAGAGAGCAGTTAGTCTTCCCAATAATAGATATGTCACTATTGCATCTGTTCAATCATTTGGCCTGACTGGCCAAATTTAAGGCTTGCAGTGTCCACTGTTTTCACCATTGACGATTTATGTCTCCCATAGGGCTGTATGCAGTGCAGCTTTCTCTAGCCTTCTGTCAGATAGCCTACAGGGAGGAGGTTTTCAGCTCAGCTCCAGCTTCATTTTTCAGTGACCTTGCAGTCCCAGCATGTGAAGTCTTCAGCAATAGAATCTTATTATCTATTTCTGGTGGGAAACAAGCCTTGGCAATGGCCTATAATGTTCTGGGGCATCAGGGACCTCTCTGGCAAACAACTCACTGGATGGTATCCCATGCCTGGTGCTGAAATTTTCCTCCTAACAGTCTATGGCTTCTGAGTGTGTCATTACCCAAACATGTAGGTTTCCATATGGTTAATTCACAAGATCTTGAATTTTGATTAACCATCCCCCTACCCTTCTTTTACTGAGTCTCTTCCCATGACCTCATTTAGGCCATTGCATCTCCAGTTATCTATTCATCTACTTATATATGCACAATACCATCCCCTTAAGTCCTCCCCTCTCCTCTCTCCCTGAGAGCCTTTTTATAGCTTACTGGCCTCTGCTACCAATGTTAACTCCAATTCACATACAAGTGTGAACATTTGTAGCTAGGATCCACATATGAGAAAGAACATGAGGCATTTGGCTTTCTGGGCCTGGGTTACCTCACTTACTATAATATTTTCCAGATCCATTTCCCTGCAAATTTTGTAATTTAATTTTTCTTTACTGCTGAATAGAACTCCATTGTATAAAAGTACTAAATCTTCATTATCCATTCATTAGTTGTGGGACATCTAGGCTGCTTCCATTTCCTAGCTACTGTGAATAGAGCGGTAATAAACATGGTTGAGCAAGTATCTCTAAGATAGTGAGACAAGTCCTTGGGATATATGCCTAGGAATGGTACAGCTGGATCGTATGGTAAATCTATTTTTAGCTGTCCCAGGAACCTCCACAGTGAGTTCCGCAATGGCTGTCCCAGATTATATTCCCACCAACAGTGTACAAGCGTTCCTCTTTTTCTGCATTCTTGCCAGAATTTATGGTTGTTTTCTTGATGATAGTCATTCTGACAGGAGTGAGATGGAATCTCAAAGTAATTGTAGTTTGCATTTCTCTGATGGCTAATGATATAGAACATTTTTTAGACGCTTATATGCCATCTGTATTTCTTCTTTTGAGAACTATTTAGTTCCATAGCCCATTTTTAATTTTTTTTTATTTTTATTTGAGAGCGACAGAGCGGGGGGGGGGGGGAGAGAATGGGCGCACCAGGGCCACTGCAAACAAACTCCAGATGTGTGTGGCCCCTTGTGGATTTTGCTAACGTGGGTCCTGGGGAATCAAGCCTTGAACCAGGGTCCTTAGGCTTCACAGCCAAGTGCCCAACTGCTAAGCCATCTCTCCAGCCCCCATAGCCCAGTTTTTTAACTGGGTTGTTTGATTTCTTTAGTTCTTTGTGTATCCTACACATTAATCCTCTGTTAGATATATACTTGGCACAGATTTTCTCCCATTCTGTAGGTTGCCTCTTTGCTCTTTCAAGTGTCTTTTGCTGTACAAAAGCTTTGGGATTTCATGAGGTCCCAATGGTTTTATTTCCTGAGCAACTGGGGTTATATTAGAAAGACAGTGCCTATGCCAATGTGTTGAAGTTTCCCCCCTACTTTTTCCTCTAGCAGTTTCAGAGTTTCAGGCCTGATATTAAGGTCTTTGATCCATTTGCAATCGATTCTTGGGCACAGAGAGAGATAAGGATTGATTTTCATCCTTCTATATATAAATATCCAGTTTTCCCAGCACCGTTTTTAAAGAGGCTGTCTTTTTTCCAATGAATATTTTTGGCATTTTTTGTTAAAAATCACATGGCTGCAGCTGCCTAGATTTACATCTGGGTCCTCTATTCTGTTCCACTGATCTTTGTGCCAGTATCATGTTTTATTTATTTATTTATTTATTTTGTCACTATGGCTCTGTAATATAGCTTAAAATCAGGTATGGTGATACTGACAGTTTTATTATTTTTTTTGCTCAAAATCGTTTTGGTTATTTAAGGGTATTTGTGCTTCCAAATGAATTATAGGATTACTTTTTATTTCTGTGAAGAATATTATTGGAATTTTAATGTGGATTACATTAAGTGTGTAGATTGCATTTGATAAGATTGGCATTTTTATAATATTGGTTCTTCCAATCCAGGAACATGGAATGTCTTTCTATTTCCTAGTGTCTTCCACAATTTCTCTCAAGTATTTTAAAGTTCTCATTGTAGAGATCCTTCACTTCATCGGTTAGGTTTATTCCAAGGTACTTTTTTTTGAGGAAATAAAACAGAAAATCTTGATTTGATATCTTGTCTTCCAACTTTCTTTGGGTGTATGTGTATGGAAACAGTTCACAAAATTTTGACATACAGTTATTTTGAAAACCAATACTTCAACACTTTTACAAAAGAGAGCATTTATACAGGTCCAGGACCACAATTGCATGTAATATCCCATAAATTCCTGAATGTTTGTACTGGTAAGTGGAAAGAAATTCCTATTTTTAAGAGACATTAGGAAAAAATAAGCTGTACTGGACATATAAATTCACACATCTCTGAAACTACTTTGGGTTCTTTGATTCAGATATAACTATTTTAAAACATTTTTCCACTTCTTGGTTCTATAGTTGCCCAAAGCCAAGAGATATATGTATGACTAAATTGCCAAATAAATAACAGCTTTGTCTCATCCTTTATCCCCTTCCTTAGTCAGCCAAATATTATGTCCACTGTTCTGCTTATGTTAGGTATGAGATATATTTTTATAACCTTTTATGTAATGGTCAATGAGATGTACATTTCCTTAAGTTAGTGAAGCCTTCTTTGGGTCTGAAACCAGAACACAGATTTTTGTTTAAATACTTCCTTTTCTTTCTTATTTAAAAAGCAATTTACTGTATAACAAAGAACCACAGTACTGTCATGGTTTGCTTCAATTACAGGTATTTTCCATGGAAATCATGGGCAATTCATGTTTGTACACAGCAGAAAAAAAATTAAAATCACCTAAGGGCATTTATATATTGCTCTTAAGTAGGTTTTATCAACACCCCACATTTTCTGAGAATAACTAGGATAATGAAAGCTGAAAATGGAGGCACAGTGGTAGCAGTAGGCACTGACCGATAAGACAATGAAGTATACATGGTTATAACTGCTGTTTGCTTCCCCTTCCAAAATGTCAGACAGCTCAATAACTGCAGGAATTTTGCTTACCCTTTTGTTTGTTTTGTTTTGAGACTGGGTCCATGTACACTAAGACTGCCTTAGAACTCAGTCTCTGTGCCTCACCTTGTTTATTTATTTACAAAGGTTATATTCTTTATAAAACATATTTATTTGAGACAGAGAAAAAGAGATAGATGAGACAGAGAATGGGTGCACCAGGGCCTCTTGCCACTGGAAATGAACTCTAGTTGCTTGCACCACTTTGGGTATCTGCTTTATGTGGGTACTGGGGAATGGAACATGGGTCATAAGGCTTTGCGAACAAACAAAAGGTTGTATTCTTGTATCTATTATTGGTGGGCCTTTTGGATGTCTGATTTAGTGTAGAGCTCTCTGCAGCATCTGGATTTGTGCTTAGATGGGTTTTAATTCACCAAAGTGTGTCAGTTTCCCTGGAGCTGGTTGTCAGGTTAGCAGAGTTGCTCCTTCCTCAGCAATTTCTCCTGGGACTTGGCAGATGTGGTAAAGTTGGTATTGCAGTAAGAAGCTAGCTATCTTTTCTTGTGTATTAATGGATCCTGGATCTCTGCTTTCTCTATAAAATGAAAGCAGATTCTCCAACCAGAGTGAGAGTAGCATTGATTAAGGGGGACATATATAGTTATTTGGGAAATTTTTTGATGTGCATGCCCACTGTTACCCAGAGAGCAATAGGGCCTTATTTCAGAGAGTCTATGAGTTTCCTGGTCATGGGATTTTGACTTTGTTCCCAGTACCAGATTAGTTCTCACTCTCTCAGCAGGCCTCATGTCTAATCAGAGGGCAGTTGGTTACCCAAAAAGGCTGTGTGCCACTATTGCACAGGTGTGTACTTCTTTTCTGCTGTACTGGTTGACTTTATACATTGCAGGGTCCCTGCTTAGTCACTGTGTTGGTAGCTGTTATCCCCCAGGAGCTCCTATATCACTTTCCAGTGCCATGCAGACTTGCCTGGAGAGAGCTGGCTTCATTTTCAGTTTCATTGGCCCCACCTTGTTCGTGTCTGCCTTCCAAGTTCTTAAATTCAGCAGTTTCTGGTTTAAGTGGTCATCAAATGTTATCTTAATAGCATGTTAACTGAATGAGTACCATACATACATTCAATATCTTTCTCCTTCTCCATCTTTCTCTCTTTTTAGAGCGCAAATGGGCTCTTGTTCAGTTACTGCACTTAGTTCAATGCCTAGGATCTCCAGCGTGCTGGAATCTTCTTCCATAAGTAATTCCATATGGTCTAATAAGCAATGAACTGAAAGAAAATTATCTGCTCCCTACTTACCCAATATAATAGTGAACAAAAGATATGAAAACACTAAAAGAAATTTCCTATTTAGGAAAGAATGCAAGGTGTGCAATAGTCCTGATCTATGACAACGCTGGGATCTTGTTAAACAGGTTTGTAAAGTTCCTTACCCTTCGATTTTACCTTTCTGAAGGACTTCCCTTGAACTTTGAATTACCTGTCCAAGTTTTACACCCTTTCCTTTGCTGTCCTAGGGAAAAGGGACTATGTAGTGTTTTTGAAGGAATTAACTTGGCTCTTTCTCATAAAGTTTTGTCATCATTTGTTTTTTTCTATTTTGCTGGTTTTGGCTTATATCTTTTAATAAACTTTACTGAGAAATAATATCACACAATTAGGATATACATTTCTACATACAGTACAATGAATTTTAACAAGTATATATCCCAACTATGATGGATTATGTACATTATATTATTGTCTGAGCATATCTGTGAGGAATCATTTTGATTGGATTAATAAAGGTGGTAAGACCCACCTTATTGGTTTGGGTTGTATACAAGAAAAAGCTAACTCATCAGCAGCACTCATCCCTCAATATGGACTAAATGCAACCAGCTGCCTCAAGTCCTGCCACCACACATTCCCAGCTGTATTAGACTACCTAGAACCGTAAGCTGAAATAAACTCTTCCTCTCTAAACTGATTTTTGTCAGGGATTTTTGTCCCTACCAGGAAAAGGTAACTAGTACACCACCACTCAAGTCAAGACATAGAATATGTTCATTATCACAAAAGCTCCCTTGTACTTCTTCTGCAGTCTTCCCTCATCTAACTCCACTTTGTAGGGCCCAAGTATCACAGACATGCTGACACCAGTGAAGCTGTACAAAATGGTCCAGGTTTTCCAACTCTCCCACAAATGTCATAGTAGTATTTAAATTGTTGAAGCAAAGTGTAAATAAAACCCATGTTAAAAATAATTGAGGCTGGGGTTGTAGTGGTAGGAATGCTTACAAGAAAGGCACTGAGTTCAATCCCCAGTTCTGTAAGTAATCTGAATCTCTAAATTCCTTCTCTCCTCTCTCTCTTCCAAATAATTTATTGCCAAATCTGGGTCACTTATACTAAGTATTTTCTGATAAGTTGGCTTATAGTTTCTCTTGCTTGCTTTATTTTGGAGGGGTGTGGGAGACCTCTACTATGGGTTAAACCGTGGGCATCACATATGTGAGGCAAATGCCAAATGCTCTACCACAGAGCTATAACCCCAGTCCCCTTTTTACTTTTTGAGTCTAAGTTGTCCAGCCTGACCGTGAACTTTTGATCCTATTGCCTCAGACCCCCAAACAGCTGGACAGGTCTGTCCACAGCAATGGCTTGACCTGACACACAGAATATTTTTGTGTTTAAATATTCATTTTTAAAAGTATTTTTATTCATTTGCAAGTAGAGATAGGTAGAAGAGATATAGAGTATAAGCATGCCAGGGGCTCCAGACACAGCAAATGAACTCCAGATGCCTGTGCCACTTTGTGCATCTGGCTTCCACATAGGTACTGGGGAATTGAACCCAGGATTCTAGGCTTTGCAGGCAAGTGTGTCTTAACTGCTGAGTCATCTCTCCCCTAAAATTTTCTGTAAGTTTTCATTTTTGTGTGTGTGTATGGAATGGGAAGGTTGGGGTCTCTTGCTGCTGCAAATGAATTCCCCTAGGGTTTTATATGAGTGGTTGGGGAATTGAACTGTAGGTTTTGTAAGCAAGTTCCTTTAGCTGCTGAGCCATCTCCCCAGTGCCCGCCTGTAAGTAGTTCTAAGTAGAGATCTGACCTGATTGAGGTTTGTTTTTTCTTTTTGGCCTCAGGTATTTTTAATTGGGTTGGTGGATCACAGGCTTAGCTTTCATTAAGTAGTAAAGGAGAATTTAACTACATATGCAAAAAATGAAATCCATGGACTCACATAATTGAAAATCTCATGGCATATCAGGAATGTGGGACTCATCCATAATCATATCGGTTTTTCTGTTTGTATTCTTTTTTTTTTTTATTAATTTGACAGCGACAGACACAGAGAGAAAGACAGATAGAGGGAGAGAGAGAGAATGGGCGCGCCAGGGCTTCCAGCCTCTGCAAACGAACTCCAGACGCGTGCGCCCCCTTGTGCATCTGGCTAACGTGGGACCTGGGGGAACCGAGCCTCGAACCGGGGTCCATAGGCTTCACAGGCAAGCGCTTAACCGCTAAGCCATCTCTCCAGCCCTCTGTTTGTATTCTTAATCTTTTTTCTTTTCACTCTTTTGTCTTTTTCTCAACATGTTCTCAGGCTTAGGTCTATAGGAAATACTGGCTCAATTTCATATCACTAACATTTACTGGCCTCTTGGGGTCAAGCATCCAGCCATAATCATGGCACTAAGGAAACACGCTTTGTCTGGATTAGGTTACTATCAAAGTGGTGAACTCACTGGAACCACAGGGCCAGATAATGAATTTAAAGATGCTTTTAATCTTCTATCAAGTGGGTTTATAGAAACTTATTTTACGTGTGTGTATAGATAGATAGATATACACACACTATATTTTCATACAATAACCCTTATTTACAAACAATGCCTCCTGTTGAGAGGAAGGGAATTAGTGCAGGATGTTTTGCGTAGTAAAGTTTAGAGAAGGGCCCTTTAGAGTGCCCTTCAATGCTCTCTATTCAGCCAGAACTCCAAGGATGGGTGTGCTGTGCAGAAATAAAACTGGCGGCGCTGTTTCAAAACCCGAGGAAGTAAAACGCAGAAGTGAGGTAGGGAGAAGTGGGGCCGGGGAAGACGGAAGTAGGTCGCAGGCCCTTAAGGAGAACTCGCGGAACAGTGATGACAGCTGGCAAGGCGAGAAACACCCTGCGGTTACCACGGAGCACTCAGAAGAGAAACGTCGTCCCCCAGGTCATTTCGAAGGCCAGTAGCTGAGCAACGGGAGTTTGACAGCAATTCCTCAGTGAGTCCCAGGCCTGGGGCAGGGTGAAAAGGGGATGAGGAGGGTGGGCTCGCCGGAGCCCCGCCACCGCCCCAGCCGCCGGCCCAGCGCTGCGGCCGCGCGGTGCGGAGGCCGGAGGCCGGCGGCGCGCTGCGTCACTTCCGGCCGCGGGCCGTTCGCGTCCGGGTCAAGCGGAGGCGCTGGCTCTTCCAGACTAGCGGAGGTGCCGCGCTGTCGGCTTCCCCTCCTGGCGGTGGACGGTCCCGGCGTCGCGGGGCCAGCGGCTCCGGTGGTCCTGCGCCCCTCCGGACGAGGAGAGCCGGGGACGGCGGCGGCGGGCACGGGGCGTGCGCGGCGCTGCGCTGGCGACGCTGCTTCTCCGCTTGCTGCTGTCTGCCTCCGGGACGTGGGTGCCAGCGCTGACGGGCCTCGGCGGACCCCGACCCCCCTCCCCGGCCCCCCTGCCCACCCTGCCGGGGAAGGTGGAAGATGCCCGTGAAGAAGAAGAGAAAATCCAGTGGAGTGGCAGCCGCAGTAGCGGAAGACGGAGGCGTCAAGAAGTGTAAAATCCCCAGGTACCACCTCCCCGTCAGCCCCCTGGCTGGCTTCCTTCCTCCCCCGCGAGGCGGCTGGAGGAGGAGGAGTCGGGGTCCAGCCGGCCGAGCACTGGCTGGACCGAGGTGAGGTCCCCCTCCCGCCCGCAGCGGTACGCGGGGAGCCCGGCTCTGGGCGCAGGGCCCGACCTCGTGTTCGCATGTGTGCGTGTGTTCTGGCGCCCTCGGAGGAGTGCAGTGGACGTGCCCAAGAGGGTAGGACGCGCGCACACGGACGGACACATGCACACACACGGGCACACGTGCACACACGCACGGTCACGCGCGAACACACACGGACATGCATACACACACGGACACATACACAAACGCGCACACACGGACATGCATACACACATGGACACATATACAAACACGCGCACGCACGCGCGTACACACGGGCACATACACAAGCGAGCACACGCGCGCGCACACACAGATACACACGGACATGCATACACACACGGGCACATACACAAACACGCGCACATACGCGCGAGTACCTACACACGGATACATGCACACACACACGCACGCACGTCCACTGCACGCACTCCTTCATCCTCTCCCTTGTCTTCCCTTCCAAACCTAGAAGTCACTTCTGGAATTCCCATGTAGAGAGACAAGGAGCAGAGCAGAAGGAATCTTGGCAGCTGCCTGGGGAATGGCGAGAGGAAAACTATGCTGTGATTGGATTAGCATTTGGACTGTCCTAAACCTGGACGATCCCAGCAGGAGGCCTGTGATTTATAAATCACAGGAGCCCTCATTTTCTGTAGTACCTTGCCCTCTCCTGTGCGGGTTCCTTTTGAGTACGTAGGCCCCTGCGTGCTCTGGTAGGCTAGCATTCGGGACGCTGTCAGATCTCCTGATACATGTTAATACTTTGAAGCTGTTGTATTCTCTTGTAGAAAAGAAGACAAAGCAGAACTGTACTTCACAGCTTCCCCCCCCCCCCTTTGGTAACATGCCATTCAGGCACCTCAAGAACACTATGCTGCAGGAAGCCATTGCAGTTTAGGATTGAGAACTCGACCCCCATCTCTTCTGGGTGTCTTTGTGTCCTGGTTAACACACTGACAAACTTAAGAGGCTACCATTAAAAATAGCCAGAATTCAAAGGAAGAAGTCTTTCTTTCAGGAGAGAGCTCCTTAAAATATGCGGAGGTGATTTGTAATCATTTTCACCTTCCTTTTTATAATTAAATTTTTCTATGCACATTGATGTGTTTGGGCAAAAGAGCCAACGGAATATTTCTTAAACTCCTACTGTGATGTAGTTTTCTTATGCGGCTTGGTAGCTAGCATTCTTATTTGACCTAGTTGCCTTACTAACTGTAGTTTTGTGAAACACAGGCAAATTGTTACCTTTTTCTACTCCTTTGGCCATCTTAGATGTAATAATATAACTAAGATATTTAAATTCAGCCCATTGAAGCAGCTGAGCAGGAAGTATTATTAGGTAGAATTTAGGCAAAACTTTGATTTATCAACTTAAATTTTAAATGTGGAATTATTTTACATTGCATTACTCATTTACAGAAATACCTTTGATTCCTATATGATTTTGATAGTTATTTGAATTTCTTAAGAAAAAGTTCCCTGAAGTTATTCATTCCTAGAGGCCACTTCTTAGATAGCTTATTTTCTTTATTTTAGAGAGAGAGGCAAGCAGATAGAATGGGCATGCCAGGGCCTCCAGCCACTGCAAATGAACTCCAGATGTATGCACCTTGTGCATCTGGCTGACAGATTTGGGGAATTGAATCTGGGTCTCTCCAGCCCCCAGTTTTTTTGTTTTGTTTGTTTATCAAGGTAGTGTCTCTCTCTGACCCATGCTGACCTGAAATTCACTATGTAGTTTCAGGGTGGACTCAAACTCACAGCAATTCTCCTACCTGTGCTTCCCAAGTGCTAGTATTAAAGGTGTGAGCCACCACACCTGGCTGCCATTTTTTAATTTATCAAGTTTTAATGATTTTTGTTGGTGGGAAGTGTTGGCATAACTAGCTTTCCTTAGCTATTTGGATTTTATTTTATTTTATTTTATTTTTTTGAGATAGGGTCTCAACTCTAGCCTAGATTGACCTGGCATTCAGTATGTAGTCTCAGACTGGCCTTGAACTCAGGGTGATCCTACCTCTGCCTCCCAAGTGCTGGTATTAAAAGCATGTGCCACCACGTCCATCTCACCTAGTTAGATTATTAATTTTTTAAAAAACTTTTTATTTGGTTTTTCGAGGTAGGGTTTCACTCTAACCCAGGCTCACCTGGAATTCACTATGTAGTCTCAGGCCGGCCTTGAACTCACAGCAATCCTCCTACCTCTGCCTCCCCAGTGCTGGAATTAAAGGCATGTGCCACCATGCCCGGCTGTAATTTTTAGAATTTTTGTTGTGATCTTATGTCAGGTGGTTTCTGTTTTATTGAGGAAGGGCCTCACTAGGTATCTCAGGTTGCCTGGAACTTGTGATCCTCCTGCCTCGGCTTTCAAGGTTCTGGCATTACTGATGAGTGTCATCACACCTGTCTTGGTTTTGTTGTTTTAATCTTAAACACCTATTTGAGGGACTGGGAAAAGGGCCAAGCAGTTAAAGGTGCTTGCTTGCAAAGTCTGGAAGTCTGGGTTTAATTCCCAAGCCACCTATTTGGGCTGAATTTAGCATATTCTCTTTGCAGTGACAAGAGATCCTGGGGTGTCCATTCATACACAAATAAAAATTTTAAACTATATCTATTCAATAGATGATAAATACACAACTTTTTTTTTTTGTTTCTTTTGGAGGCAGGGTCTCACTGTAGCTCAAGCTGACCTGGAACTATCTTGCCCTGGGCACGCCTTGAACTCATAACAATCCTCCTACGTCAGCCTCCCAAGTGCTAGAATTAAAGGCATATACCACTTTGCTCAGCTTAAATGTACAACTCTTAATAGTCTCTCTCTTTTTTTTTTTTGACCAGAATAGGAATAGTTTATTAACTGCATTGCATGAGGGCAGTAAGCTGGGCACTAACTAGTGTACCATCTGATTCTGTTTTAGTTGGTAATATTAAATATCAACCTATACTTCTTAAGACATTGTTTCCAAATATATGTATATTATATGCAAATGCATCTTTATGCAAATCATAATCAGGCTTTATGGTTCCAGATGGGTATATTTGTCTAGCATAAGTTGAGGTTCCAGATTCAGTTACCAGTACCAGAGAAAGGGGAGAGAAAAGGAGAGAATGAGAGTGAATGAATATGAATCATTTTAGTTGCTGTCATTGAAATTTGGTAGCAAACAAAGTAGCATTTGAGATTTTTATCAAAATATTTTATTTATATATTCATTTGAGAAACAGGGACAGAGTATATGGATGGACCAGAGCCTCCAGTCTCTGCAAATGAACTCCAGACATGTGCCTGTTTGGGTGTCTGGCTTTATGTGTGTACTGGCAAATAGAACCCAGCTGTCAAGCTTTGCAAGCAAGAACCTTCGTCTACTGAGTTATCTCCAGCCCTGCCTTTGAGTTTTGTTAGGCAGAAATTCTTATGCGTACTGTGTCAAATTGCAAATAAATGATCCCTTTTTCTGCCATAATGCCAACTGTAAAAGAAAAAAAACTTTTTCACTTGAAGTAGTTTTTGTTGAACTTAGTTTTTCACTAAGAGTTGAAACTTGGTTAAAAACCTTAGACATTTGTGTGTTTTCTAAGCTATTGCAGATCCCAGCCTCCTGCTAGACTAATAACTGGAGAGGAAGATTTTTCAAGAAAGAAGTGCCTGGCTTGGTTTTATGAGTATGCAGGTAATGAAATTTTTGTAAGAAATGAACAGCCATATGCATTAGAAAGTTGTTTTGATTCTTTTAACAAATTATTTATTGAAGTCCTGCAGCGTGCTAACTAGGCTCAGGGTCAAGACTAAAGAGTTACAATTGACTAATGGTGCCATTTTAAGTCTAATATTTGTTTATGTTAGTTACGTTTGTATTTAGTAGGAGAGGAGACACAGGTAGTGTATAAACAGATAGATGTACTGATTAACATACAGCCATTGGCCAAAGCATTCTGTAAAACCAAATTCACATAAACCTTTTTCTTCATGGCAGAGAAGGCATGGTGGCACGAGCTTGAGGCAGCTAGTCACAGTCAGCCCACATTGGGAGCAGAGAGTGCTCCCCAGTCAGTTTTCTCCTTTTTATAGAGTACAAGACTCAAGCCTATGGAATGGTGCTGCCCACAGTTAAGGCAGGTCGTCCCACCTAAATTATCCTAATCAAAAGAATCAAGCACAGGCTAACCTAGTCTGCATAATCTCTTATGGGTGCTTTTAGGTTCTGTCAAACTGACAATTACTAGAAACTGTTACATTCCCCACTTGTATTAAATCTTCCTTAAATAAAAAAGGCAGGAAGATCACAAATTCATGGAAGGCCTACTTAGATAACTTAGTGAGACTCTGCCTAAACAAACAAACAAACATATATTTTTCTCTACAACATTGTGTTTTTATTTTTCTGAACAAAAAATATTTGCTGAAGTTTTGGGGAGATAAAGCAAATGATTTAATCTGCTGGTATAATGCCATACAATGTGTTAACCTTTAATATTTGATCACTTATTTCTTTTTTAATTTTAATTTTATTTACTAGAAAGAGGAGGGAGGGAGAGAATTTGCATGTCAGGGCCTCTAGCTACAAACAAACTCCAGACACATGTGCCACCTTGTGCATCTGGCTTTTGTGGGTTCTAGGGAATCGAACCTGGGTCCTTAGTTTTCACAGGCAAGTGCCTTAACTACTAAGCCATTTCTCCAGCCATGACCATTTATTTCTGTTAGAATTGCATTCATTAGTAAGACAGTAAGTAGATTGATATTAATACAGTATGATAAATCCTGGATTGGGAAGATACATTGTGAGAAGGGATAGGAGAGCAATACATAACCTAGCCTCGGAAGAGCCATGAGAACCTCACATGAACAGACTAACCCAAGCTGGGCTCTGTAGGTGACACATGAAAAGATTTGGCACAGGGTGAGAGCTTATCATGGAGATGGCACTCAGCATCAGCCAAGAAAGTGCCTTAAGAGTTAAGCTAATACATGAAAAAGAAGAGTTGTTTCCATGCATTGCTAACTTTGCATTAGCATATATGACAGTTTTTCCTCCAGTATTAGTTTTTTGTAGTTAATGATTTTAAAAGCTGTGTTTCAATTTGTTTTTCCTCTTCCCTTTCCCCTATATGCTTTCCCATTTTCATTTTTTGCTTTCCCTTGATTATCATTATGTTCCATATTTCTTGTATTTGGTACTGCACGCTAGACTATAAAGCATAAGGTCTGGATGTGATAGAAAGTTTAGGCTAACTATAGAAATCAAGAATTTGAAAAGGAGGCAGCACCTTTGCTCTTGCGATCCACAAAGTGATCCCAAAAGTATAATTTCAAACTTGTTTAGTATCAGAATAGATAGTTTCTAGACCAGAGAGGGGAAAATGCTATTACTGGCATCCCAAGACAACCTCTAACCTAATTTGAGTGTAGAGAATTCATTTTCTTATTGACCTCTATTTAAAATGTTGACCTATTATTTAAAATGACAGTTCTATACATTATATAGAATCAAATTTTGCTCATAAAAGTTAGTAGATACCATAAAAATAGTACCGTTTTTTCATGCATATTTGTTGTAGCTCCTCCTGGAACATTTGAGAAGGTTTTATTTCCAACTTTGAGATTTTTAATAGGCAACATAATAGCTGTTTTTACTCCAGTAACTGTGCAAAGTATACCATTTTTCCTTCAGACCATTCTGTCAAATAGGGGATGTTATCTTCAATTTATGATTAGAAAAGCTAAGTCTTAGATTAAGTCTACTTGCCTAAGGTCGTACAGTCAGTCACAATTCAAACTGCAAGCTACTGTGACCCTAGATACCATACTTTTAATTAGTATACCTTATAATGCTTGCTTTTAATTTAAATATGTATGTGCAACTAATTTTCATTTTTACTGAAAAAATATTAGTAAAGTACATTAAGGGATATCTTCTACCACTCATTAAGTAAGTTATTTGATTTTTTTGTTTTTGAGCACCTCTGAGTCAAGCACTATGTTTCAGATATAATAAAAAAGCCAAACACGGGCTGAAGAGATGGCTTAGTGGTTAAGTGCTTGCCTGTGAAGCCTAAGGACCCCAGTTCAAGGCTCGATTCCCCAGGACCCACGTTAGCCAGATGCACAAGGGGTTGCACTCTTCTGGAGTTCGTTTGCAATGGCTAGAGGCCCTGGCACTCCATTCTGTCTCTCTCTGTCTATCACTCTCAAATAAACAAATAAAAATAAACACACAAAAAAAGAATTTTAGGTTTAAAAAAGCCAAACACGATACACCTTCAGGAGAACTGACTTAAAGTGTGGAAGAACAATAATAAACAGGCATTTAGGCAAGGTCATTATAAGTTGTTAAAGAAGATGGAAGTAGTGAACATGGGAAGGCTCAGGAATAGAGGTGAAGAAGCATTTGGACAGATTTCCAGAGGGGGGTAGTTATTAAGGAATGCCCCTCTGTGGAGACTGGGCAGAAACCTGCTTGACAGGGAAAAACCAGTTACTTGCTAAATAAACAACTTTTCTGTCTTAAAATCAGGATGTTTCATAACGTAGACAATAGTATGTACTGTGGGTACTACAGACAAAACCCCTTAGTGTGGTACCTGATACATGGTCAAGGCTCAGTATATGTTAGTTCCTAAAGTAGTTGTAGCATGACAGCATCAGAGATACTGGCTGTGTGTTTTATACTTCAAAATTAATGCTTGTATGTAGCTTATGATCAAAGTACTGTGTCATCAAATGTATTTTTGTTTTCCAGAACATAGCTGGAATAGTGTTAGGCCCTGGACTTATAATTTGGAACAAATATTTATGCTCATAAAAAGAAAAACTCAGGGTGCTATTTTTTTTTCTAGTATGCTGGCTTTTTAAAATATAAAATGGGGTAATATATGCGTGTGTCATAAAACATCCTCCTATAGACTTAAAATCATATCTAGTTATAGCACATGACATGGTTTAAATGTTATTTTGATATTTGAGGCACAATGGAATGGGCCTATGTAGGGACAGATGGATTATTTTCCTTCTCCATATTTAAAAAATAGTTAGTTTATTTGATGGGGAGTGGGGAGAATGGGCACACTAGGGTCTTTAGCCACTGCAGACAAACTCCAGACACATGTACCACTTTGTGCGTCAGGCATTACATGGGTACTAAGGAATCAAACCCAGATCCTTAGGTTGCACAGCAAGCGCCTCAACCACTGAGCCTTCTCTCCATCCCTTTCCCCATATTTTTTGAGAACAATTGATTGAGTCCATAGATATACAACTCATGGATAGGGAAAGCATGTATTGGGCCTATGATGAAAAGAACAAGGTAAAAAAAATTTAAAATGACATTAGGGGCTGGAGTGATCGGTTAGAAGTTAAGGATCTTGCCTATAAAGCCAAAGGACCCAGGTTCGATTCCTCAGGACCCACGTAAAAGCAAAATGCACAAGGTGGCACATGTGTTTGGAGTTTGCAGAGGTTAGAGGCCCTGGCATGCCCATTTTTGTTCTCTTTGTCTCAAATAAAATAAGAATTATTTTTTTAAAAAAAGAATATGGGGGCTGGAGAGATGGCTTAGCGGTTAAGCACTTGCCTGCAATGCCTAAGGACCCTGGTTCAAGGCTCGATTCTCCAGGACCCATGTTAGCCAGATGCACAAGGGGGCGTACGCGTCTGGAGTTCATTTGCAGTGGCTGGAAGCCCTGGCGCGCCCATTCTCTCTCTCTCTCTCTCTCTCTCTTTCTCTCTTTCTCTCTCTCCCTCTCCCTCTCCCTCTCCCTCTCCCTCTCCCTCTCCCTCTCCCTCTCCCTCTCCCTCTCCCTCTCCCTCTCCCTCTCCCTCTCCCTCTCCCTCTCCCTCTTTCTCTCTCTTGTCACTCTCAAATAAATAAATAAAAATGAAAAAAAAAATTAAAAAAAAAAAAAAGAATATGGCCTGGAGAGGTGACTCAACACTTAAGATGCTTCCCTACAAAGCCTAAGGGCCCAGGTTCAATTCCCCAGTACCCACGTAAAGTCAGATGCACAAAGTGGCACATGTGTCTGCAGTGGCTAGAGACCCTGACATGCCCATTCTATCTGTCTGCCTGTATTCTCTCTCTCTCTCTGCTTGCAAATAAATAAATAAAATATTTTTAAAAAACAAAGATTAGAATTAGATAATCCTAATGAAGAGTGAACGAAGGCATTTCCATTTAAAAAGAAGCGGAAACCTAGTTGCTTGAAAGCGTTAACTAAATTCAGCTCCAGAGATTTTTACCTAGCTGAATAGGAAGGCTGTGTTCAAAAATATATTGTACTTGGAGAAACACTGTGTTTTGTATGCCTGGCTTTACACATAGGTCTATAACTGACTGTCAAATTTAACGTGATTGTAATCAAATTTTAATCAGTAGTAGATTTCCCAGTTTTGGGGGGTGCTGTATTTTATGAGGTAACTGATTTTTAAAAAATATTTTATTTTTATTTGACAGAGAAAAAGGGAGAGAAATAAAGAATGGGTGTGCTGGGGCCTCTAGCCACTGCAAACAAACTCCAGACATGTGGGCTTCCTTGGGCATCTGGCTGTTGTGGGTTCTGGGGAATTGAATCTGGGTCCTTTGGCTGTACATGTAAATGCCTTAACCACTAAGCCATCTCCCCAGCCCTTTATGTTTCTTAAATATTTTATTTTTATGTAAATGATATTTTTTGACATAACTCTTAAATTTCTTGTTCTAATCTCAAATGGCACCTCTGAGAGCAAACGTACTATCATGCCTTAGGGAAAAAAAATAGTCTTCCATTAATAAATTTTTAAATCTAATTTTACTTTCTTTTGAAAAAATATTTATTTATTCAGGGGAAGAGTGGGTGTGCCAGGGCCTCTAGCCACTCAAACTCCAGATGCATGTACCACCTTGTGCCTTGTGCATCTGGCTCTACATGGGTACTGGGAAATGGAACCTGGATCCTTAGGCTTTGCAGACAGGCGCTTTAACTGCTGCGTCATCTCTCCAGCCCTCCTGCATTTACTTTCTTACAAGTACACATAAGGGTGCATGTTCAGCTCTGTGTTTTTAGCAGCTTTGTTGTATTCATATGCTTTTCAGTTTTATTGATGTATGTTACTGCTAAGTGTCAAACCCAGGGCTTTATATCATTTAGCTACTCTACTTACCACTGAATTAATTTCTAGCTGATTGTACATGTTAAAAAAAAAAGTATTTATTGGGGGGGAGAGAGAATAGGTGCACCAGGGCCTCTAACTACTGCAAAGGATCTCCATGTGCCACCCTGTGCATCTGGCTTACGTGGGTTCTGGGGAATTGAACCTGAGTCCTTGGACTTCACCAGCAAGTGCTTTAACCGCTAAGCCATCTCTCTAGCCATCAATTGTACACTTTTAAAATTAAAAAAAAAATTAATGTCTTCTAGTTAAAACCATTCTTCTGGCCACGAGACATGGCTTAGCATTTAGGCATTTGCCAGCATAGCCGAAAGACCTAGGTTCAGTTCCCCAGTGCCCACATAAAGCCATATGCACAAGGTGGCGAATGTGTCTGGAGTTCTTGCAATGGCCGGAAGCCCTGGCATGCCCATTCTCTCCCACCCTTTTTCCTTCCTCCCCCCCCCTCACTCACTAGTAAATAATGAATAAATAAAATATTAAAGAAACAGTACTTCTATAAATAGATAAGATTAGGCCTTTTTAGGTTTTAAACACCTCATTGCACCATTAGTACTTATTTAAACTTAATTGACAGCATTTTATATTAATTTTTGCAAAGAAGTTTGGTTTCTAGTCATGTAGTAATATCACTTTGACTGTCTGGATGTCATCTAGGCAGCAAGACTGTTTTGGCTGGTAGTAGATGCCTACATTCTTCTGTTAAGGAAAATGAGAACATTGCTTCATGTTGTGCCTCTAACCCAATGGTATTACTGTAAAATTTACCTGCGCAGCATTGATCTAGTCTATGGCTTAGCGGACTAGAAGGTTTTCTTTGAAAGCACTGAAATCATATGTCCTAGGCTGGCCTTGAATTCTGGAACCACCTGACTACATCATCCAAGTGCTGGGATTACAGCCTTGCACCACACCCAGCTGGAGTATTTTTTAGTGCTTAATTGACAAAGTGCTTGCTGCACAAGCATGACGAAGTAAATGTGGACCCTCAGTCCTTACATAAAAGCCAGGCACAGGGCCATGTGACTAATTTCAGCAGATAGGTTTGCTGCGGTTTGCTAGCTATCTACCATAGCCTGATTGGTGAGCTCCAGGTTCAGTGATAAATGCCATCTCAGAAAAAGGTGGTGAGCAATTGAGAAAGATCCATACCAATCTCTGACCCTCTACATTGGCATTCATACCCCCCATACGACATGCTATACATTTCCCCAGAAAGGAAAATTGGTGTGTCTTGTCTGATTTAATAATATTTCAAGACATATTTTCATAGTTGTAAACTTTTAACATATTTCAAAACATCAAATTTGTTTTAGGTCATACGCAGTCACAAAAGAAACCTAGAACTGATACAATCACTATATTTTGGGAATTTGATAACAAAAACATAAGAATTACATTTACTTAATATTTTAGGTAAGGTGTAGAATAAGGAAAAGGCTGACTACCATTAATAATTAAACAAAAGATTGGCATTAGCTGATATTAACTCTTGTTTCCATGTTATAGTGATATAACTAATGCCTTGTCAGCTATTTAGAATCAATATAATAAGGAAAATATCTCTTTTGGAAGCATAATTTCCTTAAGCCAATTTCATAATACTTATTTTTAGAGTAAATTATATTCAAGTACACTGAAAGGGTAATGACCGTCTTTTAGTAAAATAAAAGAAGGCTTGCCGGGCGTGGTGGCACACGCCCTTTATCCCAGCACTCAGGAGGTAGACGTAGGAGGATCACCCTGAGTTCGAGGCCGCCTTGAGACTACATAGTGAATTCCAGGTCAGCCTGAGCTAGAGTGAGACCCTACCTCAAGAAAACCAAAAAAAAGGTCTGGAATTATATTGAAAGTGACTGAGTGTAGTGGATGGGGTGCTTTGACCTGGGCTTCTTTATATTCCTGTGTTGCTGAGCTTTGATTCAGAAGAGGCTCTTGGTAGGTGTTGCTGAATGCATATATTCAGGTTTCTGTGCAAACTAATGATTTATACTAGTGAAGCATTTCTTTACTATGCCTTTAAAATTTTTTCTTAATTTTATATTGTACTGTTTAAAAAGTACTATGAAAGTTTTCAATCAAAGACTATCAAATACACTTCAAAGCTATGTCAAAATTCAAACTCACTTATTTGCAAAATTTATGGTGTTTTTTTAGATGGTTTTAATATAACAAGCTTGTTTTATGTTGGTGATAAATTATAATACAATATGCAAATTATTTTTGTCTTTGAAGGTCCTGATGAAGTTGTAGGGCCAGAAGGAATGGAAAAGTTTTGTGAAGACATTGGTGTTGAACCTGAAAATGTATGTTTTACTTTTAAGTAGAGTGGAATAAGTGGGTTATAGCATTTTCAGAAATTTCTAAAAATTGATACTTTAATCTTAGATGAAGATCTTTTTTCTTCATGTTTAATGTAAATTTTCATTTAGGGTATTTTTAATCAGTTTAAGTTGAGCAAGTGTTCTCTTGATACAAATATCATTTGTAATGGAGCAAGAGTGTCTACCTTCATGAAATATTATAATGTATTGTTTTTAAGAAATTGACTCATCTCAATTTCTTTGTACTTAATTCCTGAATTGTACTGTCTTAATAGTTGACGGTTGGAAATAGTTATGTAAAAATGCTCTCCATGATAAATGCAGCCATGATTACCTCTATGCTGACTTTTCCCCTATCCTTTATGTTCTGTTCTTTCCAGATTATTATGTTAGTTTTAGCGTGGAAATTGGAGGCTGAAAGCATGGGATTTTTTACCAAGGAAGAATGGTTAAAGGGAATGACTTCATTACAGTAAGAAAATTTTTTAAAAAACAAATTTGATGGCCTATTGAAGATCTGATTGATACTTTGTGCTTCATCATTTTCAGGAGTAAGGTTTCACTTTAAAATAAATTGGTTTGATCTATAACAGTGTGGGGACTGATAAATTATACTATAGTCTTGGCAAATAAATACCCCATTGAGAAATATTTAAGAAAAACTGGTACTGAGTAATTAAAACATTGATTCTCTCGACTAATAAATTAGGGATTTGTGGCTAAAGAGTTACTTATTCACAGGTTGGTTGAGTCATAAAGGAATACAAAATTCCTCCACTATAAGAAGAGCTTGTTTATTGGAGAATCCCAAGTGCTATGGCCTCCTGTGAACAGTATGAAATAATCCGCTAATGAATCTCACAAAGGACAAAGTGGCTTCCATACAGTTTATGCCACTTTTTAGTTGTATACATTCAGTTAATATGCCATCGTGGAATATTTTCATAAATGCAGAATTCCTTATAAAAATCATTTAGCTTTCCTTTCCAGAGTAAAAGTTTAATTTCAAAATCAATTAGGAATTACATGACAATTTCATTATGCTTTGTTCCTTATTAGAAATCATATTCTAAAATCCAAAAGCACTACTTTATACTTGTACTATCATTTGTTTGTTTGTTCTGCACTGCGTGAGCTTGAATTGTGGACTTCACACATGCTGGCCAGGTGTACTACCACTCATCATATCCCAACTCCACCTTATAATATTGTTTTCTGCAACTGCTTTGTGGACATTGGTTTTAATTTTTCTTGGGCAAATAATTAGGTATGGGATATATCTATCCTAATACCAATATTGCATTGTCTTGCCTGTTACAACAGACACTTGATATTACTATAAAGTTTTCTGGTGTGATTATGGTTTTATTAGCACATGTAACCATTACTCCTTATTTACCTGTCCTTAAATTTTCTGCAAGATTTGTATTTGTCTACATGGAAATTAAGGTTTTTTTAGTTTTTATTTTTTAAGTGTCTACTGCTTTGTTTTCTCTTCTTTCAAACCATCATTAATATACATTCATACATATGTACATATGTATACATATTGTTACTGCATAAAAACATTTTACCAGATGAACCAAATCATAATTTCTAGAATAGACTTTAAAATGAACCTTCCCACTTTCATTATGTATAAATAAATGAGTCTGAAACAATGAAGTTAAAATATTTGACACAGTTTGCTTATTTTGTTTTGGTTTTTATTTGTTTTAATGAGAGAGAGAGCGAGAGAAAGAGAATTGATGTACCAGGGCTTCTAGCCATTGTAGTTGAACTCCAGGTGCGTGTACCTTGTGTGCATGTGCGACCTTTGCATCTGGCTTACGTGGGATCTGGGGAGTTCAACACTGGTTCTTGGGATTTGTAGGCAAGCACCTTAAAAGCTAAGCCAATTCTCCAGCCCAAAGTTTACATTTTTATGTGTGATACAGTTGGGGTCTAGAATTTGAATTTCATGATTACTACCTACACTACTTTACTACTTTTTGGGGGGAGGGGATTTCAAGTTTTTCAAGATAGGGTTTTGCTGTAGTTCAGGCTGACCTGGAGTTTACTATGTAGTCTCAGGGTGGCCTCGAACTCATACTAGTTCTCCTCCCTCTGCCTTCCAAATGCTGAGATTCAAGGCATGCACCACCATGCCTGGCTGCAATACTTTATATCATCGTTGTTTCATATACAGATATTTTAAAATATAAAGTAGAAGGCCAATATTAACTTTATACTAGCGGCAACCAAGAATGAATTATGTAATGCCTAATTAAATTCATTTTTTAATTCTTTAGATCATTTCCTATAGCTTTTTAGAAATGTAAAATAAGTAAAAGGGATTTGCAGTGAACAATTTCCATACAACTCAGTCTGTTTAATTAAAATTGCTAGGTATAACATAGCTTATTAATTATAAAACTGTTTGATATTATAAGTGCTTTTTGTATTATTACTACTTTTTGTAATATCCCATCTCCTAAGTGGTTTTGTGTTTATAAATCAAAAGATTCCTTATTACTGTTTAATTACTGTATAATTAAAATGTGTAAATACAAAATATGTCAAATATTTACCTCTGATTAATTAGTCTGGTGTCTTGAATACAAGAATAGAAATTGACTAGCTTATAAGCATGGTACTTATTAATACCTGTTTCTTATAGGAAGTTCACAGGCTAACAAAATAGAAATAGTTAACAAGCATTTTAAATTGCCCATGAAGTTTGTCTCTCACTCAATTCTCCATCTGCCTAGGACAGTATACTGTCAGTTTGCAGTTTTGTGCTGGGCTGCAGCTATGGCTATCCTCTGCTGCAGAGTCCTTAGGCCTCAGGTTGGACATGCCTGTGGGTATAGAGCCTTGAACAGGTTTGCTTTGGTCCCCCCTACCCCGCCCGCCCCATGATTTATATTGCTATATAAGTACAAGAAATCGTCCCTCAATTGGCCAAGTCTTATTTAAACCCCCAGATCTCCTTGTGATAAACTCACCAGGAAGGAGATAGTTTGTAATTGGAAATTTAAGCCAAGAGAGACAAAGTACTCCATATGTCTTCATATTATAATTGGTTATAATTACTTGGTTTGACACAAAATAAACTTTGTATATTTTTTGTTGTTTTTAGAATTTAACCTAAGAATTTGGACTTCATCATTTAGTTACCAGTTGTTTGAATTAACTAATTTTAACCCATATAATACTTTAGTAGCAGTACTGTTGAAGAAATGAAATAGTCTGATAGTTGAAACAAACACTGTGGTCAAGAATGCACTGAACTACTATAATCATGATTAATTATAATCTATATTGTTTAATGCTTTGTAGCTTTCAGAATACCTTTTTTACATTCATTTGTCTTAAGGCTGTCTACTCATAGGCTTTCTTTAAATGAAATGACCTTCCATTTTAAGTAAAATAATTTGTTTGAATTTATAAATAATTGGAATTAGATTAACTATTTTGTGAGTTTCAGAGGATGAAACTGTCATCCATTTCAGATATTTTGCTCCATTTGGTTTTCATCTTTAATAATACTGGGTTTCCCACAGATTGTATTTAATTCTATAGACATTTGTATTAAACATCTATATTGTATATCATCTGTTACCACTTGTGATCAAAATGAGGCATAAAGCACAGGTTTTGCTTGTTAGTTACATTATATATAATAGAGCATGGAAGACATTATAATATTTCAACCCTAAAATCTAGGTATAATATGACCAATACTAAAATCAAAGTGCAAGATACAGGGAAAGCCAAGATGCCAGGAAGGTTAATAAGGCTCATAACATGGAATTTTTATCACTGTGTTATTTGAACTTTAATCATAATTGGGGATTTGTTGGTTGAGAATACAGGGAAATGATTTTACAAAATAAAGAAATTTTGACCAGAGCTTTGAGGAAAGAAATTATGTTTGAAGGAAACAGGTAATCTTGTTAGAATCATAGGTACATAAAGTTGTGGAGATGAGTTTAAGACTTTAGATAGGTAGGTTAACTTTTTCTTTTCTTTTTCTGGTTTTCAAGGTAGGGTTTCTCTAGCCCAGCCTAACCTGGAATTCACTATGTAGCCTCAGGCTGGCCTCGAACTCACAGCAGTCCTCCTACCTCTGCCTCCTGAGTGCTGGGATTAAAGGCGTGCACCACCATGCCCGGCTGTTGGTTTTGTTTTGAGATAGAATTTCTCTCAGGCTGGCCTCAAACTCACAGTGATCCTACTTTGGCCTCCCTAGCACTGGTGTTAAAGGCATGTGTCACCTCTCCCAGCAGAGGGAGAGAATGGGTGCACTGTCTTCTAGCTGCTACAATGAACTCTAGACATGTGCACTACTTGGTGCATCTGGCTTTACATGTGTACTGGGGAATCAAACTTGGGTTTCTTTGTGGGCAAATGCCTTAACTGCTGAGTCATCTCTCCAGCCCCAGATAGGATAATTCTTACATTACATAGTATTTAGCCAATGTGGAAGGATTTTAAACTGTATGTTGCAGATACTGAGAAACAATGAGTTTTTTTGAGCACAGGAATCATGAAGGTTTTAGGGTAGTATTTAGTGAGTGTCTTAAAATTTCAAAGTCATAGACTTGAGAATTTTATGAAAACTGTGAAATGATGTTATCTGGAGATTATGGATTTTGAGCTTCCTCTGTCTGAAGTTATCTACTTCCAAGGATGCTTGTTAGGTTGTGTTCTGGCATTAGGATGGAAAACTCTTCCCACATCTGCTAGCTGAAAGTTTGGTGTTGGTGTAAGAATAAAATGCTGTGAGCCTTCATCCTTTGAAGAGAGCACTGTGCATGTCTGATAACAACAGTGAAATCCAGAGGATTGCATCTGACACCAGTGGTAGCAACAATGCTAGGAATAGTAAAATGCCTGCTAGGAGGGTATTATTTATTCTTGGCCTCACTTTGAATCCTCGATTGTGAAGATTAAAGGTAATGAGCTGGCTTGACTTTCCTTAAGTGAAACAAAAATGAGGAACATTTACTCAATTTTTATGGTGGAATCAGAAAAATATAGCGATTATTATAATATATGACTGTCATTGGAATGTAGGGCCAAAATTCTAGCTGTCATTGGCATTCCTCCTGTCTGTTCTTCCCTAGGGTTATCCTGCATTTTCAAAATGCTGGCCTCTACATTTCTAAGTACTTTTAGAAGCAGGCAGTGTTTCTCTAGTTGATGAACCTCATTTAGAGAACATTCTTTTGGTTTTATCTGAGGTAGGGTATCCACTGTAGCCTAGGCTATCCTGAAACTCATTCTAGTCCCAAACTGGCCTCAAACTCAGATCAATCCTCCTCCTTCAGCCTCCAGAGTGCTAGGATTAAAAGTGTGTGCCACAGCTTAGAGAACATTCTTAATTTAAAACTTTGTAACAGAATTCTTTATTATATATCAGAGTACATTTACAACTTGGCTTTTACTCATTAGAAAGAGAACGTCACTTTCCTCTCATTTTTAAAAATTATTTATTTGCAAGCAGAGAGAGATTGAGAGAGAAAATGGGCATGCCAGGGCCTCTTGCTGTTGCAAATGAATTTCAAATGTATGTGCCACTGAGTGCATCTGGCTTTATTTGGGTAGTGGAGAGTTAAACATGGGCCACCAGGCATTCATTGCAAGCTAGAACCTTTTTAGCTTCTGAGCCATCTCCCCAGCCATCCTCTCATTTTAAAGTTATTCATCAAACAGAAACTCAAAAGCCTTCCTTGATTGTCAGAAATTTAACAATGCCCAGAAAGTTAATTTCTAAGTCCATGTGCAGAAATTGAAGCTTATTTTGTTCTATCATTCTGATCACGATGTCCTTGAAGTGTGTCTTCATATTATGCCAGGTTCCCTAACATTTCTATACTTATCTTTCATTGTTATCCCAAAACTTAAATGTCTTGCTTCCTGTGACATGCTGTTTAAGTATACATTACTTTATGGTTTACAGGAAATGTTCTTTCTGAGCTTTCTAAGTTTTGAGGTAACTAACATTCTTAACTGTTTTGAGTTTATTTGGGGGTTAGCTTAAGCAGAATTGTGTGTTCTTATTTGGATATATTCACGGCTTTTGCTAGTTTTGTTTATATGATGCTGTTAATAAACATGGAGTTTTCTGCTTTTATTTTTTTAACCCTACTTTAAGAAAAAAATAAACAGCAGTCAGTTCAATTGGCTTCTTTGCTCAAGATTTACTTTAGACCTTTAGGAATGGTAGGACATAGTTTGGACAGGAGTGGGTAGTGTGGATGTTATCAAATGCATTTATTCAGAAGAAGCTTAATTGAGCCAAGAACTGCACTAAGTATTTGACACATGTATTATCATGCAATCTTTATGGTTATTCTCTGGAATTATAACTTCATTTAGAAATATTTATTTGTGGTCTGGAGAGATGGTTCAGTAGTTAATGTGCTTGCCTATGAAGCCTAAGGACCCAAGTTTGATTCCCCAGTACCTATATAAGCCAGATGCACAAGGCAGCACATGTGTCTGGAGTTTGATTGCAGTGGCCAGAGGCCCTAGTGTGCTCATTCTCTCTCTCTCTATCTCTTTCTTTCTTTCTCTTTCTCTCTCAAATAATAAAATAAAATATTTATTTGTAATCAGAGAATGAAAGAGGATGGGTACTACAAACGAACCCAGACATGTAGGCCACTTTGTGCACTTGGCTTTACATGAGTACTGGGGAGTAAAGCCCAAGCCATCAGATTTTGCAAGTAAGTGCTTTTAACTGCTGAGTCATTTTTCCAACCTAATTGTTATTTTTAAAATGAGGAAACCAGCTCTATAAAGTGCTTTCCTTATGGTTGTCCTGTTACACTATTGTTACCATTTTTAAAATAAAGAAATTGAACTGGGCATGGTGGCTCATGTCTTTAGTCCCAGCACTGTGGGAGACTGAGGTAGTAGAATTGCCTTGAGTTCAAGGCCAGCCTGAGGCTACCAAGTGAGGTCCTGGTCAACCTGTTCTAGAGTGAGACTTTGACCTTGAGGGAGAACTAGTAAAAATGGAAATAAAATAAGGAAACAGACTGAAAAGGTTAGCAACTTAAAGCCACATGGTTGAAAATGGAGAAATTGGAATTTTAACCAAAGTTGACCTGAAACTTTGTTCTTTCCTTAATCTGTCTGTCTGACATTTATTCGGATTACATAAATTCATGACTAACTCAACTTTTTCTACTAGTGACCTCATTTTACATGAGAATTTTGTTGTTTGTTTTTTGAGGTAGGGTTTCACTATAGCCCAGGCTGACCTGGAATTCGCTATGTAGTCTCAGGGTGGCCTCGAACTCACAGTGATCCTCCTACCTCTGCTTCCTGAGTGCTGGTATTAAAGGTGTGCACCACCATGCCTGGCTACACGAGAAATTTTTATATTCAAGTTATTTGTGTATATAAAACAGATACAAGGCAGGAGAGATGGTTTAGCAGTTAAGGTGCTTGCCTGTGAAGCCTAAGGACCCAGGTGTGATTCCCAGTACTCACATAGGCCAGATGCACCTTGTGGTGTAGGCATTTGGAGTTTGTTTGCAGTTGCTAGTGGCCCTGGAGTTCCCATTCTTTCTGTGTGTGTGTGTCTCTCTCTTTCTGCTTCTTTCTCTCAAATAAATAAATAAAATATATAAATAGGAATACAAATCATTTACTTGTAATAAGTCATCATAAATTTATTTTGAAATACTTCTTTGATATTCATAATTAGTTACAATTTATTAACTAGTGGAAATTTGCATCCCAAGATGAATGTTCTTGCTTATTTTTACATATGAAATAAATTTTAGCTAAATATCTGATACTTCAGGATACAGGACACCTTCAGTGTTTTCCGTAGTTGATAATTATAATTGCCAAAGTTGAGGATTCCACATTGACATAAATACATAGTAAATAATGGTAAAAATATGTTTAGGGCCATTTCAGAAATTGTTGGGAGAGATGTCCTAATCGCAAGCCAAAATTCATGTAATAATTCTACTAATAAAATCCAAAGGTGTACTAATTTGATACTTACACAATGAGAAATAATGGTAGAAACATACTAAAAGTCTTTTTCTATAATTAAATCATCATGCTTTTTTAAGAGCAGAAATCTTTGTATGTACAATAAATACCCTGCAATTCATAATATATAGTAGTCTTGAATGTGAGCCGAGGTATTTCAGGAAGTGTTCATTGGCACTGTGTGTGGTATAACAACATATGCAGTAGAAGCGCATGTGTTGTATTTAGAAACAACATTACAATAGTATAATTTGTGAGAATTGTTTCTTTTGTATGTCCATATGGTAGAAGTGGACTTTATTTTTTTTACATGTGAAGTCATGTGATGCCATACAGGCAAGCCCTTCCTGAAACACTTGGGTTCATTTTATATTGAACGTTGAGTTACTTTTTGGTGTTTGTAAGGTCAGAAATCTTTAGCTTCTTCCAATTTTTTATGACCCCATATTTTAGTAACATTCTGTTTGGAGTTGCAACCCAGTTTAAGAACCCATAAGTAATCCTGGTTTAAAAGCTGACTATAGAGATACCAACAGACCCAGTTATACCCTTACTAGGCATCTACCCTAAAACCTTCAAACCACAGAGAGATTTGCTCAGCCATGTTTGTAGCTGGAATCAACCCAGATGTCCATCACCTGAAGAATGGATAAATAAGATGTGGTATATCTACACAATGGAATTCTATACAGCAGTAAGAAAAAATGACACAAAGAAATTTGAGGAAAAATGGTTGAACCTGGAACAGATCATACTCAGTGAACTTACCCAATCACAGAAAAAAAATCGACACATAGTCTCACTCATCTACAACGCCTAACCTGAATCTACCCAAGATTCCCTCCATACCCAGCTAGCACCTCATGGACTAGACACTAGATGAATGGGGAGGGAGGGGAGGGCATCGAAGGGGTGGGAAACACTAATCTGGACCCAAACGGCAATGGTACCATAAAATTCTACTTCCTAAAAGGCAGACCAAATGGCTGAACCTTCACTAGACCCTTACAGGAAACACCTGAACCACAAGACACTGGAGAGGGTAAGATCAAGACTAACCTAAATTTTCTACATCTTCCCTCCCTCCCTCTCCCCCTCTCTTTTTCCTCTCTAACTCTTATATATTAGTTATGTTTTTTCCTCATTTTCTTAGTGGGCACCGACTTGTAACCCCCACTACCAGCATGGGGCTATCATCCACAATGAGCTTTTGATCAGAGAAACCTACAAGGTTTCCTAAAACAATGACAGACTTTTGTCAGAGTAATTGATGACCCACCAAAGGTCAGTGGTAAGACCCTATTGCTGAAAACTCCATAAGCAGCTGACACGTAAAATGGAACGGCATGGCTGGAAGCCAGGAGAGAGTCAGTCCCCAGACAGTCAGCATATCTAGTGCTAGAAGGTGCTACGTGGGCGACTGGGGGAAATGACCAATATCTGTGTACCTATGGAATATAAAATACTTGAAAAAGGATTATAATTTCTTAGATTCTTACCTATTTAGTGATTTTCTCATTAACTTTCCCCCAGAGAGAGATTTCAAGCCTTTTAAAAAAATACTTCTGTTTGTTTATTTGAGAGAAAGACAGGGCAGGGGGAGAGAATGGGCATGCCAGGACCTCCAAACCACTGCAAAGGAACTCCAGATGCATGTGCCACATTGTGCATCTGGCTTATGTGGGTCCTAGAGAATTGTACTGAGGTCCTATGACATTGCATGCAAACGCCTTAAACTAAACCACTAAACCATGTCGCCAGCCTTCAAGCCTTTTGTAAAATTAAATATATCATCTACCTTATGGTTCACTTGTAGTGTTCATATTTATACTTTACAAATGCCTATCTATGTATATTTTGTTTGTTTTCCTAGGTAGGCTTTTGCTCTAGCACTATGTAGTCTCGAGGCTGGCCTTGAACTCACACTGATCCTCTACCTTGGTCCATGCCCACCTGACAAGTATTTTTGGAGCATTCAAACAAGTAGGCTCTGTGTTAGGCTATTACAATACTTTTTCCGCCTTTGGTGGTAGAGAAAGGAATGTTCTTTTGAATGTTGGGAGGTATATTTTAGTTATTGCTTTCTTGAATCTCAAATTTTATTAAGATTCTGTATTTTCTGTGAGAATGTAGGTCACATTCTTTAAAAATTGTAAAAAGCATTGCTTGAAAGCTAAAGATATGCAAAAGATAAGATCCCTACTTCAGTTGTAAAAGAAAAAGGAACACATGTAACTAGATAACTGTGAAAATTTTCAGCTATTAATTTTGGAAATCTTAATGATTTTAATGCAAATTTCCAAACAGCATTTCAATAACGAAGTAAGGTGAAAATTGTTTCTGTAGAAATTGACTGGATTTATAATATTCATGAAAGCTTAATTTTATACTTAGTAAATAATTTTTGCACTATTTGACGTAATTCTGGAAAAGTGGTAAGAATACATTGTTACCCAAAGCATGTGGTACATTCATTCATATTTAAGGAACTAGGTCCCTGCTAAATTATGCTTACCAAAATAAAGATCCTATTTCTGGTGATGGGGGTTTAAGTGTACAAAGAACCTGTTTCTCATGTAAAATACTTAAAAGCAGCTGGAGAAAATATCAAGACATATTTTAAAAAGCATACCTGGCCTTGTCAGACTGACAAGAGGAAGTTATTCATAGGGATTTGCCCTGAGGACACATGCTTATTCCTAATCACCTATCCAGTCATGAATGTTTATAATCAGACAACTGGCAAGACTTGAGTAGAGTCGGAGTCAGCCCAAAGTGCCTATCAAAGGATTGAAGCCTCATTGACAGACTTGATTGACTGGGTGTATTCCTGATCATTAGTTCTTTCTTGCAGATTTGTTGCTGTAATCTAATACAAAATGTATTTTAGAATTGTCCTAGCTAAGTAAGGTTCCCATATTTCTAGCAGAAGCAATTCTACAAGTACAGGAATGCATTTTAAATAGAAACCTCAATTTTTGCTAAGAGGGTTTCCATTATCATTTGTTAATAATGTCAACATTACTAAGCATACTAAAAAACCAATCTTAAACAGACTTCAGAAATTAGAACCTTTGAAAGTTGCTTTTTTGAGTTATAATGATTTCAATATTGAATATCTAATACTTAAAGAAATATCAATATCTAATTTTTAAAGATATAAAGGGAAAAAATTGTTCCAAGTGATTAGATTTCAAATAACTAAATTTCTAAAGTGAAAAATCTTTAAAACTTAGATGAGATTTTAAAAGAAAAGCAGCTTGTTATAAAGTAGGAATCAGTGAACTACAATATTTGAGTAAATTAATGTGGAGATTTTTTTTCTTTTCAATTTTTTTTTATTAACAACTTCCATAATTACAAAAAATATCGCATGGTAATACTCTCCCTCCCCTCACTTTCCCCTTTGAAACACCATTCTCCATCATATCCCCCCGATCTCAATCAGTCTGTCTTTTATTTTGATGTCATCATATTTTCCTCCCATTATGATGGTCTTGTGTAGGTAGTGTCAGGCACTGTGAGGTCATGGATATCCAGGCCATTTTCTGTCTGGGGGGGAGCACGTTGTAAGGAGTCCTAGTCTTCCTTTGGCCTTACATTCTTTCCACCACCTCTTCCACAATGGACCCTGAGCCTTGGAAGGTGCGATAGAGATATTGCAGTGCTAAGCACTCTCGTCACTTCTTTCTAGCACCGTGATGCCTTTTGAGTCATCCCAAGGTCACTGCCATCTGAAAAGAGAAGGTTCTTTACCAAACGTGCGAGTAGCATTGATATACAGGTATGAAGATTAAGAGAAGTGTTTACTGGACAGTTTGATGAGCAGAGTATATACATTTAGCGAGACAGCAGCAAACAGTACACCCATAGGGTTCATGACTACCCCTGTTTTAAGTTTTCCATAAAAGGGATGTATTCCCTCTCATGGAGCAGGCCTCCAGCCCAATTAGAGGGCAGTTGGTTTCCACCATGACTGACGTGCCACTATTGCACCCATTGGCTCATTTGGCCTGGCTGGCCAAATATAAGGCTTGCAGTGTCCACTATTGAGTATCTTCGCTGGTGATTTCTCTCTCCCGTTGAACTGCATGCAGAATGGCTTCTTCAGCTTTCTGTCAGCTGGTCTACATGGAGGAGGTTATCAGCTCAGTTCCAGCAGGATTTCTCAGTGGCAGCCCAAGTATGTGGAGTCTTCAGCAATAGGGTCTTACCATCTAAACCAAGGGCCTTGGCAATGGCCTATAATGTTTTGAGTGCATCAGGAACCTCCCTGGCCAACAATTCCCTGGAAGGTATCCTATCTCTGGCACTGAAAATTTTCTAGGAACAATCTACGGCTCCTGAGTGTTCCATTGTCTAAAAAAGTAGGTTTCCGGGCTGGAGAGATGGCTTAGCGGTTCAGCGTTTGCCTGTGAAGCCTAAGGACCCCGGTTCGAGGCTCGGTTCCCCAGGTCCCACGTTAGCCAGATGCACAAGGGGGCGCACGCGTCTGGAGTTCGTTTGCAGTGGTTGGAGGCCCTGGTGCGCCCATTCTCTCTCTCTCCCTCTATCTGTCTTTCTCTCTGTGTCTGTTGCTCTCAAATAAATAAATAATTAAAAAAAAAAAGTAGGTTTCCATATGATTTATTTATATCCTGTTAGAATGCTGACACTTTTGTTAAAGTGCATTTGATTTTGGGAAGTAATGGCATGTTTACTATTTTGAGTCTTAATCTATGGAAATCTGTCTCAATTTTTTTTTTTTTTTTTTTCTGAGGCAGGGTCTCATTCCAACCCAGGATGACCTGGGTTCACTATGCAATCTCAGGCTGGCCTTGAACTCATGGCATTCCTCCTACCTCTGCCTTCCAAGTGCTGGGATAAAGGTGTGCACCACCATGCCCAGCTCTGTCTCTATTTTTAAATTGTACTTATTTATTTGGTGTTGGGGATCAACCCTAGGGCCTCTTGCATTAACTGAAGCATTCCACTTATGAACTCCTCCACCTAAACACACAGATTTTCTTCTATGTTTTGTGTAGTTTCCAGCATATAAGAAGTGTACCTTATTAGAATCATGTCTTGGTATTTTATTTTGAATTATGTAGTATTTTAGAATTTTTATCCACATTTTCATTACTTAGATATAAAATTATTTTTGTATGTTAAGGCAGTTAACGTTGATTTCTAGATGCACAGAAAAAAAGTGGTCCATTTAATCTAAAATCTCAAATTATGTGTAGAGTAGTTCATAGTATATTTATTTTTATTTTTATTTTTTTAAAAGATCTCTTCCTTCACCTGCAACAACCTTCTGGTGAACCCTATATTATGCAGGGCTTATGCTAGTGTTAGCATCTGTGAGGTCATGAGTGTGACCACTTCATGTCTGGGAAACAACCTTTCAAAGCACTCATTCCCATCATTTGGCTCATAGATTTTTTTTTTTTCCAACAACTCTTCAACAATAGTCCTTGAGTCATTGGAGGGTGTGATAGAGGTATCTTATTTTGTGCTGATTGTCATTTCTTTTTAGCACTTTGATGAGTTTTGAGTCTCCCTAGCAGTCACCATTATCTGAGAAGAGACTTCTCTAACAAAAAGTGAGAATAAGCCAGGTGTGGTGGCCAGTGCCTTTAATCTCAGCACTTGGAAGGCAGAGATAGGAAGATCACCTTGAGCTAAAGGCCACCCTTGAGAGTACATAGTGAATTACAAGTCAGCTTGAGCTAGAGTGAAATCCTACCTTGGGGGGTGGGGCAGTGAGACCAGCACTCATCTACTTACGCATAAACATAAATTTCTAAAGGATAGTTTGGTGGGCATAATGTAGCCAAACAACAGTAGTAACTTCCCCACTTGGGTTTGTGAGCTTTTCTGCCATAGGCTTTGATTAGATCCTCAGTGTCAGGCATGAATTCCCTCCTATGGAGTGGACCTTAAATCTAATTTGAAAGTAACTGGTTACCCCCATCTAGACATGCCTGTGTTCCACTAGTGGGAGCATTTGTCTGGATGGCCTGTTGTATTCACAGGGTCCACTACTGGATAAGACTGTTGGTGATCATCATTAACCTTTTTTCATATCTTTAAGTCTGTAATGATATTTCTGTTTCATTTCCGATATTGGTGTCTCCTCACTTTTACCTTTATTTTTTTGTCTGTCTTGCTAGCTAGAGACTAGTCAATTGTATTGATCTTTTCAAAGAACTAGCTCCTTGGATACCTATTCCTAAATATTTAAATTTGCTTCTTACTTGTTTTATCTATATGTTGCTGTCATTTTTATTCAATTTTTCTTTTGTGTGTGTGTGTGTGTGTGAGTGTGGACATTTTTTTTTGTTTGTTTTGACATACCTTCACACCTACATGTTAAAAAGGTTATATATACTATTGTTGAGTGGAAGATTCTGTCAGTTCCCATTATATCCTATTGATTGATTGGTTTGCTAAATTCTTTTTGCTGATACTCTGATTTTTCTGTTTATTGCTGAGAGAGGAGTGTTGAGATCTCCAGCTATCATTTTGAATATATTTCTCATTTCAGTTCCATCATTTTTTTTTGCTTCACATATTTTGCAGATGTATTATTTTATAACTATTGAATTGTTGAGAATTGCTATATCTTTTTGATGGCTTGACCCTTGTCATTAAGCAGTTTTTTCTCTTTCCTGATTAGTATTTTTGTGTTTGAATTTTCATTAGCTTATTTGATTGTTTCTATCATATGTTATTTTTCCATTCTTTCACTGTCTTTTTAATTTTTTTTTTTAGTTAACATGTAAAATTATGGACTTACCTATGACATTTTCAACATAGATATTTGAAGCATTTTCTATCTGCTCCCATTGACATGTCTGGTTTTCTTTTTGTAGTGCTAGGAATCGTATCCATTCTCTCTCAGTCTGCCTTCCCCAAATTAAATAAATATAAGCTTTCATAAAATATTTTAAAAGGAAAGGATGCTATTTTTCATTTTCTGAGTCTTATCTATAAATAGTATTCAAAGCTGGCATGAATGTAGGAAAATAAAAAAGAAAAATTTAAAAAGAGAAAGTTACAGCCAATCTAATTTAGAAACTTATCAAAAAATAATCCTGCAGTATGTCAAATAGGTACCTCAGCAAAGTAGATATTTAATGATGCATAATATGTACCTTTTTTTTAGTAGTAGTTTGGGCAAAGATAAATAAACTGAAAATAAAAATACTCATTTCTATGAAAAGAACTAAATATTTTAAAACATAGTTATGTGCAGGCTCTTTGGCATACTTTGCTAAATTTGCCTTATTGCAGATATTCAAGGTTTAGTTAGCATTAAAAATGTACATAAAATTTTTATACCTTAGTAGAACTAGCACTTAATACCACATATCATAGACCCTCATGTTACTGATTTTAGACAGTGAAAATTTTATTTAAATTTTAGAACTCCAGGTGTCTTTGTTATTAATAGTAAAATTTGGCTATGAATGGAATACCATGATCACATGAGATGGCATGCCTGTGTTGATCAAGGAGCATCAGGCTGTGTCTTAAAGATAGTAAAATGTGAGTTAGGTCACAAAGAATTACGCTTTGTCAGAATTTTAGAGGGAACATGTCAAATAGAAGAAATAATGTCTAGTCGTAGCATTAGGGAATGGTAAATGAAAAATTAGTTGGATTATGGTGAGAGTATTAGAACTTGTCAAGAAGAACCTGGACATTTATATCAAACTGAAGGCATATCTTCCCTCCCTCAGGCTAAAGAGTGGAACTGATGAACCAGTGTTAGGAAGCCTGTGGAAATTTATGAAAATCACTTATGAAAGATTTATGGAATCATTGACTTGGTTGCTTATATTTTATTACTTTCCCCAGAAGTAACATGCTTAGCTTGTTTGTGTGCTAATGTATATGCTTCATATTTGAAGTTAGTTGAGTTCAAGAGTCATCTTGACTTTACTCTTAAAATGTAGGAATCTAGGTGAATGACTGGATCACTTAATGTATTAATTTCCTCTGCTATTCTAAGCTTTTCAAACTACTCTTGGCTAATCTCTTACACCAAACTTTGGTCTAAATATTTCCAGAGAAATATATGACCAAAGCCTGTTTTATTTACTTGCTCAGCATTTTTTTTTTTTTTGGTGGTGGGGGGGTGCTACAGTTTTAGCACCACACACAAGACCACTAAACACAAGACCTCACATCTGCTAAGCAATAACTTTACCACTGAGCTATATGATTTACTTGGAAATTTTGATTAAAATTTATTTGTTCATGGTAAAACTTATGAAAATAAAGTTTCATTGGCTGTCAGGTTTTATTTTTCTGCTATATTAGTGTACTGGTACCTACAAGTTTGTTGCTCTAAATTTGTGAATCAGAAGTTTAAACCTACATCAACTTTATAAATGCACTCACTTTTAAATGTGTGCCTTCTAGCCTCCTGTAAATGCTTTTATTTTCTTGATTATATCTTGTTTTTAAATTTAAGGTGTGACTGCACAGAAAAGTTACAGAACAAATTTGACTTTTTGCGCTCACAGTTGAATGATATTTCATCGTTTAAGAATATATACAGATATGCCTTTGATTTTGCAAGGGTAGGTGCAGTTTTTGATGTTTAGCCATTATGTCTTTTTCATTTTACTACCATACTTAGCAAAGTTTTGTCACTTACATTTTAGGATAAAGATCAGAGAAGTCTTGATATTGATACTGCTAAATCTATGCTAGCTCTTCTGCTTGGAAGGACATGGCCACTCTTCTCAGTATTTTATCAATACCTGGAGGTATGTGTAGGTATTTTAAGAAATATTTTTAAAACTGTATTAAAAATACACTTTTGAGGAACATACAGGTTTTTAATGTTGTACTTAAAAAATTCTATTTGAGTAGTGGTAAAATTCTGTTATGTGTGTAGCATACAGATTCAGGTTCACTGAGATGAACTTCCAGATCAGGCACAGTTATGGAGGAAGGGATGTTTATTGAAGCTTACAGATCCAGGGGAAGTTCCATAAATGGCAGAAGCTGGCCTGTCTTCACAGGTCCAAGCAGAGAGAGTGACAGAAAGAGAAAAGCACAAGCCAAAAGCCACACAGCACACTTCAGGAACTCCAGCTAGGCACACTTTGCATATCTTTAGATTTAAATCTGAAAGCCACCACCACACCTTAAGATCCACCCAGTAACATTGCCTCCAGCCAGGTGGCTGCAGATGTAAACTACAAACAATAAAGAACTGAACTATTGGGGGCCATCTATTCAAACTACCACAATGTGCATATACCTATTTTTAGCTTTAGACACAGGTCTGTTTTATTTAGAATATTCTGTACATAAGATATTTAGGGTGTTGGGATAACATAGAATAATGCATGCTTAGCATATCATAGGCTCTGGGTTCATTCCCCATTATTGTATTTTTTGAAAACATTTTTTTTTTCATTGACATCTCTCCCCTTCAAAGAGGAGAGAGGAAACGGGGGGGGGGGGGACTTCAGAATATTTTTTTATCAGACATTTTTCATGCAAATTAGTCTTGAGGATTTGGCAAGGGAGAATTCATGTTAGCACACAAATCTCAAGATTTTACAAGATTCTAAATCAGATCCCCCTCCCTAGCTTGGGGTTTAGCTAAACTCTATATAATATATAATAAAACTTATTTCAATTATAAAAGTTTTGTTTTATAGTTCAACTCAATATGAAGAAATAGAATAAAACATTAATATTTAATGCCTTTAGATAAGAATATAGTACTCTTACCTTTACTGATTACTAATGTAGTATGCTGAATTTATGAAGTTCTCTTTTAGAAGTTTCATCATAGAACCCACTAGAGCAAGTACTTCGAAAAAGATACTGTCCTTTTTTCTGTTTTTTTTTTTTTTTTTGAAATTAATCTTTCTAGCTTTAGTATTTTTGGTAAAGTTCTTGCTATGTATTGAATAGAAATGTTTTTTTTATTTTGGAAATAATTACTCAGGAAGCTGACTGCTTGTCATAGCAAATTTCCCAGAGTAGTTTTGTTACTTTGTAGGAAGAAGCCTTGTATAAATGAGTTTTGTATACAGTTAAATATTCAAGCCTAATATAGTAGATATTTGTGATAAGTGAAATGTAACTTTCTCTAATTAGTAATTTTGGGCAAAAGTAAGCTGAAGTGAATAGAAAATATTTCTGTGAAGAGCTGAGAAATCTACTTTCAAGCACTAGTTTTATGCAGGCTCTTTGGCATATATTCATTATCTATTTAAATAATCATTATAACACCATTTTTAAATATGTTTTTCCCTACTTAACAAATGGAAAAATGGAGGCCTGTTTGTTTGTTTTAGGTCCCTCTCTCCACACACCTACAGGGTCTTTTCTGCATAGCCCAGGATGATCTTGAATTGGTGATCCTCTTGTCTCCCAAGTGCTAGAATCATGTGTACAGTTAACCTGGTTTGGAGGGTTTTTTTCTCTTTCTCCCAGTGCTAGGGATGGAACCATGAACCTCTCACGTGCCAAGTAAGCACTGTACCATTGAGTCTTAGCTCAGTTTCTATTCTTAAATGACTTTTTCAACGTCACTCAGTCAAGTGACCAGAATAGATTTTGAACCCTAGCCAATGTTGTTTTCACTAGTTGCCTATAGATACCATCCTCAAAATGTTGCTCATGCAAAGAAATGTTTCTTTGTAGAAGTTGGGTAGGGGAACTTACTGGATGTAGGAAAAGTTGTGTATCTTAATGTAGTTGATAGTCACATGAGTATATACAGATATAAAAGTTCATGGAGTTTTAGTCACAGTAACCATACATATCTTTCAGAAATGAAAAAAAAACAGAATAAATAATGTTAACATGTAAATGGTTTTGAGGATTCTGTAGAGACACAAGTAACTAATACAGGAAGAAATGTTTTAGGAAAAACCAAATTATGGAAAAATTTACAATTGTATTTCCTAAGATCAAACACTAGTAAGTAATGTTTGTTCTGTAGTCCAAATGTTTCTGTCATTCTCCACAGCAATCAAAGTATCGAGTTATGAACAAAGACCAGTGGTACAATGTGTTAGAGTTCAGCCGCACGGTCCATGCTGACCTTAGTAACTATGATGAAGATGGTGCCTGTAAGTGTGATATAATGCATTTGTTTGAAAATAAGATTCCCAAATGTATGAGAGGATGCATTTCGGTAGCATTAATATAAAGGTTCTAAACAATCTAGTAGCATTTTTATTATTCAGGATGTGAAGGAGCTAGATAGCAATATCATAAAATCTATACTAGTAAACAAAATAGTTGCATTCCTCAGTAACATCACAGTTGAATTTTACTTACAATTTCTGCATCTAGAAGCCCAAATCGTGGTTTGCTCCTGCCTTTCCTGTGGAAGAAAATGCAGTCACAATTTTAACAGTAGAAAAGCAAAGCAATCATAGATAAAAATTAATTCCTTACAACTGTAAGCTTTCAGTTTCCACTTTCATTTTGGCTGGCTGCATTGTTTCAGTGTTTAGGAGAGTTACAGTCCTTATGTACATAACAATAATGCACTTATTTCTACACAGAAGAAATAAAACACTGAAAAAAAGATAACCTTATTCCTCTCCGTATATGTTTTCCTCCTACAGGATGGCATACAATTTAATATAATTATAAAAAAAATAATGTAGCAACAAGTGGGCAGCCCAAGGGCTACATATAATTATGCAGATATACATAACTTTGTATGTTGAGATAGGATTTAAAACTGGGCAATTTGGTATAAAAATACAATGTAAATTTGTTTGAAACCTTAGGCGATATGAATAACCTGCACTTAAATTCTGTTGTACTATTCAGATCAGGTCCAAGCAGTGCTTTGCAGGTTGACAGTCAACAAAGTCTGCTGGTGTCAGACTGGTCATTAGTTGTCACTTTTTGTGTCTACTTAGCTGCTGCTTTTACAGTCTGCAAGCAAGCAAGAAAAAGAGAACACCCAAAGGTTTTGTGTTGTTAGAACAGTAGGACAAGCATGTATCATTGTAGCACTGCTTTTCCTACATTAAAAAACAAAAACAGCACCCAACTCAGTCAATTTATTTGCTGCAGTAAAGTGTTTGGACTCTCTGTATTATTAAAATACATTTCTTTAGAATTATAAGTATAATATTTATTAGGCATTTACTTTATGTTTATCTTTCAACTATATCCTGTTTTAGAACAAAATATGCCTAATGTGGATAGCCCTCCTTAATAAGCACACATACTTCTTGAGATAATAACAGAAATATTTCTCAGATTATTTAATAATTAAATGCCAGAATGCAATGGGAGAGGCTAATGTTGACATGTTTATCAGAGAAATCATGAATAACCTTAAGAAGGACATTATAAGCACTGCTAGTATGGAAAGTGCCTTGTGTTTTTAAGGTAAAACAGAAAAGACACAAAAAGCAGCACTATGTAGAAAAGGGCAGCTCACAGCGAAGCACCTGCTGGCAGGGCAGTGGAGGCAGTTCAGGCAGCCCTGCCCCTCACAACTTGGTGGATAGACGAGGTTATTAAATTCTAACAGAACATGTTTCTTTTTTTCTAGGGCCTGTTCTTCTTGATGAATTTGTTGAGTGGCAAAAAGTCCGTCAAACATCCTAACAAGAACTATTGTGGAGAAAATGCAAACTTTCAGGTTCCCATGTGTATGCAAGCTAATCAGATGAAGGGAAAAATAACACAAAGGCTGCATTTTCACTCATATGAAAGACTTCTCATAGTGCTGTTTTTTTTTTTTTCCTTTTTTTTAAAGGAAGTTTCTTGTTACATGTGGTGGACATTGAGCCACACATCTTCTGAGACTGAATATTGACGTTTTTGTTTCGAGTTATGTTTTTAACATTTATTTCAGAACAATAAAGATTCAGATTTGTGACAAAGGCCTTAAAGTGAAGATGTCCCTTGAGTGTCAGAGTGATATTTATTTTTGTAAATTTAGTTTCTTGAACTTCTTAGGGTATAAATTATAGGAGTTTGTAGGACATTAAAGACTTTAAACAATCGGAATATTTGGTAACGTAGTCTGCTGGTGGTATGGCCTATAATACTCAATCTTTGTATAGAATGAAGAATAATTATTAGCTCTGATTTCTGGGATAATGATTTCCTGATGACAGCTAATAGAACATTGGAAGTGCTCCGAACCCTCAGCTCTGGGTTCTGTAAAAGCTGCTAATGTTTTATGTGCATATTTTATCAGAAGAGTATAGGGTTGGAAAACTGATGTCTAGTTATCTTGTTTTCTAACCAGTTAGTGCTATTTTCAATAGGCATAGATGAGCATTGCATATATAATAAATATGAAAAGTTCATGCAAGAACAAGGTTAATATATAATTGAAAAATCAGACAGACTTATGAAAAATTTAGGGCCAATACTAAAATTGTTTTCTCATCACTATTGTTAATAATTAATAATTATGTATTTATGATTGTTTCAGCTGTCCCTTTGTAAGATAGGGAGTTTGGTTGAGAGCACTTTATTTGCTTTCAAAAAACTTCAGCTTCAGTGTTGTGGACTTACTTAAGACACACAGAGAAGAAAGTAACAGAATGAGAAATTACAAGAATACTGAGTGTAACTGGCAAACAAATGATGCCAGTTACTCCCCCCTCCACCTTAGTGGTGGGGGTGGAACCCCAGGCCTTGCACATGCTTAGCAAGTACTGTTTCAATGAGCTATCTCACATTGTGGTGACTTATTTAATCAATTTTCTTAGTACTATTAGAAAGGAGATGAAAGCCTTTCTTAAGCTAAAAGGCACATTTTAGATTAGCAGCCAGCCTCCTTATAGATTCCTTTTAAATCATCCAATATTTTCTTTATATGAAAACTGTTCCTGTTCAGTTCAAATCACAACCTAAGTAATCTTAGATTGTATGAATGGAGACAAGTAGTTATTTTTCTATAATCAGGTCATTTCTATTGAGATTGAAGGTGAATGTTGCTTGCTTTTTTTTGTGTCTCTAGCCCAGGCTGACATTCACTATGGAGTCTCAGGGTAGCCTAGAACTCACGGCAATCCTCCTACCTCTGCCTCCCAAGTGCTGGGATTAAAGGCGTGCGCCACCACGCCTGGCGTGATTGTTGCTTTTTGATGGTGAATTTGTTTAATGAGTGATCATTAGTACTGATTACTTAAGGGAGACTGTCATGTTTAAAGTTTTTATTTGAATTTTTGTTTAAGGAGCAAGACGAAAAGTCAATGTTTTATTTGCTTTCCTAAGATGACTTTGTACAGTTTTATAACTGACACAATGAGACGTAACTTTTCCCTTCAGTGTCTTGTAGGTAAGGGTAATCCACATTCCTAATAGATATGACAATCATTGAATTGGAAATGAGCATACCAACAGTTATGGTTTCATGTCATAAATGATGTTTGACAATGACATTTATTACAAGAAAACTAATGAAAGATTTAGAGAGTGTGTGTATGTGTGTTTATGTGTTACTGCAAATAGAACTCAGGCCCTCATACTTGTTAGGCAAGTGTTCTTTGTACCCCTTGAATCATATCCCCAGCCTTAGACCTTTGGATTTGTAATTTGGATTTTGGTTGATTCATCTCTCCAAGGAAATATATATAAATATATAAATAAATAAATACATGCATATATATATATATATATATATATATATATATATATATATATATAATTTTTAAATATTTTTTAAGGAAAGCTCAACAGAGTAGCTTTTTTTTTAAATGTGAGAGAGACAGAGAGAATTGCCGTGTTATACCTAGCAATTTTAATTAAACAGACTGAGTTGTATGGAAATTGTTCACTGCAAATCCCTTTTGCTTATTTTACATTTCTAAAAAGCTATAGGAAATGACCTAAAGAATTAAAATTAATTTAATTAGGCATTACATAATTCATTCTTGGTTGCCACCTTTGTGCACATGTGCAACCTTGTGTGCGTGCATCACTGTTTGTGTGGTTTACGTGGGACCTGGAGAGTAGAGAGAGTAGAGCGTGAGTTCTTAGGTTTTGCAGGCAAATGCCTTAACCGCTAAGCCATCTCTCCAGCCCTCCAAGGAACAATGTTTAAATTTGAAAAATATTGTTCCATTTTGTTTACTTCTAAATCAATTTGCTTCACATCTTATATGTTATCAGTTTACATTCTGAACAAATAATAGTAATGTCTTTGTCATTTTTGTTGAGAAAAATATTGCTCAAACAGCCTTTGAGACTTAGAAATGCCCTCAGAAATGATCTTGAAAATAAATAAAGTGTATGGATATATTTATTTTTCTCCCTTTCCAAAATATAGCCTTGAAGGGCTTGGGGGTCTAAAAATGAAGCATAAATTTGCTTTCATTTTTTCTTAAAATTAGCAGTCCAGTCCCACTGTAATCATTACTCCTTTATGTTCTTGCTCCATCTTTTTGCCTTCCTCCTTAAAGTCCTGGCATCTACTTACTGTGGAAGCAAACTGAGTCTGTCTATTTCATCTCTTGGAGCTAGGACTTTGTTCCTTCTTTTCTTAATTTATTTTTGAACATCATTTAATTTATTAGGAAACATCAAGATGGTAATCAAAATCAATTTTAAAAAGGGCCTGCAGCTACAGTTTCCTAACCACTGTGGCTCATTTTTAAACTAAAGCACCTTCTCAGGAATTCTGTTATAAAGTTTCCAGATTTTCCAGACTTATATGTTTATATAGGATAAAGTACCTTACGAGTGCTCACAACATGGAGTTGCCTTCTTATGACTAGTATGCCAGTGTAGGAAAATAGAACTAGGTATTGCTTCTTGAGGTTGGGTCGGGGGACGGGCAAGAGTTTGTCCCCACAACCTTTGAGACCAGAAAGTTTTAATAAAGTGTTCCTTTTAAAAACCAGCCAAGATTCAGGTTTCACTGTGTGGCAAAAAAAAGTGGGGCTACCAAGTGTTGATCAGAATGAATGTTACTATATTTAATATCTGAAGATGCCTTGCTGATTCTGCTGATAAATTCGTGGTATAATGCTTTTTTGTTTTTCATAGTTAGTCTATCTCAGTTATGGTTGTGTGTTTTGTTTATTTGTTTGTTTTTGTATGGTAGGGTCTCTCCTAGCCTAGGCTGACCTAAAATTCACTAGGTAGTCTCAGACTAGCCTTGAACTCAAATCGAACCTTCTATCCCTACCTCCCAAGTGCTGGGATGAAAGGTGTGTGTCACCATGCCTACCTAGCCCAGTTACAGTTTGAATTCATTATGTAACCGAAGCTTGCCTCAACTCTTAATCCTCTTGCCACTTCTCCTAAGTGCTGGGATTACAGTCATGACCACACTTTGCCTGACATAAAATATTTTTGGCAGTTAGTAGGGTTTTTATATATGACAAATACATAGGTTTTGTTGATTGAGATTTTACTCTGAAATACAGAGGGCATCCCATGGGAATGTTAGATTGGCCCAGAGCAGTGTATCTCCTAAATAAAATGTATTTTCACCAAACAACCCACCCAAAATTGTGTTAACAGTATTGAATATTGTTACTTGATGATGTTGCAAGAGAGAGAGTGGAAGTAAAATTTTAAGGTAACAAGTTTTTAAGGCATAGGGCAGCATTTGCTCCTTCTGCATAGATTTAGAATACATAAAATATGCTAGAAAACATTCACTTTGAACTGTTTTTCTACCAAACATATCATTTACATAATGGTTAATGTGAAAATGGGAACTAGTTTATTGCAATTTACTACATACACAGTTTTTTTGTTGTTGTTGTTTTTAGGAACAAGTAGGAAGACTTAATTTGTTCTACTTAATGCTGTTAAGATAATTCATAGTTTGATTAAACTTAGTTTTGTTCTTTAGGGGCCTCTGTAGCCTCAAGGTTTGTGATGCAGCTTTCAGGAGTTTTCTAGTTGTCCAGGGCAGGAAATATGTTGAGGATATTTTAATATGTATTTTAAAAATGTTTCTTAAAAGTCTGAAATAATCCACCTGCTAAAGAAAAAAAAATCTTGTTCTGAAAGAGGACTTCTCCCTTCTTGTAGAGTGGTATCACTTCTTGTGTGATTCTGAAAAACATCACAAGGGAACATTTCAAAACTGGATTTTTTTTCTCCTGAGGAAGAGAAATAACAGCAAAATTTTATTATTTTCCTCATTTAAAAAGGCTAGTTGAGGGCTGGAGGGATGGTTTGGCAGTTAAGGCATTTGCCTGCAAAGCCAAAGGACCCAGGTTTGATTCCCCAGGACCCATATCAGCCAGATGAACAAGGGGGTGCACGTGTTTGGAGTTTGTTTGCAGTGGCTGGAAGTCCTGGCATGCCTATTCTCTCTCCCTTTCCCCCTTCTTCCCTCCCTCTTTCTCTGTCAAATAAATAAATAAAAATAATTTTTAAAAGGCTAGTTGAGTTAACTAAGTGTTATGGATCATAAATTTCACTGAGTAGTTTTATTAGTGTCAGGAACATTGGGTAATAATGAAACACGTAGTTTATAGTTGTCTCAGTAGACTTAGTTATCTGTGATTATGCTTTTTAAGCCCCAAAGCAGTATAGCTCATGGCTTTTTTTTTTTAACATTGTAGAAAGGTGGATTTGTGCCCAAGACATTGGTAATTTGTCATCAATGTTTGTTGGAGCACATCTTTTGATGTATTTTATTTACTTTTTCCCAAACACTCAGCTTAGTAACTAGTTTTACATTTACTGTGTCTGTCCTAAAGTTTGTTTGCTTGCCTGCCTGCCTGCCCACCCTCCCTCCCTGCCCACCCGCCCTCCCTGCCCTCCCGCCCTCCCTCCCTCTCTCCCTCCCGCCCTCCCTCCCTCCCTCCCGCCCGCCCGCCCTCCCTCCCTCCCTCCCTCCCTCCCTCCTTCCTTCCTTCCTTCCTTCCTTCCTTCTTCCTTCCTTTGTTTTTTTAGCAACAGATGACAATTTGCTATTGTGCACTCCAAAATGTGTTTAAAACATTTTATAATATGGCTCATTTTTATATGGATTTATCGTCCATGAGAGAAAAGTCATAGGCATTTTAAATGGTAACTTTCTGTTTTAGTTTCATTAGCTCAAAAGTATGAGCTTGTTCAAATACTTTGGGTTTTAAAGTTAAAATTGGATTTAAGGGGCTGGGCAGAAAGCTCATCAGTTAAAGGCTTTTGCTTGCAAAGCCCAAAGGCCCAGGTTCGATTCCCCAGTAAAGCCAAATGCACAAAGTGGTACATGCATCTAAAGTTCATTTGCAGTGCAAGAGACTTGGGTGTGCTCATTCATCTCTCTCCCGGCCTCCTCTCTATTTATAAACAAATACTTTAAAAAGTAAGGGAAAAAAACTAGATTTTTGTAAAGCCAGATTTCCCCCAGAACACTGTGAGGACAGGGTGTGTGTATAGAATTGAAAATTAGCTCTAATTTCTTTTAATGTAGAAAATTTTTGTATTCATATGGACATAAAATATTTTGAATTTGTATTCTCTGAAATTACTTTGAGTATTGAGAGTACAATAACATGAAAACCTGAGTATTCTTTGTCACATATCTTTTATGTTACTTTAGGGTAAGTCGTTTGGCTTCTCTCATTTCATATTTCTTTTATAAAAAAGCAGTGATACTGCTACTAGTTAGGAAGTTCAAACAGGCCCCAATCCACAGTATTTGAATGTTAAGTACACCTTGATTCATGAACAAAGTGATTCAGTGGTTCATCTTTCCCCAGCATTTCTAGCATTCTATATAAGTAAATTGATGGTTTCTTATTTTAGTCTACTATGTACTTTTTATTTATTTGTTAGAGAGAAAAAGATGCAGATAGAGGGAATGTGCATGTCAGGGCCTCCAGCTGCTGTAAATAAACTCCAGATGCATGTGCCACCTTGTGCATCTGGCTTCCGTGGGTCCTGGAGCATCTAACCTGGGTCCTTTGGCTTTGCAGGCAAGCACCTTAACCACTAAGAAATCTGTCCAGCAAATATGTGCTTTTATACTGTTTACTTGATCTTAGCTAAAAAAAAAAGGCCAAGAAGCAATTATACTAACATTTCTCTGCTGAGCCATTTCTCTAGCCCAGAATTCTTTTTTTTATAATAAGGTTTTATTTATTTTTAACTTTTTAAAAACTTATTTTATTAATAGAGAGAGAAAACCCCAGGCCTCTAGCCACCCAAAGTCCAGATGCATGCACCATCTTGTACATCTGGCTTATGTGGGTTCTTAGGCTTCATAAGCTAGCTCCTTGACTGCTAAGCCATCTTTACAGCCATATTTATTTTGCTTCCAGATGAAACTCTTTCTTTATTAAGTTAAATTTTAATTTTTTTATAGGTTATACTCCTCTCCCACCCCCATTCCAGTGAGAGCCTTACTCAATGGGGTTAATAGTATTCATTGTGGGGTCCTGAAGGCCTCATTCAGTCTCTGTGGGTGGGCCAGCTTCAGACTTTGTTTCCAGTATCAGGTATGAGTTCTTCCCCACAGAGAGGATCTCATGTCCAATCTAAGTACAATTGGCTACCTGCTGTACAGGTGTGTACTTCTTGCCTATCTGGCTGATTTTATAACTTGCAGGACTTCCTGCTTATTCATACTTTGGCAACCATTATCTCCCAGCAGCTACCATTGCATTTCCCAGTGCTATAAGGGCTAGCCAGAGGGAGCTAATTTTCCTCTCAGTTTCAGTATGGTTTTTTGATGTCCTGTTTTTTGGGTCTTTTTCGAGGTAGGGTGTCACTGTAGCTTAGGCTGACTTGAAATTCACTCTAGTTGCAGGCTTGCCTTGAACTCACAGCAGTCATCCTACCTGTCTCTCCAGTGTTGGGTTTAAAGGATTGTGTCACCATGCCTAGTTCATGTCCTGTGACTGCAAGCTGTGCTGTCTTTAGCAATAGTGTCTTACCTTTTAGCTGTGGCAGGTAACCAAGTGTTTTGGCAATGGGCCTGCAATATTTTGGGAACCTCATGGGTCTCCCTGACCAACAACATGGCCTGGAGTTTTGCTCAGTGGTTAAGGTGCTTGCCTGCACCTGCCTGACCAACAATTTATGTTGGGAACAACCCAATTCTTCCTCTGGGATTAGCCAGCCAAAGCCTATGGTTTTAGGGTTAAGCTTTCTCCACCTTACATGTGGCTTTTCTATCCAGGTCTCCCTCTTACTGAGGGATACATCTTGTCGAAACCTATTCCAGGAGAAAGGTTTCTATGGTACTAATTCATGTTGTCATTAGTTTCTTTTAACCCACTACCACCCCCAAAATAAATGTATCATCTATCTGTCTATATCATCTCTCTGTGTGTCTGTCATCATCTATCAATTTATGACTGCTAATTCTCTGGTAGTTGGAAGTTGTCATTCTCATTCAGTTCTATAGTTTTAACACCAGGGGGCAGGCTTGCATGCTCCTAGAATGTGAAAAATTACAAGGGAATTAATCCAAACAACCATTTGCTCACAATTAATGAATTGACTTGTTTCTGAAGTTATGTTTACTATCTGCCTTTTTTTTCCTTCTGTTGCTGGGAAAGCAAAAATAAGGCTGATGGTTGGTTTTGAAATATATCTAGGGCTCGTAATTGATATTAATATATATTTGCATAGAAAGTCCAAGGAAACTGGTATAGCTTACTAAATTAATATGATATAGAAAGTTGATGCATGTATATAAGCACAACAGTCTGAATCCAATTGGAAGAAATAGTGGACATGAAAATATTCTGAAAATGCACTGAGCTCTTGACTATGTGCTATACCTTGAGATGAGCTGGGGCTAAAAGATAAATAAAATATGGTCCCTGGCCACTTTTATATGAGCATTCATAATGTTTATCTTGTGTTGATTTTAATGTTTTTATCTTAAATAATAAAAATCTTTATCTTTTATCACAGCACCTGGCATTTAGGTCAGTTCATAATGTTTGAATAAATGGATGAAAATAAAGAATCACATCCTCTTTCATAGAGATTCTCCTGCTGTCTAAAGCTGGAGATGAATTCAACTCTATCTTTGCTCCTCTGACCTTTAACATCACCTTTAATAACTTACCTACATACAAGGAAAGTTAGTGGGATCAGCCTATTGGCAGGCATGGAGTATATGGTATAGCCTTTTAGCCCTTAGAGGGAAGGTTTAAGACAGATGCAGAAGATGAGTGTCTCCTATCTGACTGTATCAGTTTAAGAAGTTTGAGATGAAATAGAACTTTCTAGAATAAGGTTACTCTCTCCTTCACTTTTTTACCAAAAAGTTAACCCACACTTGTTCCTCATGATTCCTTTGTCTTTTTGGGATCCTAAAGTTATACATGCTGGTTCTTTAATTTCTTTACAATGTGAGGATAATAGTCCTTACCAAACAGGATTGTTTTCAATATGAAATAATGCATCCAGTAAATATTAGCTAGTTTGCTATCTGAAACAAGTGTGAGGTAGACTCTAAGTTGGATATGTGTTTGATAAATGTTTGTTATGTTATACCAAGATCAAATGGGAAGATTTTGGTCCACTAAGATACACTTAGAAATATAAAACTCATGTGAGATTAATATCAGTGATATAAGCTATGTATTTTCTCTATTAATTTGTATAGTACAGTGTACATAGGTTGCTAAATATGACTAATGAGATTGTCAGTTCAGAGTGCTTTCATATGAAGTGTCTTTAAAAATGGATCATGTTATTTTCAAGACAATACTATAATGCCTTATTACATTTAATCAAAGCATTTTAAAAAATATTAGATAACAATGCTTTTCCAAAAAAGTTTACCTAGAAGTAGCACTATTTAGTTAAAATACTTTGATGGGAGTAGGAGGCTCTGTGCCCTCCCCATTTGTCCACACCCACCTGTATCAATTTTGACAACCCTCATAGGAGCCTCTAGCTAACAAGTGTATTTGGAAAACCATCGCTAAGGCATTTACACCTTGACATACTAAGTGTCAACCAAGTATTAGGGAGAGAAAACTGAATTTATTTTTAAGATTTTCTATTCCATTTGTTATCTGAAGCCAAGAAGTAGCTGTTGTCTCAGTCTGAGGAGTAATATTTCTTGTCTCACTGGAAATAAGTACACTTACCGATTATAATTTTCCTATCTTAGATTCACTATGTGAAGTTCTATGGTGATGTAAGAATTACTAGCAGATTTGGAATGGACACACAGTGTCTCACTTCATGTTCATGGGCTAAGATTTCACTATGACCCTTATTACATAGGATAAAAATGAATAAAGTTCCTTTCTCAGTAACCCATGGCCTCAAACTCACTATGTAGCCCAATCTGATCTCAGACTCATAACAATTGTACTCCCTTTCCTTCCTGAGTGCTAGGATTACAGGTGTAAGCCACTACACCCTTTCTAAACTCTTTTCTTTGAGGATTATGATCCTCCAAGAGGAAACCGCTCTATGAGTAGGAACTTTGTTACTCATAGTTGTTTCCTACTCCACCTCATAATGTGCTTACTGAGTAAATGAGGAATTTCAGTCTCTTCCCTCCCACACTGCAAGTTACTTGAAGGATAGATAATGTTTTATTGACCCTCATATGTTCATGGTCAGAAAGTCATGAATTTGCTTACTAACTGACTGACTGAATGGACAGGTGTACATCAAATATTTGTTTGCCTGTATTTTCCTTAGATTTTTGAGGATGGAAACCAAGTTTTCAGCTTATAACACAGTATCTTGACTGATAATAGTTTACCCAAAATGTTTGCAGAACTGAATAAAATTTGAATGACTGGTACCAGAGCACAGTGCCTTTTTAATAGATAATAGAATTATTTTCTGACTGGACATAGCCCACTCAACGTGTTCTTAGTGCCAGTTGAATAATGTGAGCAACGTGCCATGGAGTTAGGAAGAAGGTGAGTTATATGGACAGTCAGGCTTCTCACAGCAGAGAAGACTTTGTGAAGGTGAGGGAGCTTTGGTGTTTTAAGAACATTATTTACACCACTGGAGGGAGAATGGATTGGGAGGACCTATAAGGAAGGTAGAGATAGTTTGGTGAAAGCCGGTTTAGAATTCAACGGTCTGCATTCAAAGTTCTTGTCTCACTTCTTAGTGTCTATGTGACTTCAGTTCCTCTCCTCTTCTGGTAGAGGAAGGTAAGACCAATGTGTACATGGATAGTGCATGTCAAGGACATTGTCAAGTACCACACCTGCTATCATGCTTCCAAAGGATTGGGTTCCAAGTATTCTTTAAATGAAAAAGAATAGATGGCATTGACTAATGAAGAAAATTAAACCGTTGGAATGTCCTCTCCTGCATCTGCCAGGAAAGCTATTAGTTCTTCTGGGAATAATATGTGAAGCTACCAAATCTCATGACAGAAAAGACTTTTTAGATCACTTGGGAACTCCTAAAACTAAACTTATGTCAGAGGTGAACAAGTCATAGCTTGTTCATGCAGACATTATTTCTAAAGTTGCTTTTCTGTTGAAAGAGGCAAACCACAAGATAAACCATGCAGAAAATCTTTAAAAAAAAGAAAAAGAAAAACTGCCGAAAGATGGGTTCTTCATTTACTGTCTAATGAGTCATTTTACTCCCTTCAGATTTGGCCATAATAAGTTACATTGACTGGCCAAATGTTAAAAAATAATTGGGAACAAAAGTTCAGGCTACCTGTTGAGGGGGAAAAATCTTATTCCTCGTGTATCTGGGCTGTATGGATTGGTAACAGCTTAGTCTTTATGAAATAAGGGACTTTATTGGAACTTCTTTATGTCCAAAAGATGCAACACTTTCCTTCTCTGCTGTCCTCTGCGTCTCTGATACCTCCTGTAATCATTGAGAGTCCCTTTTTTCCTGGGATTTGGCTATCAACAAAACCTTTCCTTCCTACCCACCCTTGAACCACTACTAACTTTGTATATACTTTGTGTGTTGAGAACACTATAAAATAACTGACTTGAATGTCTATTTTTATATTCTATTTTTATTTATTGAAAGAGAATGGGTGCACCAGGGCCTCTAGCCACTGCAAATGAACTCCAGATGCATGTACCACCTTGTGCATTTGGCTTATGGGGCTACTGGGGAATCGAACCTGGATCCTTAGGCTTCACAGGCAAATGCCTTAACTGCTAAGCCATCTCTGCAGCCTGCATGTCGGTTTTCTTAACCAAACTGGGAGCTCCTTGAGAAGTGGAACTGTTTCTGTTTGTTTAGTCTCCAGTGCTCAGAAATATATATATAGTATGGTAAAGCACTAAGGAGGACAAATGAATAAATAAAAATGAACAGGTATATTATTTTGCTTGCGTAAGATTGTCTAATCTTTTGTGTAGATTTGCTCACTGTGGCACAGGGAGTTTTATGCTTTCCTGAAGGGATGGACTATGATTAACAATTATATGTGTGTGTGTGTGTACATATATATGTAAACTTTCATTATATTATTTAATATATAAATATATAATATGTATATATATTTAAAAGCCTTAAGTTGTATAAAGTCTTAGCCATTCTCTACCTAGAAGTATATCCTGAAGAAAAATTTAAAAATTGTGAAAGTTTATAGATAGAAAAAGGGGACATTATCTAAATGCTTAAACATAATTTGTTAAATTATAGCACATCAGTACGATGGAGTACTATACCATCTTTTAAAACATGCATGCTATATTAGTAAAATTTTTTTTGAAGTAGTGTGTACAATATGACAGTATTTTTACAGTAATCTGTGCATAGGGAGAAAATGAAAAAGGCTATACACCAAAACTATAAGAAGTAGTAACTACTTAATGACAGAATTGTCAGGAATTTTCATTCTATTCCACACTCTATATTTTCTGTAATAAAAGACTTGTGTATTGCTTTTGTAATATAAAACATCAATAAAGGTGATGTAAGAAATATATGCTTTTTTCTTTGCTTGATTATGCCTATCTGCTTTGTAGGAGAAGAACTCTGTCTATGTAATTGTAATTTTCACCTGGGCCTACATTGAGAAACTTTTCCCTGCATGTTCCATCACTTGCCCACGGTAGTGATTGGTTATAGTGTTGGCCTATTCAAGAGTCCATTTTTTCACAGAATATCTTTTGAGAGCTTCCTGTGCTCTAGGATCTGGTGATATCATGTGTCAAGTTCTTGAACATTAAATTATGTTTTGAATTTTACTTTTAAAGTTGAAAATTAAAAGGAGCCGAGCTTACTTCAGAGATGGAGAAAATGGACTGGATATGGTGTCATACACCTTTAATCTCAGCACTTGGGAGGCTGAGGAAGGAGGATCACTGAGTTCAGGCCAGTCTGGACTATAGAGTGAGTTTCAGGTTAGCCTGAGTAAGTCTCTGCTCAAAAAAAAAAAAAAAAAAAAAAAAAAAAATCCCAGGAGATTTGCCTAGATTTAATGGTCAATGGCCCATTCTAAATTTAATTAAGAAATTCCCTGATGCTAATTTTAGTTATTTGGGCCTTTTGTAAAGCTCATCTGTATGACTAGATTTTATAAAATTTAATTTGACTAAAAAAGTTAAGTTCCCCATAATGGTATGTTTGCTAAATGAAAATAGGTAAAACTGATTTCAGAGACACATATTCAAGATATATTGTACTATAAGCATAATAACAAATTTTAACTTGACCAACAATCTATTAGTAAGACTTGGAGAAATATATCACTTGTGAAACCCCTGATAGTTACAAAGTGGTATAAATTTCCTTAAAATAAAAGCTGTGCAGTTCCCTGTATAGATTATATGCAGTTGCTTAAGTTATAGAGACTTTGCTCAGACTGTCATCTTCTTTTCTTTCTTTCTTTCTTTGGGGGGGCTTTTTCAATTTATATACCTCTAGCCCAGGCTGACCTGGACTTCACGATGTACTCTCTCACGGTGGCCTCGAATTCATGGCGATCCTCCTACCTCTGCCTTCCAAGTGCTGGGATTAAAGGTGTACAGCACCACGCCCAATCTTTTATTTTTTTGATTTATTTATTAGAGATAAAATGGGTGGGCCAAGGCCCCCAAACAATGCAAACAAAGTTCAGAGGCATGGGCCACTATGAGCATCTGGTTTACATAGGAATCTGGGAAGTTGAACCTGGGTCTTTGGGCTTCACAGGCAAGCCACCTTAACCGCTAAGCCATCACTCCAGTCCTAGAATGTCGTTTTCTTCTAAGTTATTACAATGCCCATATTTTTCAGATACTCTTATTTGTCTCTAAGCGCATATAGTCATAGGTGGTGGTCATAGGTCTTGGGTGAACCAAGATCCTAGTGAGACAGAAATAATGATATGTGTTTGTGTCAAGGAGTGACAGACAGGAAGACAAAGGGAAATGACACCATCTATCCCTATAAGTGTCACCAGTTGTCTAGCTTGTTTCTTTGTAAAAAGTCATAAAAAGCTTAGCAAGGTTGAGGGAAAATGAGAAATTATTCAAAACCGTCATGTTTGTATTTAAAGAGAATGGAAAAACTGCAAAACAGGAAGTGCTTCAGAAGTGTAAACAAATCCTTATATTACTTTGCTGGAAAATTATGTGTTCTTCACAAGCCAAGGGGAGAGTAAGAAAATGGAAAGAATGACAACTGGAAAGAAGAAAACAGATTTTGGCCACAACACAGCCATCATGCAAACTTGAAGATTATTCACTTAAAAAATAGAAATGGCCAAGAAACATTTAAATAAAGTATTTGCAAACTCAGATAATGCACTATTTTACTAGTTTATACAGTTAAATTTCAACTCCACACACTTTTAAGAGAATGGTATGTCCCCTGTTCTGATCAATGAGGTAAAGGAGACTTTGCAGTTAGTCTGACCCTTCCAAAAGTCAGGCTGGAGAAAACTGGTTCATGATAAGCTAGGAAATCTGACTGCCAGTAACTGAGCATTCACTATGCTCTTTGCCTGTTGGGAGCTATGAACCAAAACCTCGGTCATGTTGACAGAAACCACCATATACCAAGTTAAGTGTCTATTTCCTCATCTAATGATCTATTACCAGAAATGAAGAAGCTGTTATGCCTGGGTGATAACCTCTCCTGGTGCTGCTGGTAATTGATGAAGAAACAAAGAAATTGCATTTAGCCAGTAATCCTGTGATCTCTGGCCCGAATATAACTCCTTCCCCCTACAACCCTATAAAAACCTATAAACTTTGAGAACTTGACAAATACCTAGCTTGGTCTCCTTGTGTCTGTTTGCCTCCCCCTATTCAGGTTAGCTTCTCCTCGAGTCCTTGTTTGACTCCCCGCTGGCCGGGGCAAGTGGTGCCCAACATGGGGCCCAAGGTACGAAGAAAAAACCTGAACGTCGCTCAAGTGGACGGCTGTCCCCGCCATTGGATCGCCACCCCACCGGGGGCGGGGGTGAGTGAAGATCCACATAGAGGTCACTGCAGGCAGTCCACCTGTGATACAGATCCACTAGGGTAAGACAAGCGACGAGTTCTAAGGCAAACTATTTAAAGACTATTGTCAAATTTGCAAGACACAAGAATTGCAGGGTTTCTTTTTGCACTTCTTTTCCTCCTTTTACTTTTGGTTGGCGCCATGGCGTGGAATTGCAACATAGCGACAGGGCAACTGAAGCCTCTTGGCCAGGGCTACCCTCTGGCATTGGCTGAAGGCCCCTAGCTTCCCGTGTGAGTCCCGAGAGCCCGTTTGGGCATTGGCAAAGACCTCCTATCTAGCCTCTCTTTCTATCAACAAAACTGGGTAAGCAACAGCTAGTAAATGCTCTAAGAGCGGCTGCCAGTTCTTAAAATTGCGGTCAGGCTCACATGAAGCTCACTGGGGAATCCCCCGTGCTAGTTCTCTGACCGGGAATGTTGCCCTTTGGTCTTGCCATTTCTCCTCTTTCCTTTTCTATCATGGGACAGACCCTAAGTAAGCAGCAACTTTTTATCTGGGGACTTAAAGACTCCCTCAAGACTCGTGGGGCAAAAGTTAAGAAAAAAGATCTTGTTCATTTTTTCCTCTTCTTAGAAGATCTATGTCCATGGTTTCTCCGGGAAGGTACAATTGATGAAAAAAGATGGGGGAGAGTGGGAGATTGTTTAAAAGATTACTATAGGACTTTTGGCCCTGAAAAGGTCCCAGTTCAAATCTTCTCATATTGGAACTTAATAAATGATGTACTTCAGGTTCACCAGTGTCAACTGGATGTTTCAAAAGTTGTTAGGGATGGAGAATTCATTCTTAAAAATAACCTTAAAACCCCTCCCATTCATGAACTAACTTCCAGCCATCAGGATCCCCGAGTGGCTACTTCCGCTGCTGCAGCTCCTTCCACTGAGCTGCCCCACCCTCCAGGCAGACACTATGGTGGTGGCTCCCAAGCAAAGGCACAAGGCAAGACAAATGATCCCCCTTCACAGTGCCCCTCTGTCATTATTCCTATGCCTGAGGATGACCCACCTGCCCTTAAATCCATTTATCCTATTCTCTCCAAATCTGCACTTACCCCTCCCCCTAATACCCCCTCTTTCCCTAGATGAGGAATCAGAGCTAGAGTGTGAAGCTGCCAGGTATCACAACCCTGACTGGCCACCTCCCACAGCCCCCATAGCAGACCCTCCACCTTATCTTTACATGCCTAAGTCACATCACTTCTGTGCCCCTGTAACTCAATCACTAAAAACTCCTTGCAGTTAAAAAAGAAAAGGCCACCTTACTTAACTCCATGACTTAGACCTAGAAATCTGCTCTCCCTTTCCTGCCCCCATGCAGCACATCAAAGCTAAAATCAAACAACCCAAGACTGTTCATGTGTTTCCAATAACACAAGCCCAAGTGAAAGCAGGAGCAAATTCTTTAACCCATTCACCACCTGAGTGGGGCAAAAAGAGATTCAGGGAAGGAAGGCTCTGAAGGAGATAAGCACTCTAAACAATCCACTGATTCATTCAGATGATGATAGTGAGTGAGCCAGACAGGAACAAAAGTATTGTTATTAAGCCCCAGCAGTATCACCATTTAAAATTTAAACATATCAAGGAATTAAAAAGTGCTGTTTCCTCTTATGGACCTACTGCTCCCTTTACCATGACCCTACTAGAGAGGCCCTTAGTGATAACTGGCTTTCAGTAAATGATTGGAAAATGCTTGCAAACGCCGTCCTGACACGAGAGAACTTTCCCCTGTGGCAGGCTGATTATACTGAGAGATGTTGAGATGCTGCCCTCTTGCAGATGCCAGTCAGCCCTCACCATTAAAATCACTCCCAAAACAATTACTGCTACATATAGTCCTTACGCCTGCTTTTCTTATGACAATAAGGGCAGTTGTTTAGATTATGTATCCATTTATGGAGGTTGTAGATACTGGAGCTGCAGAATACATAAAGTCTATGATAACAAGGGTATTCTCCACCTCCAAGGAAAAGAGTTCATCCTTGTTATCTCTGACCCTTGGCATGAGCACTGGAAAAAGGGAGTCGCAGGCAAACTCTATAATGATGGCTGCTCCTCCTACCCTACGGGAAATATATATATATCCAGACAATTAGCCCCTGCAGACTCCAAAGATCAAGTAAATCAAATAATTTTAGAAAATGAACAAAACCTCCACTCTGCCCTCCAAAATCATGGCAAGGTAAAATGGGACTCTTGGCCAATATATCTCAAATATGCTGTCAATCTACTTAATGCCTCCCAGGTAAATGCCTCTTCTTGCTTGTTTTGTGCCCCCCTTTCACGTCCAATCCTTGTGGCAACTCCCCTAAATGCCTCCTCTACCCTCAGCCTTTCCTTTAATCAATCCTACTATAAAACCACTACTCTCTCACTATCTAAATATTTTCACGTTGCGCTGCTTCCTGCTTCCTTACTAACGAATCACTACCTACTGACTTAACTTGCACACAAAACACCTCTGTAACTATGGAACTTATATCCCCCCCACTGATCTATTTCTGGTGCAACGAAACCCTGTTTACTCACATGAATAGCACCACTTTAGGACCCTGTATCCTGGTAACTGTGGTCCCCCAATTCACCATGTACAGCCCCGATGAATTTGCCTGGCTCTTCCACACCACTCATAAGAGAGTAGCCTTCCTTCCACTAGTGGTAGGTGTAAGCCTGACCACATCAATTATTTCTGCAGGGGTGGCAGGTGGAGCATTGGGGCACTCCTAGTATTCTGCCAGCGAATTTTCTGAAAAACTACAACAGATAATTGATTCAACCACTAATAGTCTTGAATCCTTCCATAGACAGATCACCTCCCTAGCCAAGGTCACCCTACAGAATCGACGTGCTCTTGACCTCCTTACAGCAGAAAAAGCAAGAACATGTATGGCTCTCCAAGAGGAGTGCTGTTTTTATGTCAATGAATCTGGAACCATTGAGGAAAACATAAAAAATTTTCAAAAACTTAGTCGAGAGTTGCATTCTCGATATGGTCCCTCCTCCTCTCAATTTTGGACCAATTCCCCCTTTCTCTCCTGATTGCCATCAGTAATAGGACCTCTACTTATTTTAATCCTCCTACTCACAATCGAGCCTGTTATTATAAATAAAATCATGTCTTTTATACGTCAACAGATTGATGCCATTATAATGCAGCCTTTGCAGATTCATTATCACAGACTGGAGCTGGTGGATTGAGGCGTTGCCACTGAAGACCTACCACCTGCAACTATCACTCTCCCTTGATCTTACATTCTGTACTCATTTACTATACTACATACATTCTGTACTCATTTGCTATACTGCTGTCCTCTACACCTCTGCTATTGCTGCGGTCTACCCGTCGTGGCCAAATAGCTACCCCTCCTATGGGAGCTGCATAGGATTCAGACCTATGCATATAAGCTCACAATAAAGTGAGTGTGATATGGGCACCAACATGAGTGCGAGGCAAAGCACCCTGAGGGAAGGTCCCTTTCTGACCACTTCTGAATTCCCTGAGAGAAAAACCTGACTTACATGGAGGTTGGTACCATAACTGTTATCACTAAGGCCGTGCCTCACTCTCTGGCCACATAGGCCTTGCCTCCCCTCCTCAAAAGGTACCAAGGGCCAAAGATTGTGGGAAAAAGACATCCCACAGGAGGAGTTGGGTCTCTATTCCCCAGTTGGTTACTCTCAGTTGTTACTGAGAGATGCGTGTGTCTTTTAGTCATTTTATGTGTCTAAAAAGTCAGCTTTATGAAAATATCCTTTTTTCCATGTGCATCAAAATCACTAAGACAGTATTATGTAAACTTAAAAATTCAGTTCCTTGTGTCAAACTTATTGAATAAGAATGTCTGAATGTGAAGCAAGAAATATTGCTGCTTAGTAAACTATTCCCTGGGTATGATGGCACAGGCCTGCCATCCCAGTACTCAGGTGTTCCAAGCAAGAGGATCACCATGAGTTGGAGGCCAGCCTGGGCATATAATGAGGTAAGGTCAGCTTGGACTACATAAAGATAACTTGCCTCAAAAAAGAGGGCTGGAGAGATGGCTTCTGGGTTAAGGTGCTTGCTAGTGAAGCCTTAGAACTGAGGTTCAATTCCCCAGTACCCACGTAAGCCAGATGCACAAGGTGGCACATATGTCTGGAATTAGTTTGCAGTGGCTTCAGGCCCTGGTGTGCCTGTTTTTTTTTTTTCTCTCTCTCTCTCTAATTGCCTCCAGCTCTTAAATAAATAAAATATTAAAAATTGTATGGATTGGAGAGATGGCTCAGTGGTTAAAAGCACTTGCCTGCCAAGCGTAACAGCCCAAGGGTCCCCAGTACCCACATAAAACCAGATACACAAAGTGGCACATGCATCTGGGGTTTGTTTACAGTGGCAGAAGCCATGGCACACCCATTTTCCATCTCTCATCTTGCATGTAAATAAAATTTGTTAAAGTACAAAAAGCTTTTTCCTTGGGAAAACAGCAAATGGTGAATGATGCTGGTGCAGCGGGACCTCCCTGCCCCCTTGGGGACCAGGGTGTCTGGGAAGACCATGGAGGCTTCTGGGGAGGATTCAACAGCTGTCTCCTCTCCCGAGCTGCGGTTGTGGCATGGATGTGGGCGGGCAGAGGCTGCGGGGCTAGTGGAGTCAAAACCAAAGACAAGAAGTGGATCCCCGTCAACAAGCTGGGATGTCTGATCAATGACATGAAGATCAAGTCCCTAGAGGAGAGCTATCCGTTCTCCCTGCCCATCCAGGAGTCTGAGATTATTGACTTCTTAGGGACAGCCCCTTGAGGATGAAGTTTTGAGGATCGTGCCAGTGCAGAAGCAGACTTGCCCTGGCCAGCTGACCACGTTCAAGGCTTTGGTGGCCATTGTGGTATACAATGGTCAGGTCAGCCTGGGTGTTAAGTGCTCCGAGGAGGTAGCCACTGCCATCCAAGGGGCCATCATCTTGGTCAAGCTCTTCATTGTGCCTGTCTGGAGAGGCTACTGGGGGAACAAGATGGACAAGCCCCACACGGTCCCCTCTAAGGTGACAGGCCGCTGTGGCTCTGTGCTGGTGCACCTTATCCCTGCTCTCAGGGGCCCTGGCACTGTCTCTGCTCCTGTGCCCAAGAAGCTGCTGCTGATGGCTGGTATTGATGACTACTATGTACTGCCACCCTGGACAACTTTGCTAAGGCCACCTGTGATGCCACCTCTAAGACCTACAGCTATCTGACCCTGACCTCTGCAAATACACTGTGTTCACCAAGTGTCCCTACCAGGAATTCACTGACCCGCTTGTGGAAACGCACACCAGAGTCTCAGTGCAGAGGACCCAGGCTCCAGCTGTGGCTACCACATAGGGTTTTTATACAGAAAAATAAAAGTGGATTAAGCCTGGTTTTTATTTATTTATTTTATTTATTTGATAGCGACAGATAGGGAGAAAAAGATGCAGATAGGTAGACAGAGAATGTGTGCATCAGAGCCCCCAGCCACTGCAAAATAGAACTACAGATGCATGCACCACCTTATGCATCTGGCTTAAATGGGTACTGGTGAATCCAGCCTGGAACCAGGACCCTTAGGCTTCACAGGCAAGTGCTTAACCACTAAGCCATCTCTCCAGCTCATGCTTTAATTCTTAATATGCTAGAAAGAGAATTCCTGTTTCACATTCTTTTTAAATTTTTCATTACATAATTATAAACTATTTATATATTTTACATTTTATTTTTACTTTAAATTTTTTAAAAAAATTTATTAAAATCTTTAATATAGGAACATATTGCAAGTTGGTCATATTCCCATTGGATTATACTCTTTATTAAGTTTCATTTTATTTTGAGAGAGAAAGAGGCAGATAGAGAGAGGGCAGGGAATGGGCATTCCAGGGCCTCCAACCACTGCAAACAAACTCCAGATGCATGTTCCACCTTGTGCATCTAGTGTACGTGGGTATTGGTAATCGAACCTGGGTCCTTAGAATTCACAGGCAAGCTCCTTAACTGATAAACCATCTCTCTAGCCCTAGATTATACTCTTATATCTCCTCTCCCCTACTCCCATTCCATTGAGGGCCCTCCTGAAGTGAGGTTATTAGTAATCACTGTATGGTTATTAATGCATCTGTCAGTCCCTGGAAAGAGGAGGCAGTGCTTCAGTATACCTTCACATCCTGTGGCTCTTACATTCTTTTCACTCCTACTTCTGCAATGTTGCCTGAACCTTGTAGGGAATTTTATAAGGTTCTTTTAGCATCTAACACTTGGCAGACTCTAGTTTGCTGTTTTGATTAGTTTTGAGCCTCCTTCCTTTGTGAACCTCACTTTCCCCACATATGAAATGATTGTAATGAGTATAGCTCCTCTTAATGTCATCATGAGAACCAAGTGATATAATTCAAATGACAGTTATTTGAAAACAATAGATCTTAGTAGAAAAGCTAGTTGTTCTTCAATCGCTGTGGTTTTCCATTTTGTTCATAAGAATGTTAACAGGACTTGAAAGATGGCTTAGTGGTTAAGGCACCTACCTGCAAAGGACCCAGGTTTGATTCTCCAGAACCCATGTGAGCCAGATGCACAAGGTGGCGCATGCGTCTCGAGTTCGTTTGCAGTGGCTGGAGGCTCTGGCATGTCAATTCTCTCTCACTGTCTCTTTTACTATCAAATAAATAATAAAATGTTTAAAAATATAAAAAAGCATATTAACAGTGTTTATGTCAGATATAATCTAGTTTATGAAAACATTCTCATGATCTACCAATTCAGTCTGCTACAGAAGGAAAAGTGATATACTAATGTCTTGTGAGTGAACTCATCCATGCTTATTTATATAAAGCACCTGCTTCCTTCCTGAGTCTTCACATTCTTTTTGTTTAATGATTTTCTTTAAATGTTCCCCTTATCTCCTATTTTCCCTGTGTTTCTCCCCATACATCTCTATTCTACCATGCTCCTACACTTGTTTACTTCTGGTTTTGGCTCTTTCATCTGGTTCATCTTTTCAAGCAAATATGTTTTCCACTGCATTGTTGAAAATAAGCTCCTGTTTATTCTCAGTTCCTGATCCTTATTCGTTTTCTTTCATATTCCTTCACTTCCCTTATCTGGGCTGAAATTGAACAAAAGCATAAATATAAGTGTGTTGAATAATATTTTGTGCTCCAAGAACTATTTTACAAAAAGCTGAAAGAAATATTCTTATATAAATAGCACCAAAGCCTTCCTGCCAATAAATTTACAATTTTTTAAAATTCTATTGACAAATAAGTAGGTCCATGACCCCCAAATGCAGAGCCTTTTTATTCTAAAGGATTTGTTGGAATATGTGTGATTAATAATGATAGAAGGATAAATCTTTCTGAGTAGTAATATCTGTGGTATTTTATAAGACTGGTTCTATTTTCCCCCAGAAGTATCAGGAGAACAATCTATTAAATCATTGTGAACTCTTGTTTGCCATCAACATTTGGTTTTTGAGTCACAGTTTGAGTTTCATCATGAGGGCAGATTTGGCTTTGGCAAGTTTTCTGGGACTAGAGTTAAATGAGGCCATTGATCCAGATTTATGTTTAGCTCAAGAAAATGTCATTTTCTTGTTTGCTAAAACATATACACAACCCTCTGCTATTTCCTGTATTTTGTTAACTAGTAGCATTTTCGGGGGTGGAAAATATGTGTCATTCTTTTAATGGGTGCTTTTGACTGAACCATGTCTCTGCAAAATTTTGATAGCATCCGTAACAGCAAACATGACTATTTTACTAATGTTGAGACTCTGATCCCGCAGGAGAGATGGCTATATAAGAAGAGCTAAAAAAGAACAGAGCTGAGGGACTCAACTTTTTCTATGGCCAATTGATTTTTGACCAAGGTGCCAAATGTATTAAACAGAAAAGAGTCTCTTCAAGAGATGGTGGGAAACTGAATTTCAGGACTGTTTGCTTAATGAGATCCCAGGAAAATTGATATTAGCTTCATAATTGACTTTTCCATTTCTGTTAAACAAACAAAAGTGCTGTTGTAGTTTTGACAGGTGTTCACGGGATCTGTATATTGTATTGATATCTTAATAATATTGTCCTATTCAGAAGCAGGAGATGGGTTATTGTAAAATATTTAAGTACGTAGTAAAATTTGTTAGTGACACCTTCTGGTCTAGGACTTTTGTTGTTCTTGCTTGCTTGTTGTTGTTTTTGAAGCAGGGTTTTATTCTAGCCCAGGTAGGCCTCAAGCTCTTGGTGATCTTCCTACCTCAGCCATACAAGTGATGGGATTAAAGGTGTGAGCACCACATCTAGCTTTTTAAAGTTTCTCTTTTGAGGGGTGTGTATGTTTGAAGTAGGGTTTGACATAGTGTATGTTAGCCTCAAACTTGCTTTGCAGCTGAAGTTACTCTTCAACTCCCAACTCCCCAGCTTTCATTTTCATATCTCTGCCTCCCATGGTTTTAGGTGTGGTGGGATCATAGATACACACACCGTTTTGCATCTGACTTCACGTGGGTGCTGGGAAATTGGACCCTGGCTGGGAAGCTTGAAAATAAGTATCTTTAACCACTGAGCCATCCCCTGTTGGGAGTTTTGGATGACTAGCTTAATCTTTTTACTTGTTTTACATATTGATAATTCTTATTTCTTCTTAAATTGTTGTAATTTGCATGCTTTTAGGAGATTGTCCACTTCATTTAGGTTCTCTAATTAGTTGTTTTTCCTCAAAGATCTTCCTACTGTTATTCCAATTTCAATAAATGCCAACCCCATCCTTCCAGTTATCAGAGAGAAACCTGATGTCATTCTTGAGTCCTCTTTTATTCTTACTGTAACTGTTGTGACAGAATGCTTGACAAAAGCAGCTTATGAAAGACTAATTTTAGCTCATGGTTTTACATCAAGGAAAGAAAGACATGGAGGACTTCATAGTGGCAGGATCATGTGGCTGCTTCTATTCAAATCTTCACAGATCAAGTAACAGAGATCGTAGAATACTGAACTCATCTGGCTTTCTCCCTTTACCCCTCTCATTCACACATGGTATGATGCTAGCCACATGCAGTGCTGGTCCTCCCTTCTCAGTTCATCCTCTCTGGAAATGAAATATCCTGAAATGTACCTCTTAGGAGATTCTAACTCCAGTCAAGTAGACAATGAAGATTAATCATTACAGCATATATTCTGTTTTTGATCTTTTTGTGAATATGTGTATGTACATTGTGTGTATATGTTCCTATTTGTGAGTATGGGCGTGTGTATGCCATGCTGAGTTATGTGGAGGTCAGAGGACAATGATGGGGGTTGGTCCTTGTCTTCTGCCTTGCTTGAGGTAATCTTTTGCTATTCATTGCTGCATATACCAAGCTATGTGGCCCATGAACTTCTGGGGATTCTCTTGTCTCCACATCCCATCTTGCCTTATGAAGTCAGGAATAATATACATTTGCTATAGTGTTCAGCTCTACATGGGTTCTGAAAATCTGAGCTTAGGCCATAACACTTGCAGAGCAAGCACTTTTACCCACTGATGCACCTCCCCACTCCTACTGCTTGTTTTTTAAAAAAAGCATTCATAATCTTAGTATTCTCCTCACTCTGCTTTGCAGTTAACCCAGTCCCAGATGCCACCACTTTGCCTTATTGTAATTATCTTATATGATCTCCCTGCAGTAGTTTTCCTCTCCAGATAGTCTAGTCTTCATATTGCTTAGAGTGTTCTTTTTCAGTGTAAGTTGGTTTAACTCTTCTTTACTTAAAAATTTCCAAATCACATGAAGACATAGACCAGAGAGAGACTTCTATGCAATGTTTCCAGGTTTTTTTTTAAAGATATTATTATTTATTCAGAGTGGGGGGAGAGAAGGAGGTAGACACAGAGTGAGTATGGGAGTTCCAGGGCCTTCTGGCACACTGCACATGAACTCCACGTGCCTGGGCTACTTTGTGCATCTGGCTTTACGTGGATACAGGAGAATTGAACCCATGCCATCAGGATTTGCAAGCAAGCTCTTTTAACCACGGAGCTATCTCCTCAGCCCTGTTTCTGGGTCTTTGATATAAATCAGATGAAGAACTCGGAGTTGAGGGTCTAGGGATATGGACTCAGTGGGCAAAGTGTTTGCTATGCAAGCATGAAGACCTAAGTTCAGATTCCCAGTATCTATGTAAAATGTTGCATGTAGTGGGTGATGCATGCTTGTAATCCCAGTGCTGGGGAGGTGGAGACAGGAGAATCACTGGCATTAACTAACAAGCTAGTTTAGCTGAATTAGTTAGCTCTGGGTTCAGTGAGAGACCGTTTCTCAAAAATTAAGGTAGAGCCGGGCGTGCTGGCGCACGCCTTTAATCCCAGCACTCGGGAGGCAGAGGTAGGAGGATTGCCATAAATTCGAGGCCACCCTGAGACTCCATTGTGAATTCCAGGTCAGCCTGGGCTAGAGTGAGACCCTACCTCGAAAAACAAAAACAAAAACAAAAATTAAGGTAGAAGGATAGCTTAGCAAATCCGAAGGACCCAGGTTTGAATCCCCAGGACCCACATCAGCCAGATGCACAAGGTGGCACATGCATCTGGAGTTTGTTTGCACAAGCTGGATGCCCTGGTGTGCCTATTCTCTCTCTCTCTCTCTCTCTCTCTCTCTCTCTCTCTCTCTCTCCCATAAATAATTTTTTAAAAAAGATAGAAAGCAAATGAAGATATCGACCGTGAACTTTGGCCTCCAAATGCAGGTGCACACACCTGCATGCACTTGAGCCCACACATATTCACATATTCATGTATTCTACACACATGTATGTATAAGCAAAAATTTTAAACAATTCAGAGCTGAAAGAAAGTAAGGAATTGAGAGGAAGCTTTGGTACAGAGCAAGTGCACACACTACAATCAAGGAACAAGTGTGGGCTTTTCAATAGGCTTTCCTTGGTGGACTTTATATATGGGGGTGTGCTAGAAGTTTACAGTTTATTTTGAACAAGAGTGTGCTTGACAAGGAACATTTCATTTCTTTGTTGTATCAGGAAGCTGGTTAGGACATGATGTCTGCTGCTTACTTGTTTTTCTTGCAACACAAAGCCAGTTATTGACCCATATTCAGACGCAGCATGATTTATAGGTTTTATGTTCCTATTTTTACATTTGTGTTTGCTTTTCTATAAGTTCTTCCCATTGACCTTCCTGCTCACCCCTTAGTCCTTATCACATTCTGATGTCCATCCTCTGCTCATGCCATTGTTTTCCCTGCCATCATGGAGCTTCCCCCTCGAGCCTGTAAGCCAAAAACCCTTTTTCCCCCCATACACTCTTCTTGGTCAGGTGATGCAATGCAAACCTGACTGCAACAGTGTTACTAGCATAAGAGGAAAATTTGAGTAGAAAGAAAGAAAGCTGAACCAAGAACTTATCTCTGTGCCCTGATATTGGTTCTACCACTGGCCTATAGTGATTCTGGGGAAATCACTTCACTTAGCTATGTTTGTTCTTCTGTTAACTGTGGGATTGGTCTAAAATCAGCTTGTATGTGAACTACAAGAATAACTGGTCTGATACAATGCAATTTTAGTTTATTTTTATTAAAGTGATAAATACATTCAGACTCAAAGGTCAATCACACTTGAAAATTGGTAATAAAAAGTCATATAATTCTCTGCTTTACTTGTCAACTTTAATTCCTGCTCCCAGAAGGCTGTAACTTTTCATTTCATTAGCAGTTTCTCCTGACAGCCCCATTTTTGTGTGTGAAATAGTATATTTATTCTATGAATTCTTATGTTTTCAGTTACAGATGTCCCAGGTGGGGATCAGGCTAAGGCAAAATAGTTACAAAAGTACAATGTATATAGGGTGCCTAAATCACAGTAACCAAGATAGATCATATTTTAATTTCAACACCATACTTAAAAAATCAAAATTATGCAAAAAACTCCATTTTGAACAAAATGTCAAGTGTTTACATTAAAAGCAGGATTAACAGGGTCTGGATTATGTGAAGCAAAGTATGCAGTGGCTGGGTCGGAGTGTGAGTGTGTGAAAATTAGCCTTCGTGGTCAACTTGACTGAACTTAGAATCATATAGGAGATTGAAAACACCTTTGAGTATGTCTGTGCAAGTGTATCTACTAGGAATAATTGAGGGGAACAAACCTGAATATGGGTGACACCATCTCACAGGCTGAGGGTTGGATGGAATAGAAGAGGAAAAAGGAGAAAGCAAGTAGACCCCAGCCTCTATCTCTCCATCCCCACTCCTTCCCAATTCACCTAGATTCAACAAACAGTCTCATGCTCCCACCACTATGCCTTCTCCAACATAACAGGCTATATACCCTCTCAAACTACAAGCCATATTAAATCCCTGTTCCTTTAATTTGCTTATTAGAGTCTGGATATAAACTTTTCATGTGGATATTAGGATTTCCTACTATGTAAATGAAATTTTAGTTCTCCTATTCCTGGCATTGTTCCTCCTTTCTTCTTCCATCCAATGAGAACTTTTTATAGCCTTGAGCATACACTGGACTCTACCTTGGAGATCTTTATAAATGTTTAAGGTCTGGGCTGTGTCTGATACTAAAATGTCTGGGGTTGGACATCCACCTGAATTATAACCATAGTGACCGAAAGACATCACAGGTTTTGATTAAGTATAACCATGAAGCATGTACATTGCATGAACCAATAGCTGTCCACAGTTCAAGCCCAGGATATAGTGTAATTATGGTTTTCTCCCCTCAACTCACTCAGTCCTCAGGTCAACTGGCTTGATCATTTAAATTTCTTTCTTTTTTTCCCCCTGCTAATTCCTTTTTTTTTTTTTTTTTGGTCCTGTTTCTTAGGAAGTATCCTCAAATTTTATCTCGCCATTTACCTGTTGATTTTATTGCTTCTACCTTAGTGAATATTTATCTTTCAGTTTTTTACTGAATGCATTTAAAAAACATTTCTTACCTTGTTTCATAGGTGTAATAACAGTTCCCATATTTCTGATGATTTTTAAAAGATTTTTTTCAATTTTATGTTTATTTACTTATTTGAGAGGGAAAGAGAGAGAATGAGTGTGCCAGGCATCCAGCCATTGCAAATGAACTCCAGATGATGTACCACCTTGTGCATCTGTCTTACATGGGTTCTGAGGAATAGAACCTGGGTCATTTTGCTTTGCAGGCAAGCTCCTTAACTGCTAGGCAGGCTCTCCAGCCCACACTACTTTCTTTTTTTTTTTCTTTTTTGAGAGTGACAGACACAGAGAGAAAGACAGATAGAAGGAGAGAGAGAGAATGGGCGTGCCAGGGCTTCCAGCCTCTGCAAACGAACTCCAGACGTGTGTGCCCCCTTGTGCATCTGGCTAACGTGGGACCTGGGGAACCGAGCCTCGAACCAGGGTCCTTAGGCTTCACAGGCAAGCGCTTAACCATTAAGCCATCTCTCCAGCCCCCACACTACTTTCTTAATTAGAGCAACCTTTAGATATTGATAAAATGAAATACTAAAAAAAAAAAATGTGTTAACTATTTTCATTTATTTACTTGCAAGTGTGGGGGGAATGAATGGGTACATCAGGGCCTCTTTCCACTGCAAATTAACTCCAGATGCACATGCCACTTGGTGCATCTGGTTTTATATGGGTTCTGGGGGATCTATCCTAAGCATTGTAACCAAGCATCTTTTTCTGCTAAACCATCAATTCAGCCCCCAAAAATTCTTTTTAAGAATTTTTTAATAAGTTAATAAGTTAAACATTGAGGTAGCATATGATATGGGTTTGATAAAGATGAATAAAAAATACTGTGTTGGGTTTAGGGGAAGGGGATAGAAGTGGAATGGTTATGGGAGTTTTAGCCAAAATTAAAGATGTGACTAAATCATATGTAAACCTACCCTTTTATTAGATATTTTTTAAAATTTATTTTTATTAGATATTGTTGCAGTCAGGTTTGCATTGCTGGCAGAAATCACCCAACCAAGAGCATCTTTTGGGAAAAAAAGGGTTATTTTGGCTTACAGACTTGAGGGGAAGCTCCATGATGGCATGGAAAAACGATGGCATGAGCAGAGAGTGGACATCACTCCCCGTCCAACATGAAGTGGACAATTGCAATAGGAAAATGTGCAAACACTGGCAAGGGGAAACTGGCTATAATACCCATCAGCCCACCCTCAAAAGTATACTGCCTCTAAGAGGCATTAATTCCCAGATCTCCATCAAGTGGAAACCTAGCATTCAGAACACTTAAGTTTATGGGGGACACCTGAAAACCACCACAGATATGGACATACTTAGTATGTCAACAACACTTGTTGGTACTATCATTTCCCTCTTTCCTGCCCCTTTTCTGAAGGGGCCCTCCTTGTTGGGGGATGCAGGTCAACCCTGATTATGAGTCATGCACTGTGGGGGCAGCAGTCAGTTATGAGGGAGAGGCAATGTTTCTGTGAATAATGTCCCAACTGTGGCTCTAACAGTCTTTCTGCCCCCTCTTCTGCAAAATTCTGTGAGCCATGTTTGGTGTATTTTAAGTCTACTTCAATGATGGGCTCTTAGGAGCCTCTGGGTCTCTGCTTTGGTAGGTGTTGAGTGTTCTCAGTGTCTAGCTCCTTCAACTTTGGGCTGCTATCAGGTTCACCGAGAAAGCAGCACTCTTGCTAATTTCCCCAATTCCTCTGTGTTTTCAGCTGGGGAAGGAGTAAAGTGCACTGGGTCATTTATCTCCTCAGTTCCTGCTCCCATCTGAAAAAAAAGAAGCAGATTCTCCAATGGAGAGTGAAGTCAGCACCAGTTAAATGGGATAACCATTATTAACTTAGAGAAAACTTAAAGGGTATAGATGCTCCTATAACTCCAGATTCATAGGAGCTTGCCATTGGAAAGCAAAATCATTATCTGGATATGATTCTGACTTGTTTCCCAGTTCCAGGTATGGTTTCCTTTCCACTAAGTGGATTTGTTAGCCAATCCAAGACCAGTTGGTTACTCATCATAGCTTTGGGTCACTACTGCAGTTGTGTGAGCATCACATTAGGTTGTTTGCTTATAAATAGCTTAGACTTTGAGTTGCTGGGACAGATGTTGGCCACTTTCCCCAGTAGCTAATGTAGCACTAGATGGGCTAACTGTCTGGGGACTGAATCTCTTCCAGATTCAAACCAGGTCTCTCCATGGTTCTGCCAACAGTGTATGGTGTCTTCAGCAATAGGGTCTTACCATTAACCTCTGGTGGGTAATCAAGTGCTCTGACAGAAGTCTGGTTTGTTTGTTTTGGGAGACCTTAAGGGTCTCTCTGATTAACAGCTTGTTGTGGATGCTGACTGTGTCCTGGTACAGGAGATTACAGGCCAGTGCCAAGGGAAAAGAAAAAAGAAAAATAAAACAGAGGAAAAAAAGAGAAACATGAGAAATTTAAATTTAGGCTTCATCTCACCCTCTCCAAGGCCCTTCCATTCAGGTGCTCCCCCTAAAATCCTCTTGAGGGTTCCACCTTTTTGTCTAACTTCCAGGATATAGGTTTCTATGGCACAAGGTCAATTTGGGTCCAGTTTTGAGTTATCCTCACTCATCCCCTTGCCACAAGTCCTACCCCCCTATTGTTCAAGCCTCGAGATGCCATTCAGGTATGTCAGCAACTTGGGATGATTCAGATTAGGAACCGCAGATGAGTGAAACCATGCAACAATTGTCTTTCTGTGATTGAGGAGTTTGCTTAGCATGATCTATTCCAAGTTCTACTATTTTTTCTACAAATTTCATTGTGTCATTTTTTTTTTTTCTTACTGCTGAGTAGAATTCCATCATGTACATGTACCACATCTTGGTTATCCATTTGTCCAATGATGGGCACCTGAGTTGCTTCCAGTTCTTAGCTGTTATGAATTGAGCAGCTATAAACGTGGTTGAGCAAATATTTCTGAACTGAGGTATAGACCTTTTGGGGTAAATTCCCAGCAACTGAATAAGAGGGTCTGTTGGTAACTGTATATTCATCCTTTCCAGGAATCTCCATATTGATTTCCACAGTGGTTGTACCAGCTTACATTCCCACCAACAGTGAATGAGGGTTCCTATTTCTCCACATCCTCACCAACATTTGTTTTTATTTGATTTTTAAATTTTTGCTATCATTACTGGGGTAAAATGGAATCTTATAGTTTTTATTATTTGCATTTCCCTAGTGGTTAGGGATGTTGAACATTTTCTTAAGTGTATGTTAGCAATTTGTAGTTCTTCCTCTGAGAACTCCCTATTAAGTTCTCTGCTCCACTTTTGGAATGGGTTGTTTGATATTTTATGGCTTAGTTCTTTTTAGTTCTTTGTAGATTCTAGATACTAGGCTTCTGTCAATGGTATATCTGGTGAAGTTTTTCTCCCATTCAGTGGGTAATCTGTTGGCTGTGCTTATTGTATGTCTGTCTGTGCAAAAGCTTTTTACCTTCATGAAATCCCATTGGTTGAGTGCTTGTTTGATTTCCTGGGCTATTGGGGCTTTGTTCAGGAAGCCTTTCCCCAGCTCTGTGTCATGGAGCATGCCTCCTATATTCTCTTTCAGTAGTTGAAGAGTTTCAAGTCTTATATTGAGGTCTGTAATCCTTTTGGACTTGATTTTTGTATATGGAGAGATGAGTGGGTCTAGTCTCATTTTTCTACATATGATCATCTAATTTGTCTAACACCATTTGTTGAAGATGCTTTCTTTTCTCCATTCTCCATTATTAGCACCTTTGTCAAAGATCAAGTAGCTGAAGTTACTTGACCTAAGGTCTGGGTCTTGAATTCTGTTCCATTGGTCTATGTTTCTGTTTTATTCCAGTACCGTGCTGGTTTTGTTACTATGGCTTTGTAATATAACTTTAGATTGAGTACGGTGATATCTCCAGAGGGTTTTCTTAATGTTAAGGATGTGTTTGAATATATAAGGCCTGATGACATGCCCTAGGAATTTTGAGATCAATTTTTCAACCTTTGTGGAGAATGATGCTGGTATTTTTATTGGTATTCTACTAAATATATATATATATATATATATATATATATATATATATATATATATATATTTTAGTAGAATTGTCATTTTCACAATATTTATTCTACCTATCCAGGAGTATGGGAGGTCTTTCCATCTTCTCAAGTTCTCCTAATTTTCTTTCTTGAGTTTTTTTTAATGTTTTAATTATATAGGTCTTTCACTTCCTTGGTTAGTGTTATTCCAAGGTATTTAATTTTTTTGTTGCTAATGAGAATGGGACAGCCTCACTGAATTTTCTTTTGCATATAGAAAAGCTACTGATTTTTGTACATTGATTTTGTCTCCTGCCTCTTTACTAAAGTAATTAATCACCTTTAGAAGTTTTGAGATGGAGACTTTTGGGTCACTTATATACAGGATCATGTCATCTGCAAATAGAGCTAACTTGACTTCTTCCTTTCCAATTTGAATCCCTTTTATTTCTTTCTCCTGCCTTATTGCTTGGGCTGGTACTTTGAGTAGTATGTTTAAGAGCAGTGCTGAGAGTGGGCACCTCTGTCTTGTTTCCAATCTCAGGGGAACTCCTTGAATTAAGTATTATTTAGGCTTTAGGTGCTTTACATATAGCCTTCATTGTATTGAGATATAAACCCTCCATGCCTATTCTTTCCAGCATTTTGATCATGAAGTAGTGTTGAATCCTGTAAAAGTCCATCTCTGCATCAATTGAGATGATCATATGGTTCTTATGGTTAAGTTTGTTTATGTGGTATATTACATTGACTGATTTCTGTATGTTGAACCATCCATGCATCCATAGGATGAAGCCTACTTGGTCAGGTGGATAATGCTTTTGATGTGTTATTGAATTTGGTTTGCAAGGATTTTGTTTAGGTTCTTTGCATCTAAGTTCATCAGGGATATCATCCTATAGTTTTCTTTTCTTGTTGCATTTCCATATGGCTTTGATATTAGGGTGTTGCTAGCTGCATAAAAGGAATTGGGAAGGATTCCTGGTCTCTGATCATGCAAAACAGTTTAAGAGAAATTTGTTTCAGTTCTTCAATGAAGGTTTGTTAGAAATCAGCTGAAAAGCCATCTGGTACTGGACTTTTTTAGGGGGTTGGGGAGGTTTTTGATTACCTTTTCAATCTCCATGGATATGATAGGTTTGTTTAGGAGATTAGTCTGCTCAGAGCTTAGTTTTGGTAGGTGGTGTGTGTCTAGAATTCATCCATTTCTTCTAAATTAATTCAATTTTGAGGAGTAGAGGTTTTGGAAGTATACCCTGATGATTCTTCCAATTTCATTGATGTCCGTTGTGATCTCCCCTTTTTCATTTCTGATTTTGTTGATTTGAGACTTCGCTTTTTTTCTCCAAAGAACCAGCTCTTCCACAGTCCACACAGGGACCAGGCCTCCCCAGCAAGGTACAATGGGATCTATCAGGACCAGGAAACTGGGAGGAACCAGGGAACAGGGATTTGGCCTACTCATTCCTTGTCATGCCTGTCTGTACACACTCCTGTACAGGGTTCCTGGACCAGGGGGCTTGGAAGAGCCAGAAACACAGTCTGGCACAGGGAACCCAGACAAGAGAGCTGGGAGGAGCTGGGAAGCAGGGATCTGGCCTACTCACTCTATGCTTTGTCAGCCGGCACACCTTCCTTCTCAGGAGACCTGGACCAAGGAACTGGGCCATTTTTGATTATATATACATATGTAGGATTTTCAAGGTAGATTCTCAATCCAGCCCAGGCAGACCTGGAATTCATTCTGCAGTCTCAGGTGACCTCAAACTCACTGTAGTCCATTTACCTCAGCCTCCCAAGTACTGGGATTAAAGGCATGTGTTACCACACCTGGATAACTTTTGTTGTTGTTGTTGTTTTGAGGTAGGGTCTTGCAAGATCAGCCCAGGCTGACATTGAATTCATTTTGTAGTCTCAGGTGGCCTGAAACTCACAGCAATCCTCCTGTCTTGGCCTCCCCAGTGCTGGGATTAAAGGCATGTGCCACCACACCTGTCATACTCAACTTATTTATTTATTTTTATTTGAGAGATAGATGAGAGAGAGAGAGAGAGAGAGCATACCAAGACCTCTAACCACTGAAAATGAAGCACATGTCATCTTGTGCATCTGGTTAAGTGGGTCCTAGGGAAGTGAACCTGGGTCTTCAGGTTTCACAGTCCAGTACCTTAACTGCTAATCCATTTCTCCAGCCTAATTTTGATATTTTAAAGTGTTCTGCATTTCATCTGTTTTTTTTTTTAACTTTTTCTCCTGTTAAGTTTTATAGATTTTGTACACTAGATCCTTTTAAAAATTATTGGTTCTTGGTTCATTTTTAAACATCAGGTAACTTTGATCTGGTACACTCAATGAATTGAGACAAATCTTAGGAAAAAGTAGCTAGAAACCTGATTATGTATTTTGTGTGTTGTGGGGAATAGTATTGCTAGGTGGTAGTAGCCTTCTTTTCTGTGCCTTTCTGCTTTGGGGACTCTACATATAAAAGAATTGGTGGTGGGTAAATATGGGGAACATGGAGAGATTCATATTCTCCATCTTCCCTACTGGTCATCAGAACTCTTTTTATACAACTCCCTAAATCATGCCTTGCGATCTATTGATATTTTGGTATAGTTCTACTTTCCTAATGCCATCTTCTACCTCACCTGATTAACACTCCATTTACAAATCATCTTCTGGCAAGATATATGCATAAAAAATCTCATCCACTGCAGTTATGCTTTTCATTTCTCAAAAGAATTCCTTACATTATCCTGTTTAAGTGCTTCATAAAGGAATGGAGTCATTAGATTCACTCAAGATAACAGTTTGTAAGAAAAAGCAAGGTAGCCTCAAGTGGCCTCACTCTTTCATTTTCAGGAAATTGTTGGTTTATATTGAAATTTTAAGTATTTTTATACTACAGAGGTGAAGTGTACTTTCTTTCCTTGCTTCTTACAAGTAAGTATAAAGGTATTGAATGGGTAGTACCTCCTAATTGAGAGTAGGAAAAAGAATTCTAGAGTCAAGAGCTAAAAAAATATTAATAAATTTAAAATGTAGAGTTGAATAAAATTTACCTTTAAAAATCAAATATCAAAAAGACATAATTTTAGAAATTTTCATGGTACCATCACGGTCATTATCAAAATTCAAATATTGAATGACTCAATTTATATTTGGGGGAGAAAGTAGCATATTCCAAAAAAAAAAAAAAAAAAACCCTGCTCACCTTAAATGCTTAGTATTACATGAAGGGACTAGGAATGTGTAATGGTTTGATTCAGGTGTCTTCCATAAACTTATGTGTTCTGAATGTAGGTCCCTAGCTGGCAGCAATTTGGGAATTGGATCCTCGTGGAGGTGGTGTATTGTTGGGGGCAGGCTTATGTGTATTATAGCCAGCTTTCCCTTGCCAGTATTTGATACACTCTCCTGCTGATGTTGTCAACCTAATATTTTCCAGGAGGTGACCCTCTGCTCATGCCATCATTTTTTCCTACCATCATGGAGCTTCTTCCCTTTGAATCTGTAAGCCAAAATAAACCCTTTCCTCCCATAACCTGCTCTTGGCTGTTCCCCCACCCCCAGCAATGCCAAGCTGGATGCAAGAATAATATTGTTACCAAGAAGTGGGGTTGATGGACCATTTTGGTCAGAGTTGAAAGACTTGAGTGTATTAAGAACTATGCACTCTGAGGTTTGCCTTCTGAGGGAAAGACAGAGCTTTGTCTGAACTGGGCTAAAAGCAGTTTGCATGAGGGGCTTGCTGTTATGCCTGTGTCCCAAGAACTTGTGCAGGGTTATGTTGTGTTGAAATGAACTGGTGTGAGCAGAAGTATATGGCACAGATAAATGAAATATTTGGGCTGAAACTGCTGCCTGTTAAATTACAATTGTTTTAGAGATTATAACCATTGAGATTGGACCAGTTGACCTGCACTGGGACAACAGGAAGAACGCCATCTTTAGAAAGGGCCTGAATGTTGAATGAGTGTCCTGACCATTTTTCACAGTCTGTTTCATTCCCCCCCTGGATGAACAAGTTGGTAGCCCACCCAGTTCTATGGAGTGCAACATGGGCAAGAAAAAGAGACACATTTATTTTTCAATATGATCATGATTTTTGGAAATGGCCATGGATAATGTGAAGCAGACTTGTTGGATTATCTGCTTGGAGATCCAATGGGGCCATGAGGATGAACCACAGGTTGCCATGCAGACCCAGTGTAGATACCAGAACTATGGGATGGCTGCCAACAAAAGCTATCAGCACCAAATGAAATTTTCTGGGACTATGAGTAGCCTAGCTGGAGGGATGGAATTAGAACTCAAGTGACTCCTCACTGGTTAGAATTATCAAACTTGGAGACTTGTTAATGGTTAGAGTTGACAGACTTGGAGCTTCCCTGTTTGTTTTAAATCTTGTGCTGGTTTATATATCTTTCCTATACCCAATACCATCTTTTTCTGTGTGAATGTTTATTCTGTCTAGTTGTGTGTGTGTATGTTTTGTATTACATTTTAATTAAAAGACTATGGGGATGTGTGAGCATCATTGGGTTATTAAAATTTATGGGAACTTTTAACGTTGGAATGAATGCATTGCATTTTGCATCATGAATGGTTATCAGTTTAAGGGGGCCAGGTATGAAATGTGGTGATTTGATTCAGGGGTCCTTATAAACATATGTGTTCTGAATGCTAGGTCCCCAACTGGTGGCAATTTTGGAACTGGATCCTTTGAGAGGTAGTGTATTGTGGGTATGGGCTATTGTTGGAGACAGGCTTATGGATGTTTTCTAGCTTTCCCTTGTCAGTGTTTGGCACATTGTCCTGCTGTTGTTGTCCATCTGATGTTGGCCAGGCATGATGTCCATCTTCTCTGCTCATGCCATGTTTCCCCTCAAATCAGTAAGCCAAAATAAATCCTTTCCTCCAATAAACTGCTTTTGGTCAGGTGCTTTCTGCAGCAATGAGAAGTTGACTGCAACATGACATAACTCAGTGGTAGAGCACACCTAACATGCATGAATCCCTGTTTAAACCACTTTGTTTCATCTGGCTTTACGTGGGCTCTAGGAAACTAAACTGGGGCCAGCAGGCTTTGCAAGCAATATCACACGCACATTTTCACATGAACACACAATTGTATGATAAAGTGAAACGTAACATAGATTCAGATTCTGAAATAAATTCCCAATAACCTTCTGGATTAACATTATATATATAATATATAATGTTAATTATATATATTATATATAATTATTATATTATATATAATATAGATTATTATATATATTAACATTATATATGTGTATATATATACATATATACATACATACATACATATATATATATATATATATATATATATATATATATATGCTGAGAGATGGCAAGGTACTAGCCTGCAAAAGCAAAGGACCCAAATTCAATTCCCCATAACCCATGGAAGCCAGATGCACAAGGTGGTGCATGCTTCTGGAATTTGTTTGCAGTGGCTAAAGACCCTGGCATGCCCATTGTTTCTCCATCTACCTCTTTCTCTCTCTCTCTCTCTAATAAATAAACAAAAATATTATTTTCAAGGACAGAGAGAGAGAGAGGATGAGTATGGGCACACCAGGGCCTCTTGCCACTGTGGACCATGTCCAGATGCATACACCAATTTATTGCATCTGGCCTTACATGGGCACGAGGCAACTCAACCAGGGCCAGCAGGCTTTGCAAGCAAGCACCTTTAACTGCTGAAACATCTCCACAAACTGAACTTTTAGGTTTGTGCTGCAAGCTTCAACCTCATATTTTGTTTATTTGTCAGATTTCCTTAGTTTAGTTTTCTCATCGGAAGGTTTGAGGATAACAAAGTAACTGCTACGACTGCAAGGCTGAGCCAGATTCTTTCATCCAGAAACAGAAATGCTGCTTATTTACATACTGACATTCAAATCACTCCATTCCTTTCAATAACTGTCACATTACCCCTTTAGGAACAAACCCTACTTTGTTTCTCAAAAGTATGAGAAAATGGTCCTTGATGTCTTCTTAGAAGTGAAGAACAAAAAATTTCAGATAGAGTTATTGTTCTACAGAGCCCATTTTCTTCCCTGGTCCACATCCCACTTAATGGGTTTAAGGACAAACTAATCTGGGAGAATGAATATGGGGTGATGTGTTTCCCTTCTGATATAAGAGATCCCAAGTCCTGCTGGTGGTCCTGTGATAGATAAACCAAGCTGGGGCTCTTACCACGCACACAGAAGCAATTTCACTGATTACACATGTTGTTCCATGGAATGAAAAGTACACATGTTTCCAATAAAAGTTAGAATTCTTCTGGGTCAGGAACTCCTTAATCCTTGTTAGAACCAGCATAGAGTTCTTGGCACCCCTAGAATTCTCTGAACAGTGAAGAAAAACACGATTTATTTTTAGGAATTTTTTGATGTAGTGCTACGTTTTCTTGAAGGCAAGTTAGAAGGTAGGTATTTCTGAGTAATAACTAGTTTTTATGTAGATGTAGAAGGAATGGATAACAATTTAGGTGTTTCTTTTTTAATGTTACCAGATCTTCTGAAGTCAGCTGGAGAGTTTGGCTATTTCAGGTTTGTTAGTGTGGTTTTCTAGAAGCAAAACATAAACAGGAAGAAAGCAGCCAGCTGCCCTTGTGCATGTTGCAATGACAGAATTCATACATTACTTAGAAAAACAAATGACACTATTCTTTTGACTAAGCAAAAATGGAAGCTGTGGAAAGCTTCTGAAAACATTTTATATTGAGACTTTTCACAATTTCCCTAACCTTGGAGGTTTTAAGAGAAATGTGCTATGTGGTCTTTGGCCTCTCCTTACAAAATATGGCATCCTATTGTTGAACCTAAACATGTGTATGTGTCAGGACATATGGTAAGTGAGTAAATGGTCTGCTTCTAGATGCTTCAAAATATAAAAATCAGACCTACTCATCATTTAAAGGGACTCTCAAATGTCAAGAATGAAACTTTGTGTTGTAAAAAACAAAATACATCTCAAAATTCTCCCTCTGTTTATGTTTCCCATGACCTCATATGAACACCTGTTCCTGCTTGGAATCCCCTCTGTTCTCTGTGCTAACCCAGATTCTCCTTCTTTCTCTCTCTCTCTAGTTCAGGCTGACCTGGAATTCACTACATAGTCTCAGGGTGGCTTTGAACTCATAGCAGTCCTCCTACCTCTGCCTCCCAAGTGCTGGGATTAAAGGTGTGCACCACCACATCTGGCCTTCATCGTTTCTTTTATTCCTCTGAGTCATTACTCTGTATAGTTAGTTCCTCAAGCTCAGTTTAGATCTTATGACCTCTTGTCTTTACAGTGCTCCTAAAAAAAAAAAAAAAAAAAAACAGATCTACTCACTCAACTTTCTTCCTTCTGTATCTATAGATGCTCCCACATCTGTATACAGCCCATGCTTTCCCTTAGTGGCACCCATAGACTTCTCCAAACCATGAATAAAAAGATGATTTATTTCCCTCAGTAACTGCTCCCTCAGCTTAAGTCTAAGGAAGAGCTCATTACCTTAGCCCCCAGATGGGAACCACTCTTACACAGTTAAATTTTCCCCTCCATTCTTCATAAATACTCAGGTACCCAATTTAAAGACTTGTTTTTTCTCTGAAATATCTTTCATAACTCTGCCTCTTTGGTGTACACTATTGTCTCACAAGTCACTCCCTGATTATTGTACCAACTTTCTGCTTGGTCACATAGATCTCATCAGATTAGTACATTCCCATAATCTCCTTTTCCTTTTGGAATAATTATTTCATGGTACCCACCTGACTAAAATATCACAACTGATTCTGCTGCCTTCAGTTAAAAAGGACTCAGAGTAGTTGGCTTAGCAAGCGAACAAGGAAGATACTGGTGGTATGTGGAGAAGGTAAGGCCAAGGAAGTCTTGAGAACAAGGGATGTGCTAAAAATTCTGAGTTTTCTCTAAGGAAAGGAAAGGGGACCCTAACGTGTTCAGTATCAACACATTTCACTATGTTTGCATTACAAAAATACTCCAATTGCAAGATAAAGAATAAGTTATAGGACAACAGTAGAAGCAGAGGAACAAATTAGGAGTTTATTGCAATAGCTCTTGGAAGAGGCAATGATAGCTAAGTCAAGGGTAAGAAAGAACTCGATGAATCTTAAAATTATGTAAATGATTTATCACAAAAAAGAGATAGATGTAAAAACAACAATAAATGAGAGATGGAAGGGAAGGACACACAAATGTTTCAGTAATGGGACAAAGGATAGGATCTTCAACTATAATTCAGACAAATCAGAGATCTTATGGAGAAGGAGGCATTTGAATGGTCTTTGAAGATTACTAGAAAAGCAGGAAGAAAACGTCTCCCAGGCAGAGAAAGGGAGATTAGCAAAGACAGGGGTAAAATGTCCTAGTGTGTTCATAAAACTCCAAATGTTTAAATTTGGGTCACATGTAGAATGCAAGGGTTGAGGTCATGGCCAGAACACCTGGATAAGGATTGTAGACAAATGGAAAAGGAAGGGCTTTGTTTGACCTTTATCACATGATCTTGGAGAGACATTAAGAGTTTGGGACATTGGAGGGCCAACACAACTGCATTTGGAGCCATTACTTAAAGAAGAGTATATTAGAGGAAATGTTGGTGAGAGCCAGTAAGATCAGCTTAGTATGCTCTTATTGCTTAGGCTGGAGTTTATGAAGATAGGTATCAAAGCAATGACAGTGATGAGAGTGACTGAAGATCAGAATCAGGAAATAGCAAGATGATAAAATTATCAAATTTTAAATGATTATATGTGGTGAATTAAGGATAGGACAAATCTGAAACCTCAATCCAGATTTATGATATATGGCAATGAGGCAGTTAGGAACACACCTAGTGTGTTAGTCAGGGTTCACTAGAGGAATAGAACTGCTAGAATGAATTATATTATAAAGGGAATTTATTACATCAGCTTATGGTAGTCCAATAGCATTTGCAGACTCGAGAGTCAAGGAACCCAGTAGCTGCTCAGTCCATATGGCTAGATGCCTCGGCAGTCCCAATCCAGCACTGAAGGCCTGGAGGCTTCCTGAGGAGCCGCTGTTTTTCAATCCCTGTGGGTCTTCAGTTGACGCTGGTCTTCAGTCTGTGCTGGTCTTCAATCCATGCTGGAAGGCAGCAGGCAGCTCCGGTAGCCAAGTGGAAGGAAGGGGCTCTTTTCACCCAGAGCTTCCTTATATAAAGTTCCCATGTGAGAGGGGCAGCCTACTCTGAGGGCAGGGGTCACGCTGGTAGAACTTCCTCCTTCAGTAAATCCTTCCTGGAAGCAACCTCAGAGACCCACCAGAAAGGGATTCCTACGGATTACTAAACAGATCAAGTTGACAACACCTTAACCATCACAAGTCCACCCCTTGTCAACTTGATACCAAACCATATTTCCTTACATCATACTTAATTTCCAAGTGAAAACAGTAACAGTCCAATTTCCCCCTAGTAGTCTGGATCAATCACCCCTGCTAACAATGTAACTCCTTTCTTAACCTGTTGAGTGGAGGGCATTAGGACTCCAAAGTGGCCAGGCGGAAGTCTTAACTTCTAGTCCAATGGAATGTTCTTTGTGCCTCCTGGCAAAAGCATTCCCCATCTGGCATCAAGACTTCTAGGCCAGCAGAACATAAGGTTGTGAGAACAGGAAGCAAAAATTCAGCTTATGGGTCACTTGGGGTGATGGTAAGTGAGACCATTCCCATTTCTACCCCTTGATTCCTGGACCTGTGTGTGATTTCAGGCTATAGGAGAAACAATACCATATTTAGGACAGTGATTCAGAGAATATACAGCCTGCTGGAGGAGACTCCCCCAGCCCTCCAAGCTATTGCCACCTAGTTGGTGCTGTAGCTGTTACTTTAAGAGGCCATTCCACTGTTCTATCAAGCCACCTCCTTCTGGGTGGTGGGGCACATGGTAAGACCAGTGAATTCCATGAACATGAGTCTACTGCTATATTTCCTTGGCTGTGAAGTGAGTTCCTTGGTCAGAAGCAATGCTGTGTGGAATACCATGATGGTGGATAAGGCAGTCTATAAACTCACGGATAGTAGTTTTGGCAGAAGCACTACATGCAGGAAAGGCAAGTGCATACGCAGAGTGTCTATTCCAGTAAGGACAAAATGCTGCCCTTGCCATGATGGAAGTGGTCCAGTGTAGTCAACCTGCCACCAAGTTGCTGGCTGGTCACCTCTAGGAATACTACCATATCAGGTGCTCAGAGTTGATCTCTGCTACTGGCAAATTTGGCACTCAGCAGCAGCTGTAGAATCCTATTGAAGCACCTGTGGCCCGCTGATCCACGTGATCTGAGCACCTGCCCAGCACTGCCTGCCAGGCATGCCAAGTAGCAGTGGCAGCAGAGACGAAACAAGGGATTTTTCCAACCTCATCAGCCACCTTGCAAAGTCAAGAAATCTGAAGGAAAGATGGCCGAGATCAACTAAAGAGCTACTGAAAGGGACACAGGTGGAACTGCATGAGTAACTCCAGGCTTCTGCACTCTCCTATCCCCCAACCATCAGAACCACAAACCTCCCGCATTCAGCCCCTAGTGGCAGTGTGTCCAGCACAGCTGATAAGAACTGCAGCTCCACAGCATACCATAGAGGCATCAAGGTGGGCACTCAGTGTTAGTGAGATTGGGAGCCACCCCAAAAGTTAACAAGGACAGCTGACAAAAACAAATAGGTACATAGACATGCCCTGGAAGAGCTAATCTCTCTTTCTATGTCAGGGCAGGTTATAGGTTACATATTCTTGGTTGGCTTTACCATTTCCAAATAAGCTGTATTTGGGGGTTTAATATTGCTGCCTTGATGCTTTCAGATTTACAGAGCCTTTGTCTTTTGCTTCTGTCATTACTGGGGGCAGGGTCTGATGCAGATCCAGGCTGACCTGGAAACCAATTCAGAACAGAAATCTCTACTTCCCAGCTGACAAGATTAAGGGTGTAGAAGAGCACACAACCTTAGCGATTTTGGCTTTATAAGACTATCTGTTTATCTTAATCCCCACAATTGCATACTCTGTGCTGATTTTTTTTTCTTTTTGGTTTTTTTGAGGTAGAGACTCACTCTAGCCCAGGCTGACCTGGAATTCACTATGTAGTCTCAGGGTGGCCTCGAACTCATGGCGATCCTCCTACCTCTGCCTCCCAAGTGCTGGGATTAAAGGCGTACACCACGATGCCCAGCTCTGTGCTGAGTTTTATGGAATGTGTATATTGCTCAGTTGAAGTTCACAATTTGCCAGTAAATTGTTCCACTCAGTCCACTAGAATACTTGCTTAGCAAGCAAACTCAACACCTAGGATTACTTCTGCGGTAGGATTGGGGTACAACACCAGGTACACCTGGCAACTTAAATTCATATTCTAAAAGTATATAAAGGTGGATCTCCACATCTAAGAACACTGCAGATAAGTTGAAAACCCAAGCATGAAACCAATTCAGGATGCAAAAGTTGGTACATTATAGTACAAGAAACACAAATAATCAAGACAATACAATCCCACCAAAATTATAAATCCACTAGAAATGATCACCAAAATTTCAAAAAAATGATGGCATGTATAATCAAATAAATCAAAGAAGAAATGAAAGGAATCAAAGAAGAAAACAAACTCCTGAAAGAGAACACAGGAAACCAGCTTAATGAAATAAGTAGGTCATTATAAGACATGAGTAAGGAAATAGAAATACAGAAGAAAAAGCAGGCTAAAAATGTGAAGAACACAGTCAGTCAAATATTAAACTCTGTGGAAAGTCTCACCAGTAGAATGGATGAAGGAGAGAATATCTAAACTAGAAGACCAGGTGGAAGACCTAATACAGTCCAACAAAAAGAAAGACAAGCTAATAGGAAGGTGTGAATTGGAATTTCAGGATATCTGGGACACTATGAAAAGCTCAAACATAAGAATTCAGGGTACAGTGTTAGGAGAAGAATTTCAATCCAGAGGCTTAGTAGGCATTTTCAACCAAATCATAGAAGAAAAATTTGCCCAAGTTAGAAAGAAGTGCCAGTGCAGATACAAGAAGCTTTTAGAACACCAAACAGACAAAACATGGACAGAACCTCACCTCGCCATGTTATAATTAAAGTACCAAACACACAAACCAAAGAAAATATATTGAAAGCAGTTAGAGAGAAAAAGCAAGTCACCTATAAAGACCTGCCCTTCAGAATAACAGAAGATTACTCAACAAAAACTTTGAAAGCCAGAAGGGCTTGGAATGACATATTCCATGTTCTGAAAGAACAACTGTCAACTAAGATTGCTTTATCCTACAAAGCTGATAGAGAAATAAGGACATTACACAACAAAAACAGGCTAAACAAATTTATGACAATAAACCAGCTGTACAGAAAACACTTGAAGGAATTCTTCATGCTGATGAGAAAACAAAACACACACAGGAGGACATAGGAAAAAATAAGCCCCACTCAAATGACAGTTAAAACAAACCTGTAAAAGGAAAACAAGAAGCACTACAAAATAAGAATGACAAGAATAAATACATATCTTTCAATAATAACTATTAATATCAGTGGCCTCAATACCCCAACCAAAAGACACAGGCTTGCAGACTGGATTAAAAGGCAGGATCCTGCCATCTGTTGCCTCCAGGAATCTCATCTCTCAATGAAAGATGGACACTGTCTTAGGGTAAAAGGATGGAAAACAGTATTTCAAGCAAATGGGCCTAGGAAACAAGCAGAGGTTGCTATCCTAATATCTGACAGGACAGACTTCATCCAACATTAGAGAGGAAAGATAAAGATCATTTTTACTGATTAAAGGAACACTTCAACAGGAAGACATTACAATCCTAAACATATCTGCACCTAATGTGGGGGCTCCCAATTTCATCAAACAAACACCAGTTAGACTTAAGATCAGAGATAATACCAAACACAATTGTAGTGGGTGACTTCAATACCCCACTTTCATCAACTGACAGGTTATCATGCCAAAATTAAACAGAGAGCCATCTGGAAGAAATGATGTCATGGAACAAATGGACCTAACATATATCTACGGAACATTCCATTTAAATGCTGTGGATTATACATTTTGCCTACTAAGCCTCTGAATTGGAACATTCTCTAAAATAAACCACAAATCAAGTCTCAACATACAGGAAAACTGAAATAATTCCTTGTACTCTACCTGACCACAATGGGATTAAACTGCAAATCAACAACCAGAAAAACTACAGAGCATACAGAAGTTCATGGAGACTAAACAGTACACTATTGAATGATGATTGGGTCATTGAAGAAATCAAAAAGGAAATCAATAAATTCATAAAATCAAATGAGATGAGAATATCACATACCAAAACCTTTGTGACACAATGAAGGCAGTCCTAAGAGGGAAATTTATAGCTCTAAATTCCTATACTAAGAATTAGAGAGTTCAAAAGCAAAAAATTTAATGTTTCACCTTAAAGCCCTGGATAAAGAAGAACAAGGCAAACAAAAAATCAGTAGAAAGGAAGAAATAATAAAGATTAGGGCAGAAATTAATGAAATAGAACCCCCCCAATCCAAAGAATCAATAAAGCAAAGAGTTGGTTCTTTGAAAGGATAAACAAGATTGATAAACCCTTAGCAAATATGACCAGAAGAAAGAGAGAAGATGCAAAAATTAATAAAATTAGAGATGAAAAAGTCACCATTACAACAGATACTAAAGAAATTCAGAAAATTATAAGGATATACTTTAAGAACATATAAGCCTCTAAGTTTTATACTCTGAAAGAAATGGATGAATTCTTTGATTCATATGACCTACCAAAATTAAATCAAGACGTGATAAGCCATTTAAATAGACCTATAACAAGTATGGAGATCCAAGCAGTTGTAAAATGTCATCCAAGTAAAGAAATTCCAGGCCTAGATGGATTCACTGGTGAATTTTACCAGACCTTCATGCAGGAACTAACATCACTGCTTCTCAAAATTTTCCATAAAATAGAAAAGAAAGAATTCTGCCAAACTCCTTCTATGAAGCCAGCATCACCCTCATACCAGGCAAAGACAGAGCAAAAAAAAAAAAAAGAAAATTACAGACCAATCTCCCTCATGAGCATATTATTAGTTGGAAGGACAAAAATTACATGATCATCCCAATAGATATAGAAAAGGCATTCGACAAAATCCAACATCTCTTCATGGTAAAAGTATTACAGAAACTGGGAATAGGAGGGACATATCTCAACATAATACAAGCTATTTATGACAAGCCTACAGCCAACATAATACTAAATGGGGAAAAACTGGAAACTTTTTCACTAAATCCAGGCATAAGACAAGGGTGTCCACTGTCCTCACTTTTATTTAGTATAGTACTGGAAGTCTTAGTTATAGCAATAAGACAAGAGACACTCATAAAAGGGATACAAATTAGAAAGGAAATCATCAAATTATCATTATTTGCAGATGATATGATTATATACATAAAGGACCCTAAAGATCCTACCAGCAAACTGTTAGAGCTGATACACACTTAGTAACGTAGCAGGATACAAAATAAATGCACAAAAATCAGTAGCTTTCTTATATACTAACAACAAACATGTGAGGAATGAAATCTGGGAATCTCTCCCATTCACAATTGCCTCAAAAAGAAAAAGTACCTTAGAATAAACTTAACCAAGGAAGTGAAGGATCTCTACTAAGAAAACTTTAAAACTCTCAAGTGAAAAATTGCAGAAAACACAAGGAAATGGAAAGACATCCCATGTTCTTGGATTGGAAGAATCAATATTGTGAAAATGTCAATCTTATCAAAAGCAATCAACACATTTAATGCAATCCCCATTAAAGTTCCAATGGCGAGGGAACTTCTGGTCAAGATGGCAACTGCCTAAGTGCACCACATCTCCTCGGGAAAGAAAGGCAAGGCATTAAGGGTTCACTGGGTCTTTTAGGGGAGAGCAATCTCTAATAAATTTCCAGTGGGAGGGCGCAGAGTGGGCAAAAAAGGGAATTGCTGATTCCTTTGCTCATGGGTAGCTCACCAGTCCTCCAACCCCCAAAGCAGCCGCAATACCCACAGTCCCAGCTTCAGGATACTCCCAAGCTCACTGCAGGACAGGGGACCCAGACCAGCATAGTTCCACTTGACTCATGGCACAGGGGCGATTGCCCTGCTACCCCCATGCATGCTTGAACTTGGGCAGGCTCCACCCACTGGCCCACTCTACTCAGGCTCAATTGGTCCATCTGCCTGCCACATGCAGGCTGCCCATCCCATCCGCTTGTGCAAGCTTAGCCTGCTTTGCCTATTTGTCTGCTTACTGCTCTGGCTGCCCACCCATCCAAGTGTGACTCAGGCCCATTTCACCTGCCCACGCAAGCTCAGGCTCACGCTGCCTGTCTGCCCATGCCAGCTCAGACCCAATCACTGCTGTGCAGGCCACCAACCAGTGTCCTGCTGTTCAGGAGCTCAGGCTGCTTCAGTGTCCCAGCATCCCACCACATGCAAGTTTAGGCTGCTTCAGTGCTTGGTGCTTGAGCATCCTTCTGTGCACAAGCTGAGGCTTCTTCCACATCCCACCAAGTGAGAGCTCAGGCTGCTTTGGCATCTGGCCTCAGGCTGCTTCAGCTTCCTGCTGAGCATGAGCTCAGGCTGATCCACCCTCCTACATGTTAGCTCAGGACCACTCTGGCCACCTGCTTGCCTGCCTGCTAGCTCAGGCCAGCTGCCCCAAGAGGCACCACTTTCCCCACCTATCAAAACAACATCCCTACTCTCCCTGCCCATACACTGTGATAGGCAGACCACAGCACAAAAGAAATAACATGAAAAATCAAATGCAAGTAAATCACCCAGTCCTACAATGAACATCTCTAATCAAAACATAGAAGAGACATTAGGATCAGAATGCCAAAATGAAGCTATGAGCAATGCAACTCTGACCAAGCTACTGGTAGAACTTGCAGAAAAGCAACAAAGAACCGATAATTGTGTGGATGTTGCCATCACTAGACTAGACCTAATAGGTAAGAAAATGTAAGGAGTTCTAAGACAGTTAAGAGATATGAAGGAGAGTGAAAAATAAAGAGGACCCAAAAATCAGCTGGTGATGCTAAATGAAGACATAAAGAAATGCAAGGATGAATTCCAAGAAGCATCAAAAAATCATAAAATTATGTGAAAAGGGAAATTGACAGAGGGATGGAAACTATACATAGAAAAGTAGTAGAAAATGTAAACCTAATTGAACAAGTCCAAAATTCTTTAGAAGCTCTCAAGAATAGAGTCAGACATGTGGAGGATAGAAACTCCAATCTGGAAGAGAGCACCTTTGCTTGTTTCACCAATTATTCTTAGTTTCAGCTGGGGTCCTTTTGAGGTATGATGGGGTGGTTCTCTCCTTAGGATCTGTGTCTATCTGAAAAAGAGAAGCAGATTCTCCAATGGAGAGTAAAGTTAGCACCAGATAAATGGGATAACCTTTATTATTATTTTTTTTTTAATAGAGAACGTAATAGGTGTAGGTCCTCTTGTAGTCCACAGTTGGTGGTATCTTGATAATGGAGAGCGTGCTCATGTTTGCATATGGTTCTGACTTGTTTCCCAGCTCCAGCTATGGGTCCCGTTCCACTGAACGCATCAGTTAGCCAATCAAGAGTTGGTTTCCCACTATGGCTATGTGCCACTATTGCACTTGTGTGAGCATCACAATGGGTTATTTGCTGCTAAGTAGGTTAGACCATGGGTTGCTTGGACAGATATTGGGCATTGTTCCCCAGTCACCCATGTAGCACCTTCTGGCACTAGATGCGCTGACTCTCTGGGAACTGACTCTCCTCCAGCTTCCAGCCATGTCACTCCATGTTATGTGTCAACTGCATATGGTATCTTTAGCAGTAGGGTCTTACCACTAACCTTTGGTGGGTCTTCCAACTGAATAAATCTTTCGCCTTTTACTATGAATCCATTTCTTAACAAATATTTATTGAACTCCTGCTATGGATTGATATCAAGGTGCAGTGTTGAAAAAATAGCTGTTTTCTACCTTTTATGGAGGTTACAAATTTATATAGCAGATCACTCTAATTATATTAAAATGTATAACTGAGCTGAGCATGATGGCATTCAGGAGGCTGAGGGCAGTCTATTCTACATGGTTAATATATACATTATTTAACTCATGGATTTACAAATGATTAAAATTTCTTTTATATATAAATGGCTCTTTCATATATAAATAAACTATCTACAAAGAAAACAATAACCTAGCAGTAAACAATTAAGGATATTTTACAAACTGCACAAATGTCTTTCACATGAAAATATGCTCAGCATCATTTATAATGTAAGAAAGGCAAAAGAAGTGACAAGAAATACCATTTTCACACATAACATTGGTGAAGATAAAAAATGAAAACTGGACTGGAGACAAAGCTTAGTGGTTAAGTGCTTGCCTGTGAAACCTAAGGACTCTGGTTCGAGGCTCGATTTACCAGCACCCACGTTAGCCAGATGTACAGGGGGTGCACACGTCTGGTGTTTGTTTGCAGTAGACAGTGCGCCCATTCTCACCCTCTATCTGCCTCTTTCTCTCTCTGTCTTTCGCTTTCAAATAAATTAATAAAAATAACAAAGAAAAAGAAAACTACTGAATTAGAGGTTGAGAAACAGAGGAAATAGATGTTCTCAAACATTTTGACAAAAGTAAGTTGAGGGCTGGAGAGATGGCTTAATGATTAATGCACTTAACTGTAAAGCCAAAAAGTCCAGATTTGATTCCCCAGGACCCGCATAAGCCAGATGCACAAGGTGGCACATGCATCTGGAGTTCATTTGCAGAGGCTCAAGTTCCTGGTGCACCCATTCTCCACCCCCACCTGCCTTTCTCTCTCAAATAAATACATAAAAGTAAAATATAAAAAAGTAAATTGATATAACTCTTAAGAGAAGAAATTTGGCAATTTCTATGAAGTGTGGAAACTTAATTATTGAAGCAATTCTGGTAAGTAATTTATGTATGACTTATTTTCACAAAATAAGGGATGCATAGATATATTTATTGTAGCACTGTTTGTAATAGCAAAAGCGTGAAACAAAATCAGAATCTGTCAATTGGCATCTGGTTATATCCAATATATTGATATGATAGATACTGTATTGACTTTACAAAGAATAACATTAGCCCCTATGTGTTGATATAATCTATAATCTGTAAAACAATGTGTTTTGTTTCTTTTCTTTTCTTTTCTTTTCTTTTCTTTTCTTTTTTTTACTACTGGAGATCAAACCAAGGGCCTTACATGCAGCCATCTGTAAAGTCATGTTTGAGAAATGGTATTTATACAACTTTATGGAGTATGATAATTTCATACCTATATACGAAAGTGTAATGATCAAATCAAGGCAATAAGCATTTAAGCATTAGTCACTTGGGTGTGGAGGCAACACTCATGCTCTCCCTTTCTAGTTATTTTGAATTATATCCTAGATTGTTAAAACCAATTCCTCCTCTACATAATAGGAAGTCAGAGTTGCTTCTCTGTAATTGTTGTTTGATGCTCCTTACCTGACTTCTTTTCCCTTTCGCAGCCTCCAATGACCACCATTGTACTATTCTCCAATGACATCAAATTACAGTTTCCACAAACGAACATAAAATGTGTCATTTGATTGTGCCGGGCGTGGTGGTGTACACCTTTAATCCCAGCACTTGGGAGACAGAGGTAGGAGGATCACCATGAGTTCAAGGCCACCCTGCAACTACATAGTGAATTCCAGGTCAGCCTGAGCTAGAGCGAGACCCTACTTCAAAATAAATAAATAAATAAATAAGTTTAAAAAAAAAAGTGTCATTTTTGTGGTAAAATAAATTTTAAAGTGAGACATGAAAGATGCAAAAATGCAAAGTAACAACACAAATCCCAAAAGTTCTTGAGTAGGCATGGGAGCAAACACCTGGGATGCCAGAACTTGGAAGGTGTAGGCAGGAGGATCAAGAGTTCAAGGTCATCCTTGGCTATATTGCAAGTTTGAAGCCAACCTCTATGAAACTCTGCCTCAAAATACCAAAAATAAGTGCAAAAAACTTTTTAATTGGACATAATTTCAAATTTATAGGAGGACTTCATAGGACATCTACTCTACACAGAATCATCTAACAGTGAACATTTTCTTTCTCACCACATATATGTACTTAATAAATGTAGTTATATTATTTTCAAAACAGAAAATAATGCATGATGCAAAATGTTGTGCATAATAAGCGGCCATTCATGCAAAAATATACCATGATATATACTTCCCTATATGTAAGATACATTCACAGAGAAGACATATGGACCCATGTGATAGACTAAACATCTGTATACAAGCAATTCTTTTTTTATTTTAAAGGAAAATAACTTTAATGCATCAATGCAAATGAAATACATGCTGATCAAATACAATTCAATAATTTGAAAAATATATCAATGACAATGTTTGAAACCAGTTAAGAGCAGCAAAATAAAAGTGAGGAATACAGTGTTGTCTTTCACGGTAACATATGCCATAGTCTATGACTATGTAACCCAATCCTTTCTTTCACAATCCCACTGATGAGCTTTGATTTATGAACCCTGAGTTACTTTTAGCTCACAGGTTAGTAACAACAGCTGCTGACCACTTCCTCTCGGCAGTTCTGTCTGCAGTAACTGGTAAAACAGAAGCACATTTCCTGGCTGCTTTCCTGCTCCCTGAATTGGAGGGTTCATTGTATAGCCTGTTTCCTTCAGTGTGTCGCTGTGGTCCTGGGTCCTCCACTGCCTTCTCTCAAGGGAATGAGCCGGTGTGTTTTGTGTTACTCGCACAAGACCTGCCCAGTATTGAGTCCACCAACATCCCATTATGTATGATGGAGGAGGACACAAAAAAGACATCAAAGTAGAAGAGAGATTAATGGAAAGAAGAGGTTCCATGGGAGAAAGGGAATTAAATAAGGTAATGGAAGGGGATTACAACTCAAATATATTCTTTACATTTTTTTTTAACCTTGAAGGATACTAAACAAAGGTTTCTGTACAGAGAAGGAAACAATCAACTGAATGAAGAGATTATAGAATGGGAGAAAAAGCACTGTCCACCATTCATCCTACAGAGAGTAGACTGATACCCAGAATATATAAAAAATCTCAGAAAAGCTAATGACTGATGCTTTCACAACTCATAACCCACAATGCCATGGTGAATAGCAACAATCCCACCAAGGAGGCCCCTCAGTGGAATGTGGGCAAGGAGGAAGGAAATGATGGTACCATCACTGGATATGTCCATACAAAGTTTCTAATTAATATAAATAACAAGTTAATGACAAAAGGACATGCCACATAATAGAAAAGTCAATATATGATCTGCATAGACACTTCTCATAGAAAGCACAATCAGGCACATGCCAGTAATTCCAGCATTGGGAGGCTGTGGCTAGAGGATTGTGAGTTCAAGGTCAGCCTAGATTACATAGAGAGATGCTGTCAATAAATAAGTGAATAAATCAATCAATAAATAATATATCTTGTCATCAGGGAACTGCAAATCAAAACTATATTGGGATTCCATCTAAGCCCAGTTTCTATGGTTATTTTTTTATCATGTTAAGCTTATTGAAATAAATGCATATTTTATTTTTATTTATTTATTTGAGACAGAGAGAGGGAGAGAGATAGATTGAGAGAATGGATGTGATAGGGCAGCTAGCCACTGCAAACAAACTCAAGATGCATGCGCCACCTTGTGCATCTGGCTTATGTGGGACCTGGAGAATCAATGGTTGAAAATTTCTCAAAATACTAAAAATAGAACTGCCATATGATCCAGCTCCACCACTGAGCAATTTTAGACAGTGATGGCAAGCATCAGATACCCTGACCTGCCTACAATTTAATGTTATGACAGGACCCACACATATTTTTAATAAAGTTCTTTACTTATAAACAAAGTCTTGATTATATTAGATCATGTACTATTATTGAATTATAAAATCTTAGTCATTATTCAATTAAGTATACATTACTTAAATGCCTACTATGGGACTGGACCTTTGTAAGATGCCAGAAAATAATGGTAGAATGACATGTTCTCTACTCTCAATTTGTCATGGTTTGTGAGAGAGAAAGGCATGTTTATGACAACTGAGCCATGGAAAAGGCAAAAGAGACTTATGAGTAAGGTGGGGGGTCAGATCAAAAGAGGTCCAGTAAATTATACAACTACATGAGACATATTTGCATATCTTTAAAATGTCCCTGTGCATATTGGGGACCATTACTATGACCTTTCAATTTAATAATCCTGTCCTTCAAAGAGAAAAAAGTAAAAATGTACAAATTTGGCACAAGAGAGGAAAGGGGACACCCTAATGTGATGTGACCACAGATGTAAAAGAACACTGTTGAGAAGGATGGAGAGAGGCCATATTAACATAAAGTCTTCAGAAAAGTCATACTTCCTGCTTACATTTGAATAAGGTCTGAGAGTTGAAGAAACATCACCATACATCTGTACCTTGAGGAAGAGTGTCCTAGCAGAGAAGAAAATCCAGAGCAATGGCTCTCAGACACAGGCAGGCCTGATTTACTCTGTTAGGAATTGGATGCAGGGGAAACTGTGGGAGGTGAGAGCAAAGCTGGAGGGCAGGAATAGGCCTTTTATAGAACCTTGTAAACACTTCAACTTTGTTCTGGTAAGAAAGAAAGTTTTGTCTAGAAAAGTTTTGTGTTGTAAACTTTGTGTGTGTGTGTGTGTGTGTGTGTGTGTGTGTGTGTGTGTGTGTGTGTTGTATGCATGTATATGTGCCCATATGGCATCTCATGCCCTTGCCTGTGGTGGTGATGGGGTGGGGGAGGGCGAGATGCTTGCCAGAGCAGATATCTTGTGTTCCCTTCCATCAATAGTCAGCCCATTCTTATTTCAGCCAGAGTTTTACTAATCTCAGTGTTTGCCATTCTTTTGTGAGCTCTGGTGAGTCTCTGGTCTCTACTCAAAGATGGTGTGATCATGCCCAGATGTTTATGTGGGTTCTGGGAATGGAACTGGAGTGGTTTCTCAGGCCTCATGCTTGAACAGGAAGTGCTGGGAACCACTGAGCCACCTTTCCAGTCCTTGTGTTAGGAACTTTTAAAGTACCTTCTGGGCTGAATAAATTGTGTAAATAAATTGAAAAAGAGGCAAGGGCTAAATTTGGTTAACCAGTTAGAACTCTACTACAACAATTTAGACTAGCAAAATACTGGAGGAACAGACCACAAAAGCATCAATGGAAGATAGGCAAAATAATCTGATACTGTATTTTAGGACAGATAATTGATGTTATTCTATGCTTTCACGTAGCTAATGAGAAAATTAGGAAATTTAATGGAATTTATTCTAAAAAGCCCATATAAATTACCCTTATGCTTTTAAAATAATGCCAAATAATTTTTTTAATTTTTTTTATTTATTTGCAAGCACAGAGAGATAGAAAGAGGAGAGACACAAAGAAGGGGTATGCAGGGCCTCCCCCTGCTGCCAGCGAACTCCAGACGCATGCACCACTTTGTGCATCTGGCTTTATGTGGGCATTGGGGAATCATAGTTGGGTCACTTGGCTTTACAGGCAAATGCCTTAACCTCTGAGACATCTCTCCAGTCCAATGTCAACACATTTCATTCATTGAAAAGAACTTCTTTCTTTTTACCAAAGTAGCAAGGTGGGGAAGGCAACTGCTGGTAGCATGGATATGGACTTTGAAACTCTATAGACCTATGCTGACATCTTGGTTTTACTTACCACCAGATGTGTGACCGAGGCAAGGAACTCAAAGGCTGTTTCCTGTGTAGCATAATGATGACATGAAGTACAGCACACCAAGAGTCTAGCATAGACAGTAAGGACACACTCAATTTCATGCCTTTCTTCTCTCTCAAATACAGCCCTGGGAATCTCATAAACACAATGAAAAATTGACATCTAAAGGCAAAAAGAAATTTTTCTCACTTTTGTAATTATAGAAAATGCATCTCAGAAACAGAGAATAATTATTTTCATAATGCTCTTTCCTAGGAAAAATATTTGAGTTTGAGAGAGCTGTCCTATTTAGTTTGTTGTCAGGACTTTAACTTAACTAACTGGAAACAACCTTTTTTTTTTTCTTTAAAGAATCAGAAATGCATAAGCTCTCGCTAAATATATTCCTCTTAGATAAAAATCTTTTTCCTGAATACTAAGATTTAACAAAGGCGAAACAAAGTTTAAGGGACTTGCGGTACATTTGCAAAGTGTTTATATTCTGGGAATAAATTAAGAAAATATGCAGTCATAACTTGAGAAAACCCAACCGTGTAACACAAAGACCTCAACAATTTCCTCTTACATTTGCGCTCACACCACATTTAGATATCCCCTTTCCTCTCTCCCCCCAACACACACATTCATGTGTGGGCAGAGGCTCAATACTCATATTCCAAAGCATTTTCTGGTTCAAGTGCATTTTAGAATGTTATACAAGAACCACCTTTTGTTCAAAGCTTTTCTTTTTCAAAAGTTCCTGTGAAATAGCTGTCTAGTATACCAAGATAACAATGAGTCAGTGAAAAGAAATTCATCTAATTTTATTGTTGTTGTCTACACAAACTAAAAAACTTGTTGGATAAGGAGCATGCCCCAATTACTAAATTTTGGACATCTCTAAGATAGATCACCACCTGGCTCCTCCTTGACTAATTAGAGAATTGTACCCATTTCCTGCATGAAGGTACTTCCCACCACAGACTGGAGAATCTGCTAGCTATCCCGTGTACATGACTCACTCACTTCTTCCTTTTAGTCATTTTCCTAGTTCTACAGCCTGAATTTTTTACCTTATGTCTCTTCTTCATGCTGTTTCCTTTCTTTTTTCAAAACTATTTCAAACTTCTTGTGGCTTCCCTACACTAACCTTCCAAATTAGAATGTATGCATCTATTTTAAACATGATGCCATTATTTTTACACTACAGCTGTTTTTTAAAGCATAGAATTTGGGCCTGTAACATAGTTTGGAAATTATCTAGAGTGGCTCCTTCATTTTCCAGAAGAAAGCACCTCGAGAGATTTCAATTTACTCAGGATCACAACTTCCATTTCCTGATTTCTAATCCAAGGACCTTCCTACACCCCAGGATCAATTTTCTAGTTATGTCTCTCCCTTAGTTCCATTAGTTTAACCTGATTACTCGCTCAACTCACCAAATGTGTTAATATTCGAGCTTCTTCTCTGCCACTCACTAAATGTTAATGTATCAAAGTTCCACAACCTCTTTAAGTCTCAGCTCCTCAGTTGGGGTTTAATGAGAGTATGGGGCCATTGTGAGGATTTGCTGAGATGATCTACATACCTGGTATGTGGTGTGATTATAGTGCCGATGGTGGTGTAGTGGTACTGATAAATGATTTATGTAGTGTGAGGACAAAATAATTTGGTACTGCCTTCATTTTGTTGTTTGTTCTTTGGTGAGCTGTTTCTTCTCCCACTTTCCTCAAAGTTCATCTCTTCCTCCAGAGGATCTCACAGAGGGAAGTTTGCATCCTGACTTTTGCTTATGGCACAAAGTTCTAGAAAAGCATGTCCAGCCTGCAGCCTGAGACCCACATGTAGTTGAGGATAGCTATGAATATGGCCCAATACAAAACCATAAACTTAAAACATTGTGTTTTAAAAGCCTTTGATTGGCATATATTAATCATACATAAAAATGGATGTAATGACATTTTCATATATGTATATAATATACTTTGATCATCATCACCTGTGATTACCCTCTCATCCCTCTCCCACTGTTGTTGTGTCTCTTCTTTTTCCAGCTAGTCCCTCTTCTACTTTCATGTCCATTTTTCTTGTTTATTCTGTTGTTCCTTTTTCTTCTGGTGACCCATTGACTTTAATTAAGGTTGCTTGCTTACAGGAGCATGGGCAACTTACCAGTTGTTACACCACTGAGGAACATGTCTCTCCCTTACCAGAAGCCATTAGTTGCTTATAGCACCTGAGGAAAGGACCTGGCTTGTAAGCCCTTCCCCTCTCCATGATAAAATGTTGACAGGCCCAATCTTGTACACACACACATATGCACACATACGCATGCACACCTGTGCCTATATGCACATTTACACACTTGTATACACACACAATCCATGTGTGTATTAACCAACCACGGTAGGAACTTAGTAAGATTGGAGGAGTTACTATAATTACCAGGAGTATTCACTTTTGTTCTGTCCTATTTCAACCTTAAGCATGTACCCTATCCCAATCTTTACTCTGGGTTCAACAAGAAAGTTTCTCCCTAGTCTTACACAGAACAATGTTTTCCATGCTCAGGCTGCAATGTTACATGTTTGAACCTCAAGGACAATGTTAATGTGGTAGATTGAATTAAATGCCCCCTATACTAATATGTGTTTTGAATGCTTAGTCCTCAGCATGTGGCAGTTTGGAAGGTGGAGCCTTCTTGGAGAAAGTGTGCTGCTAGAAGCAGGCTTAGGGTTGCTATAGCTAGCTCCCCCTCTGCAGGGCCCAGCTTACTCTCTTACTGTTGTTTTCCACCTGCTGTGACAAAGAGGTGATGTCCAGCCTCTGCTCTATCATGCTTTCCCTGCCATCATGAAGCTTCCCCTAGAGATTGTAAACCAAAATAAACCCTTTCTCCCATCAGCTTCTTTGGGTGAGGTGTTTTGTCTCAGCAACATGAAGGTAACTCTGTCACTTGGTAAGCAGCATTCCCCACTCTCCTGTGAGGAAGAATGTCCCTGACTTTGTGGGTTTGTAGATGGAGTTGTAAGAAGAAACATTTTGTCCAAAATATGACTTCCTATATTCTGAAAGCTTCATCTTTATTTTGGAATCTTCATATTCTAGAAAATATGAAGACAAGTAAGTTTCTCTTACATCTTTAAGCTGCTTACTCTTTCCAGGGAACAAGACAGAAACAAGTAACAGTAAGTATCACAGCATGATGTGTCCTACATGAACAGTGTGCAAGGAGAAAGTGCATGGAACCTAAATTGAAAGACCACAATTACCATAGTACATGGTACCCAAGTAGAATTTGAATGATATCTAGACATTTTTCAGACATGAAGGGATGGAGAATGCATCCAAGGAGGGGTAAAAGCACAAGAAAAGGTTAGCAAGAATAAGAAATCATGCTGTATTGGAAAGGAACAATTCACAGTTTAGAATGGTAAGACATGACTGGAGAATTTGGAAGGTGTTAGATCTTAGAGGGCCCAGGTGGCCATGCTAACAGACTTAGAGAATGCTATAAAGATAATGGTGAGGCTATGAAGCATTTAAGCCAGGAAACAGGGTGATGAGATTCAGATAGACCAAGTACTGATAGGACCTCTGCTGTGAAGGACACAATAGAGCCCAGGTAGAAAGGCCCAGAGGCTATAGGCAGGTTGAAATGGACTTGGATCTAAGGATGGTATAGAGTGATGCTGAGAACATAAACTCATCAGGTCCTAGTAGTATGAATGTGGGGGCTAATGAGTAACAAGGTTACTCAATGATGACTTGAGAGAACACTGTGTGGGGGGGTGTCTTTTTCCACCCAAGAACAAAGGGTTTCCTGACTTCCATTATTAAGAATAAAGACGTTGAGTGTTTTTTGGAACATGTTGAGTCTTAGGTGCTCTTGAGCCATTGCTACTACTATTTCAAGTGTACAGCAAGTAATCACTCATTCTCACTTTCTTTTTATCTTTACTACAGTGTCAGTTTTTCAGTGAGGTCTTTGCATACCACCAACAGTGACTGTCCCACTCTTTATTATCTTCTTTCCTCAGTATTATGCCTTGGATGAAGAAATGTTCCACCACAGGCTCATGTGTTTGAACACTCTGTCCTCAGGTAGTGGCACTGTTTTGAGAGCTTGTAGAGCCTTTACGAAGTGGAGCCTCACTGGAGAAAGTGGGCTGCAGAGGGCAAGCCTTGAGGTTTATGGCCCAGCCCTCCTCTCCAGTCTCTGCTTCCTGGTGCACTGAGATGTGAGCAAGCAGCTGCTACATGCTCCTACTGCTCAGAGAGCAGCCGGCTACCAAGCCTTCCCACCTTGACAGATAGTCAGTAAACAGTTGAGGAAAGAGAAGGAAGGAAGGAGGGAGGGAGGGAAGGAGGGAGAAAAGGAGGGAAGGAAAGAGGGATAGAACGAGGGAGGGAGGAAAGAAGGGAGGGGGAAGGAAGGAAAGAAATATATATATATATATATAGAGAGAGAGAGAGAGAGAAAGAAAGAAAGGAAGGAAGGAAGGAAGGAAGGAAGGAAGGAAGGAAGGAAGGAAGGAAGAAAGAAAGAAAGAAAGGAGAAGAAGAAAGGAGGAAGGAACGTGAAAGAATACAGGCAGTTGGTTTAAGGAGACGCCCAGAGGGAGTGATTTCTTTGGAAGTACCTACTACCTGTCACCTTTGGTCCACTCTGACATGTGCCTCTTCCTCCTTCTTTCATTTCCTCTCAGAAAGATCATTTTCCTTGCTTTCCTGCCTACTTGGTTTCACAATTTTTAATGCCTGTGGTTCTGATTCCTGGCAAAATCAAAACCTCTGTGAATATAACCTATAGTTTTCTTGGACACAAACAGACTCCCTGGTCAACTTTTGGCCGCTTTATTTTTCTACACCCAGCCAAACTGGAGTTAAGTACACAAAAAAGTATGCCATTTGTTTGGAATCTGAATTATTGGTCATCAAATTTTCCACAACTGGTGGCACAGAAGAGTTTATTAAATTACAATGTAAAAATTACTCTTAAAACTTCAAATCAGAAAGGTAATGTTATTGGTAATTTTTGTGTTTCTATCTCTCATCAGTTTCAGAAAAAAAATGTCTTTTTCAAAACAAATGCATTTACCTGTGGCCTTGCTTCCATTACCTATGCCCTACTACCCCACCAATCTGCAGTCCTCTCGTCCCTTGCCTGGATTGCTGGAATTGCTTTCTCAGTGGGTCTTTGACTCCACGCTCTGTTCCCTGTCTGAATACTATCACTTTAAGAAATATTTTAAATTTATTTCCTTGGAGAGAGAAAGAGACAGAGACAGAGAGAAATGAATGCTGGTGTTCAGTTCACTTTCTATTTTTATTTGGTTCACACTCCCAGCCCATGGGATGGTGCTCTCTACATTCAGTGTATCTTTGAATTCAGGATGTATCTTTGTTGGTCAATGAATCTTCTCTAGAAATACCTTCATAGACATACCCAGAGATGTGTTTCCATAGTGATTCTAAATCTAATCAGGTGAATACCAAAAGCTAACCTATCCCCCTTGGTATCCAGATTACTTGCTTGATTTTGTTCTCGAGGTACCTGGACATCATGTACACGTCAGGTGCATATGTCTATAGCCATCTCACTTTCTTTGCTGTCATTCTCTTGCATGAAGACATCTGCCTTGGTGTTAAGGATGCTGAGTTTCAGTACTCTTGAAGTTACTAATCCTTGAGTTTCCAGACAATGCTTGGTTCTCTTTTGCACTTTGCCATCAGGAGAATGGTGTACAGAGAAGAGCTCCAGCAAGAAGACTGTGTGAACCTTGGGGAATGGTCATACCTAGTGAAGAGGATTATACTTAGTGCAGTCTCCAGAACTGGTCTGTCAGAGACTCTCGTGTTTGAAACTATCCCCCCTCCCCACTGCCAGCTTCTCTTTTCAATGTTACTGTCAGAGATCATCACAGTGATTTGTGCCAATTTGTGCCTATGGATGTTTATTCTGACATTGTTTACGTGAGTCACTTCCACAGTGCAGTTTTGGTTAAGTGGTAGACGCAAGGTCAGATTGCGGTGATGAGAGAGGGAGGAGGAAATGGAGACAACGAAATAGAGGAGGGAAGTATGACAGAATCTTAAGAAAAATTGCAAATGTCTCCAGTCAGCAGCATATGGGAAACCAATGTGGATGGGCAGGGCAGAAATGTGAGTGAAGGAAATGCGGTGGCGTGTAGGACTGGACTCTGTACATCTTTCCAAACCAGGAATAGAGAAAATGTTCCAGGATTTTGTTTTGTCCTGCCTTATTTTTGGATATACAGTCTCAGTTTTTAGGTCAGTCTGGCTTCAAACTCTTGATCCTCCTGCCTCAGCCTTTGGAGCACTGGGATTATCGGTGTGCACCATCATAGGCAGCCATAGTTCTAAAATTTTAGATGGGAAATAGATTAAGGCCGGTAACCATATGGCATAGTTTAGCTGCATGGAACTCAGCTTGCCTTAGACAATAACACTCCCCATCACTAAACAATACCCCTGACAACCTGCTGGGAACCTGGGATTCCCACCTGCTCAGAGCTGTGTGCATACCTCTACTCCATACAACAAAGTAACTAAGTAGGTTTTTCCTACCGTAGTAAGCATTATTAACTGGATAAAGAAAGACCATGGATATTTTTCCCAGGGGCAGAGTCCCTTTGGCAGGTTCTCTGTGTAATGGGGTGCTAGGGGGTTCATGAAAGTGCTTGAACCCCAGGCCCTAGGTTTGTTTAATTTCAAACAAAGAATTGAATAAAATTCAACCAAGAAGGGTAATTATTAAGTTATTATATTTATTGAGGGAAGTACAGAACCAAGGAAAGGAGAATAAATACACCCACATTGCTGGATAGCACATGTGGTGGGTCTGGAGAAACCGTGGGAAGGACAGAATAGAGAAGGCAAAGGGCTCTTGCCATGGGAAGAAAAAGCCCATGTGCAAAGTAAGGGCAAGGAGGCCCTTGTCCTAGGCTGAGCCAAGGAGAAACTCTCCAGCAGCTGGAGGTTCCCAAGTGGTTAAGCAGCTCAGAGACCTTGCTCTCCCCTTGCAAACATGTTTATAAACCTTATGGTGGTGGGCCTGTGTTCTACTTTCAAGGGCCCAGTCACCCTAACTGCCTAAAACAGCTACCTGACTCTCTCTCATTGGTATCACTGATAAAAACAATTTAAAAATGAATTCAGAGAACTCAAGAATAATTTACTGGAGTCAGTGAGAAAAAAAATAGGATAGGCAAGCTGAAGGTCTTAGCATGTGCTCACAAGAGGGATAAGAAAAAAAAAAAAGATAGATTACAAGTAAATGACATATATTGGAAAACAAGGTAAGCACAGCAATGGAAAGCACCAGGTTCTTTGTACGTTTTCCTGAAGGAGAAAAATTTGCCTCTTCTTTGGATGATGTGAGCCTTGGACATGAAAACAATCCCCTTTTGGGTCAAGCAAGGTGGAAATATTTAATGTGATTTGATTTGCCCTTGGAGTAAAAGCAAGAGGTTTTCTACATTATCTAGAACTCAGAATGTATCTATGATAGGTACAAATGATTAACTGAGTTTTTGCTGTGCATTCACTTTCCACTTTTGTTATTTGTGCTCAAATTTAGAGATAGACACAAGCATGTCTTTTTATAGTATCAAAGCAAAACACAGTTACACAATACATTCAAATTTCTAAGCCAAATGAAGTGAACAACATAAAGTGAATGGAGCAGCCTGTTACTTTGCTACATCATGACTCCAGTATGAACGTGTTCATAAATGTTGTCATTAATGTGTGGGTGTATCTCAGAAATTTCCGTCACACAGAGATTGTGACATTGTTTAGTTTTACTTGCATAGTCAGTTCTCCTCTGTTCTTTTGTTTTCTTCAGTAATTCTCAGTAATTTTTAAATACAACAGATGACATGGTTTTGGCTTATAAGGAGACAAAATAATCTGCATGTGTTTATGTTAGCTGCTTTTTTTGATGATATTAAAATGAAAACAAGAATTTAAAAGTTTCTCTAGGAAAACTCACAGACCCCCATGAGCACAAAAAGACATCAAAACCTTCACAGACCTCAGTTTGTGACGGTGTGATCTTTGAGGGTCCTTCCAATGGTGAGGCTCCCCATGAGATAGCTCTCTACTCCTTCCTTCATGGCTAATGAACTAGATCACTGGGATAGAGATAACATTCAGGTGTCCCCACTCTGGTTTGCTTTTCTGTGCTGTGGATGACTTCTTCAAATCCTATTTTCCATCTCAGTGAGGCTGGAAGATGCTGAGACTGCTGTCTAAAGCTAGTTTCCTTACCATTCCTGGGCACTAAACATATGAGCTGTGAAAATGGTTTAATGCAGTGTTCTCACGAACTAGTGAAAAAGCCTTTAAAAAAATAACTCCAGTTAGCTAAGAATGTGAGCCAAAAAATAAACCAGTCAAAGACCAACAGGAAAGGATGGATTTCCATTAGTTTTTACTGAAAAAAAAAATCCCAACAATGTAAATCTAGACTGCTGTGGTCTTACTTCCCAAAACGTCCAGAGCAGGAACTGGAAAGCCAGCAAACCACTTCTCACGGTCTATAATTTTGAAGAGCAGAGAACTAGATTTCACAGTGTTTGGACACCTTTGCTCAATTTTATTATTAGTAAGCATTTTTTCAGACTTCTGGGAAAACTAGCATTCCTATAAAATAAATTCAAAGTAGATTTTATCCAAAGGTACACTAAATAATAAAAATTAACAGTAATCATTTGTTCAAGGTTTCTTATATAAATGAGCATCACAATGACTGAAACATTCTAAATTAATTCTAGCAATGTTTGGGAGTAGGATGAGCAGACATGGAGCATGCTCACTTATCCCTTTATGCAGGGTCACATGCTGAGCAGGGTGGCAGAAACAGTGTTTTCAGACTTGCTCTCCCAAAGCAACTTAGTTTGTTTATTTATTTGTTTGGCTTATTGAGACATGTTCTCTGTAGCCTAGGCTACTCTTGAACTTACCTTGTAGCCACAGCTTGTCTTAAACCCCACATCCTCCTGAGTGCTAGGATTACAGGCATTTGCCACCATGTCTGTTTATTCAAGCATCTTTGATGGTAAATGATCCTTCCAATCTTATGGTGCTACCATAAACAGACTTAAGAGGAGTAAAAGTAAATCTGTATTGTGAAATACTTGACAGAAATAAGTTATTAATTTTTACTGTAGCTTTTACATATACAATTTGAAATAAAACTTTTTTGGATATCTAGAACATTAGTGGAAGTTTCTGCCTGAGACACACACTCATACACAGTATAATAAATATGCTTGCATATACAAATATTATGTTAAACGATTTGAAATTAGCAAGATTATTCATGTTTGATGTGCAAAAATGGCAGTTTCATATATCTGATATGATATGTACATAAATGAACTATGGGCAGTAGCAGTAAAAATAAGGGTCATCTTTTTTGGGTTGAAGAAAACACATGTGTTCTTATAGTAGGAAGCTAGCATAATGGTAGACATGAGGAAAGAAAGGTGAAGTAAGATGTGTAATGGGAGAAATACAAGGCAGAGCAGCAGCTGCATGTATGCCCCCGGGCAAAGGGCACTTGTAGAATCTGACAAGAGGCCAATTTCAGTATATGGATGCTGTGCTAATATCAACCCTTTTAGAAAAACGTGTCTGTGAACTGAAAACACATACGGCCAATTTTCCAATACAAATAAAAAAATATGCCTCTGTCTTGACTTCTCCTTTGTACTTAACCCTGGTGTGCTGTCTAATGTTGATGCATGTCCATTGCAGGATGTGAGTCATAACATTTTGTTCATAATCCTTTTTTCTTTGTTATCATGAAGGAATGGACTCTCCTTGAGACATGCAAGATTACAAATGTTTTTCAGTTTTTCAGACTTGTAATGAGCAATGTTTTATTAATTTGCCACCCCCACATCCAGTCTCCTGGGAATGACTTGCCACCCCTAGGTTTTGTCTCCTGATTGATGGCTCAGTGCTTGACCAGACAATTAGGTGACTTTGCTACCTAGCAACTGGCTAGATTCCTGTGGCTTTGCTCAGTGAGGAGATAGATTGGGCACTAATAGTAACTGGACCCATATGGTGAACCCTTTGGGTCAAAGTGATTTCTTTATGGCACCATACAACTCGAATGAGGTCACACTAGTTTAGTAGCAGTGCTGGGTTCTCATGTTTTAGGCTCAAACAAGCACAAACCTCAAGAGGTTAGCTGAGTGAGGTGATGTGTACCTAGTATCCCAACAGTTGAGAAGCTTAGGCATGAAGGTTACTTTGAGTTCAACACCAGCCTGGGCTACACAGTGAATTGTAGGGCACAGAGAGATATCCTGTCTCAGGAAACAAAGCAAAACAAGCAAGCAAGCAAACAAACAAAAAACCATAGACACAAAATTAAGAGGTTTAAAAATGTAGTTTCACAGGTGTTGGAGTTGGGGATGAAGTGTCAGGGAGCAGTCAAGAGTGATATTCTTTTCTAATTCCGTTCATTGCATGAATTCTATACAGAGTTGAGTTCAGGGAAACACTTCACAGCTTAACAAATAAAACAAATTCCACTGGGCTTCCCACCAAACAAGTACAGACCCAACATATTGCTCAACGTCTGCATGGTAAAATTATACACTGGGTTGGAAGTCACAGGGGAAGAGCCGTAAGTGGAGGGCATTTCACCTCACAGTAGTGGTGCCAACTCCAGTTGGCCACACCAGAGTGGCTTCCAGAAACCTAAAGAAAAATATTATTTTAAACTATTTCTCTAATGTGACACATTTCTTTAAGACAGAAATAGTGAAATGTTTGACTCAATAGTGACATTCTGACACTTTATAATGGAGTTTTTATGAACCTTTAATTATTTGGGGGCCATTTTTTCTCTCCTGATTTCTCTTGGCTAGCTTAGAAAGGGACCTGGGTGCCAAGCCCTCTTTATTTTGACTTGAAACATTTTTTTCTCCTTAAGGTTTGAGGAATTCTGCCCCAGTAATTATTTAGGACAGGTTTACCAATGAAGAATGCTGTTTGGAATAGCACATATCAAATGCAAGTCAATATCCACTTTGTGATGTTATTTTTAACTTGTAGTAATTCAGGTATTCTATAAGAGCAGAACATGCATCCCCAAATGTGTCATTTTGGCATAAAGACTATGTTACATTAGCGACTGATGGCAAGTGAGAAGAAACAGATAGATGCAAAGCCCTTTCCGTCTTTTAGTTGTCTAAATGTGGACTATAGACTTTTACAAATGTGCCCCTCTTCTTTCTTCCAGGAGAGTCACAGGTGAGTTGCTGATGATAACTGTAGGGCTTTGTCAGTCCGCCTGGAAGTGTTTCCTGGCCTTCTGCCCTTAGCTCATGCTTATTTCCATTGCTATGTATTACAATGTGGTAAGAAATACTGCTTTGTAAAAGATTCTGCATCTGGGGAGATAGCTCAGTAGATAAAGTGTTTGCTCTTGAATGCTAAAATGCCAGGTGTGGTGACTTATGCCTGTAATACCAGCACTGGGAAGGCAGAGACTGGGAATCCCTATGGTTTGCTGGCTAGCTAGTGTGGCTGAATGGGTGAGTTCTAGGGTCAGCAAGAGACTCTGTCTCAAAGAATAAGATGGAGAGTGACTGTGTACCCCCAACATGCACTCACACATGTATGAACACGTATTTACACATGCACACCACATACATACACAAAAGGAGTGCATTGCTTTGTGTCTAAAGGTATTTTCTGTTTCTTGCATGTTTTCTAAAATTTCAGACACCCTTCTCATGCATAGTTGCTCAACAAAGTAGCTCTTCTTCCATAGTCACAAAGCACAGCGGCAGAAATGTGACTGTGCATGCCTACTGAGAAGCTGCTTCCCCTTCTGGGACGCCGTGTCTGCTCCTCAGATTGACTTGAGGGGTGAGGACTTTTCATTCCAGCTCACAGCTGAGGAAACCACTACTCAGAAAGGTTAAATCAGTGGTTCTAGTCCACAGCTTTTAAGTTGCACAGGCAAGGTTAAATTTAGTGTTCTGCCTTTACAGCAATGGTTAGCATTTTCAGATATGATTCCAGATAGAGGAGGCCACCCCTCAAATATTACGATTGCTTACAGACTGAAATAGTAGATTTTACAATTATCTGCCTTATTGTAAAAATATTTTTTTGTGTATGAACCAAGAGTTTTCTTCCTTAAATGCCTCATAAGGAAATTAAAAAGTCATTTTTTGTTATCTATAAACTTGTTTTTATTTTTTTCTGTGGTTTTGGAAACCCCAGGCATGATTCATATATAGGAAATAAATTTCAAAGCTGTTGTTAAATATATGCAACACCCTCCTGTTGGCTTCAAGGACATGGCTCATGTTGTCTACCGTTTTTATTCAAGACACAAATACTGTCTAGAATTGAAGTCAGAGAAAAGGAGTCACATTGTTAGATGATTCTATATACCATAAAATTTTACCAATTTGAAAAGAAGGTAAAGTTTTAAAAATTGCATGTATTAATGTTAATAGGAAAATAACACTTAGAACATTAACATTAAATGAATAATGTTTCTTACAATTTAAACTGAATCTGGGTCTTAGTAAATTTTCTGCTTAGTCTATCAATCAACCAAGTCATCTTTCAGCTTCATGAAGGTCTGAGTGAAAAGCTAACAGCAAATAATATGTAGCTCACAAAAATTCAGAATTCTAAGAAACTTAAGTTTATAGAGACCTCTCTTTTGACATTTGAAAGAAAATCTCCAAACCACCTTCTGATTTGTTAAACCCGATTAAAGAATGGCTGGTGTCATATTCTGATTTCTTTTCCTGCGGCAAACATGTATGGAGCAAAATGGTAATTTCATAAATAGTGCAGAGGAAAGAGCAGGCATGCACTCCTTACAGCATGCATTTGAACTGATCTGATCTAGAGTGCGGAGAGTTACACAGCTCAACTGGGCGACCATCATTTGTCTTCATATCTCCTGATCTCATGCTAAAGGTTACCTTTGGTTTAAGGCAATTCAGTATAGTCCAGAGCTATTCAGAAGAAATTAATTGGTATTCCAATTTTAGTAGATGAAGAATCATATCCAATAATTTGTATGTGTCAGTTGGTGGAGAAATATATAAAGATGTAATGAAGAATACAATTCTTTTTTTGGCTTTGCTTGAGGCAGACCAAAGGGCACAACACAATTTAATAAACTGTTCCTTCAACATTCCTCCCTCACAGGCCATCAGACCCCAGGTAGGTTTCTCTAGATACTACTACAAACAAATTTTTCTGCCTGCCAATCTTTATCCTTGTTAAGCTATATGAATTTAACAAAATTATGAAACCCTGATGGGTGTGGTGATGTATGCATTTAATTCCAGAACTCAAAAGGCTGAAGTAGGTAGATCACTGTGAGTTCAAGGCCAGCCTGGGGCTAGATAGTGAGTTCCAGGCTAGCCTAGACTAATGAGACAATACTTTAAAAAATATGAAGGTCATGGTGGCACATGCCTTTAATCCCAGCACTCAGGAGGCAGAGGTAGGTGGATCACTGTGAGTTTGAAGCCACCCTGAGACTACATAGTAAATTCCAGGTCAGCCTGGGCTAGAGTGAGACCCTATTCCTCCTGCAAAAAAAAAATGAAACCCTACTAAATAAGAAACCAGATTCATTATTGGCAGAGATTTCAATAACCAAACACAATGATTGGTAAGTTCTGTGCTTAATACCTATCTTAAACAAATTATTATTTATTTTCCAGAAGAGAGAATGGGTGTGTCAGGGCCTCTGCTACTGCAAATGAATTCCAGATACAGGCACCACTTTGTGTACCTGGCTTTACTTCCTTCCTCCCTCTTCCCCTCCCTTCTTTCCTTTCTTCCTCCTTTCCTTCCTTCTTCCCTCCCTCCCTCTCTTCCTTGCTTTCTTCCTTCCTTTTCTTTTTGGTGTGTGTATTTGTATATACACGTGTAAGTGTTCATACACGAGTGAAGGCAGGTGCAGACCATGGTGCACATATGGAAGCAAGGGGATGACTTTTCATAGTTTGTAATGCCTTCTACCTTGTTTTGAGGCAGAATCTTTTGATTTCATTGTTGCTCACTGTTCTGTGTTAGCCTTGAACTTCCAAAAAATTCTCCTGACTCTGTTTCCCATATTGCTATTAGCTTGCTGTGATTAGAGTAGTCCACCACAGTGTTCAGATTTTACCTGGGGTCTGAGGATATGAACTCAAGTACTCAGGATTATGCAGCAAGCATTTTATCCACCGAGCCATCTCTCTGGCCCCAAACATACAGAATTTATAGTGCTTTAAAAAAAAAATCAACGAAGGGATGAGGAGATGGCTCAGCAATTCAAGATGCTTGCTCAAAGCCTACAAGCCTTGGTTCAGTTCTTCACTACCCATGCACAAAGTGGTACATGTGTTGAGTTCATTTCCAGAAACAGGAGGCCCTGGCACACCCATTCTCCCTCTCTCCCTCGCCCCTCTTTTGGAAACAAATAAGTAAGTAAATAATATTTTGAAAAATAAAAAGCCATTTAAATTAATTAGGTGATGCATTTTCAATAAAAAACATAAATGTGAGCTGGAAAGATTGCTTAGTGGGTAAGGTTCTTGTCTGCAAAGCCAAAGAAACCAGGTTCAATTCCCCAGGACCCACATAAGCCAGATATGCAAGTGGCGAATGCGTCTGGAGGTCGTTTTCAGTGGATGGAGATCCTGGTGTATCAACTGTCTCTATCTGCCTCTCTGTCATAAATAAATAAAAATTTTAAAGTATAAATGTATCATAAAAATAAAATTTGTGAACATTTGTCAAATAAGCAGTATTTTTAAAAAATAAATTATTAAAAGACACTGAAATTAAAAAAAACACAATATATAAAGTGAGGACAATATAATTAATGATGAAAAATTTAAAACAAAATGATATTGATAAATCTATTTATTTTTGTTTTTACAGTGCTGTTGATCAAACCCAGGACTTTATGCATACTACTGAGCTACATCCCTAGTCCTTCTTAGATCAATTTTAAAGCCTCTGCTTTAAAAAACAAATTGCTTCAAAGGCTTCATTATTAAATCACAAAATTTATAAACTTCTCTGTGGTGAGTAGAGCCCTTTGACCCAACACTAGTTTGAGAATGGCAGTTTCAATTTAGAGGAGATGGCCTTTTGTTCACGTTTCATAACCTTTAGTTCATGAGTAGAGGTTTCCTATTCAGTATTTCAACTTTTGCTTTTAAGTCTGTCAGGTTTGTATTCTACATTTTTTGCACAATCTTATGCTTTAGTGTCATAACTCCATAACATCTCCATTAATTGCATATTCAGTCATGAGGAATAATAATAAAGTACTTCAATGATTTTCATTTTTAAATTTTAAGTCTAAATTTAAAAGATTTAGATTTGTTATATGTTACTTGTTATTATAATGTGACTCTCACTGATTTCTAGTATACTTCCTTAAGTTGGAGGAGAGAAGGAATTAAGGGGCAGCAGGAGATAGGCTGAGAATGAATGAATTTAGCTGATCTTATCACAGCCTTTAGTCTTCAGCCACTTGTGAACTTTTAGGACTGTTTCTTGACTTTCTGCCCAAGTTTTGAGGCAATTCATTTTAGTTCTTAGCATTGTGACGTGCCGCTATCCCCATCAACTGACTAGATCCTATCATAAGAAAATGAGTAATGCTGAACCAAACTGGTTCAAAGTCATTAGTTTAATTTGGAGAAGACAGCATGCCCTGGGGAAAATGAAACATTATGATGAATGACTCGGTTTCTACTACTTAAGCAGTATGCTGAAAGCACTCTGGTCAGCCAGAAACCAGCAGGTGTAGGACTTTCCAAAATGTGTCAAATATTTGTTGCCGGAAGAAGACTGGATCAACCCCTGGTTTGACCAGTTTTGTCAGTATGGATACTTGGACAAGAAGGGTTCTAATCTGCCTCATCATGTATGCTTGCCAGTATTTTGAAGGTTAGGAAAGAATCATGGTTTTGGAAAAAATTAACAAACGCACAATAGTGCTTTACCAGACAAGTGGCTCATTTCCTACATATGGCTTATATTATCTTACTTAGGGTTGAACTCATGATTAAAATGGTTCTTGCCTCAAGGCAAGCAGATTCACACTGGTGCAAACTGATAGTGAGGGTCCTTGTGTCCAGGTTTGTTAAGAAAATTCTTGCTATTCTCACAGCCCCATGTACTTGTACTCATGAACATGTCTGCAGTGGACTCACTCAGGTTTCTGACCACTTCCCAATAAACAAGACTTGAAGACAGAGGACAGTGTCAGGCCCTCTGCTCGTGCCAGAATAAGGGCCACTTCCCTTCGGACCTGTCTACCTTCCTCCCTTCCTTCTTTTCTTTCCCCTTCCTTTCTTTAGTTTTACTTCTCCCCTGCCCAGTCTCCTTTGCTCTTTCCACATACATGCCTCTGTGCTTCCTCTCTTCCGCCAGAAGACAAATTATCTGCTTCTTGTTGCTCATATGATTTTAGAGGCAAAATGTTCAGAAAATCAAAGTTTACATTCCACATTCAAGATCACAGACTAAGGAATTAATCCACAAACTTTTTCTTTGGACAAACCAATGTGCTAGTCTTGCTCTGTCCTTGAACAAAACTAGGCAAGCACAGTAGAAATAATAAATGAACCATATAGCAACACTTCAAACTCATCAAGATTCTGAAAGACAGACATTCAAATTACCTCCCTTTAATAGCATATGCCTAAATAAAAGTCAGGTAGATGCCACTACCCCACGCAGCCATGGAGGTGGCATGTTTGTGCTGATACCTTAGTGTTCATGAACCCTTCTTTCTTAGAGCTGCTGCAGGCCCCCTCATGACCTTCTAGCAAGCAAAGTCCCCTAAGTAATGCAGAATTGATATTTGTCTGTCATTTGCTGCATTTCTCACTTAGTATATAGTTTTTCTCCCATCCCAGCACTAACCAGGCCTGACCCTGCTTAGCTTCTGAGATCAGACAAGATTTCAGGGTGGTATGACTGTATACATATGACATTTTTCTATTTAATGGTGTGAAATAACTGGCCAACTAGAAGCCAAATCTTGAGACCTGATGTGGCAGTCATATGTGAACTTCTTCATGCAGTGGGGTGTAATTCTTTGTGAAGACAATGGAATAGCTAATTGATAAAGTTATCAACAAGGCAAAATGTGGCTGGCAACTTTCATCTACACAATATATAATGTGGCTACATCTAGCAGCACCATTGATACAAATCATTTTCCTAGAGTATGCACAGCGCCCTGGGCTATACCAGACAGTACTCTGAGACACAGATCCTGGTGCTATCTGGATCTCTGTGCAGTTCTGGGGAGGCAGCTCAATTTCATGTATGTTTTCCAGTGTCATATGAAGACAGCTAGATTAGATGTTTCTGAAGGCCATTTGGGAGTCTGTAAGTCTGTTATCCTCAAATCACAATTCGTGTATACAAAACCAGGCTAAGCAAAGTGACCTGTTACTTGTATTCTGAGAATGTAAATCTAATTCTTTTCTAGGTGGCTTAAAATGTCAGAAAAAATTACTTAAAATATGATAGGAAGCTAATGGTTTTTCCCCCATACAATGATTTCCAATGAGAATTCAATTTTAAAGTCAAGCTAGCACCTTTGTTTTCTCTTAACTTCAGTAGCCTGGTGTAAAAAATAATAATTTTTCTGCAAAATTAGAGATTTCAGAAATAATAAACATCCAATTCATGTCATTGGATGAAGCCAATTCTTTCTCGAGTGATGTTCTACACGCTTTGAACCTGCCCTTCATTTTACTCCATTTATTCATTCACTTGCTCAGCAGTACATTTACTGTAGAGCCTCATATGTGATCAGTATGAGTAGTTTGTGGGATAGAAAAAGGAATAAGAAAGATTTCTCTACTTAACACCAAATACATCAGAAAGGTATTTCTCTCCCAGTGAATATATTTTAAAATAAAACTTCACTGATTTAAAAGCTGGAGTGGTTAAGCTGCTTAGTGGTTAAGGTTAAGCCAAAGAACCCAGGTTTGATTTCCCAGGATACACACATAAGCCAGATGCACAAAGTGGAGCATGTGTCTGGAGTTTGTTTGCAGTGGCTAGAGGACCTGGCACACCCATTCTCTCTCTCTCCCTCTCTCAGTCTCTCTTCCTCTCTCTGCCTCTTTCTCTCCTTCAAATAAATAAATAAATAAATAAATAAATAAGATTTTAAAAGCTATTACAACAGGTAAATATTTATATAGCATACATAAATTCATTTAACAGAGTATTGCAGAAAAGATACACTTTTGTTTAGTTTTTAAAATAAATCAAAGAAAACAATAGCTAGTATATGAACTAAAGATTATTTTACCATTTTTTTAAAAAAGTAAAGATTCCCTAATGTGATTGTTTAGAACTCTAAGATACCAATTCAATCTTGTAGTGTATAATTGGATGAAATTTAGCACAGGCTAATATTAATTTATTATGCTTGCTTTAAATTCCAGTGTAATTAAAATGATATGATATTTTATATTAAATTGATTTTATACTATTCTTTAAAATTTTGGGGGGGAACTTTAGTTGATTATAGAATAGCTTACTTTTTATTATTGTTTTTTGCTTTTGCCAATTTTTATTAGCACATGTTGACTATACATAATAACTGGTTTCATTATGATATTTTAATAAATGTATATAATAAATTCTTATCATATTCACCTCCCATTACCCCTTCTTCTTCCCCTTCCAATCCTGTTATTCCCTTTCCTCTTCCCAAGTAACCCCCTTCAACATTCATGCCTTTTTAAAACATGACCCAATGAATTTCATTAGGGTTGCTTACAGGAATAAATAGCACTTCAAAATATATAAAAACAAAGATTATCTCAAATCAAATTGTCACGTTTGCTGACATACTAAAGTGCCTCTTGTATGTACGTGTGTTGGTTAGCTGCCATGTGCCAGGTCCATCATCTGATACTGTGGGCCACACAATCTGTGTTAATGAGGCTTTACGTTGCTGTCACAAATATCCAACACAGACAATTTAAAGGAGAAAAGACTCATATTAACTCATCATGTCAGAGATCACGGTCCGTGGTCAGCTGGCTCTGTGGTTTCTGGGTCAGTGATGAGGCAGAACATCATGAAGAAGGGTCTAGTGGAGCAAAGGTCCTCATGAGGGGCAGGAAGTAGAAAGCACTACAGGGACAAGACACCCTTCAATGGCACAGTACTGGTGACAAACTTCCTCCAACAATGCTCCAGCTCTGCCACCTTCCAATGATATCATCACCATCAGTGGATTAGACCACTGTTGAAGTCACAATCTTCATGATTAATTCACCTTCAGTGATAGGAATACCAGCTGGGGACCATGCCTTCAATATGAGAAGCTTTTGGAAGACCCGTAATACCTCAATTATAACAGTATCAAATGTGCAGTCAAGGGCTGGAGAGATGGCTTAGCTTGCCTGCAAAGCCAAAGGACTCAGGTTTGATTCCACAGACTTCATATAAGCCAGATACACGTAGCGGCACATGCTTCTATAGCTCATTTGCAGTGGCTAAAGGCCCTGGTGTAGCCATTATATCTGCCTCTTTCTCTCTTTCAATAATAAATTAAATTAAATAATCTCAATAATAAAATAAATTTAAAAAATACCAAATGGGCAGTCAAGATTTGGAGCAATGAGACTCAAGTTCACTAGAATTTAATAACATTATATTCTTTGGAAGCAGAGGTAACAAAGAAGAAAAGATAATCTTTACTGAAGACTGCCCATTTTGGACTTTTCCTACTTGAAGGGATAGGTCTTATTATCTTGAAATTTTCCCCGTAAGGTCATATTTTTTTCCCATATGGTGTCATTTCTGCTTTCTTATTCTTACTTATTTATTTATTAGAGAGAGGGAGAGGGAAAAAGAATGGGCATATCAGGGCCTCTAGACACTGCAAATGAACTCCAGACACATGTGCCACCTTATGTATCTGGCTTATGTGGGTTCTGGGGAACCAGTCCTGTGTCCTTAGGCATTGCAGGTAAGTGTCTTAACTGCTAAGCCAGCTCTTCAGCTCCAATTCTGTTTTAGAACATGACAATTTTCTCCATTTGGTGGACCCTTTAGACAGTTGGTGCATGCCTTTTCTCTTGGTAAGGATTTGCAAGGCAATGCTCACATTACTGTTGATATCTAGACAAATGAATTCTGCAGTAAAGGTGAATATATTTCAGTTAAGTTTAGTATAATCATTGAATTTGAATATTGGTCAAAGTTACAGAAATCTCTCATATAGAAGAAAGTTGTTTTGTTCATTTTATGAACATAAGTGGTCAAAACATTGGGCTTTCTGTCTACTATCCCCAAATAGCAATTAGAATAACCAAACAGAATCAACCCAAAATGCTCTCTGAGGTCTTGGAAGGTTAAGCTAACACCACAGGGGTTGTGTGGCAGCTCTATAAATAAGATTTGACCTGACCCAGTTTTTCCTCCCAGTGGCTGTAGAAAGTGTGACAGTTTACCAACTGATTAAACACAGTGAGGCAACCATATTTACAGTGATTCACAAACTTGACATGTAGTCATATTCAGATATAAAATGATTTATTTCATGTCTTGCTACTTCATCTTATATACATGCTCTTCACTGATATACATTTTAAAAATATTTTATTTTTATTTATTTATTTGAGAGAGAGAAAAAGAGAGAGAGGGAGAGAGAGAGAGAGAGAGAGAGAGAGAGAGAGAGAGAGAGAGAGAGAGAGAGAGAATGGGCACCAGGGCTTCCAGCCACTGCAAATGCACTCCAGATGCATGCGCCACCTTGTGCATCTGGCTTACGTGGGTACTGGGGTATCGAACTGAGGTCCTTTGGCTTTGCAGGCAAATTCCTTAACCGCTAAGCCATCTCTCCAGCCCTCTTCACTGATATTTTGACCAAACATTGTATAAGAGATTGACTACACATCAAATATCTATCTACAACTGCTCTAATATTTTTCTTTCTTTTGAGGTAGAACTGTTTGTAGAACAAGCTGACCTGGGATTAGGCTCAGACTGGCTTTGAACTCACAGCGATCCTCCTATCTCAGCCTCTGAAATGCTAGGATTAAAGGTGTGCCACTTTTACTGGAAAAAGAATGTGCCATTCTGAGCCTGAGCAGACATAGAAAATACATTTTTTTTATAGTAACTTGGTGAGCATTAGAGAAGCTTACTGTAAAAACTTCCCTAACTTGGAACATGTGGAAGTAGCAAGTTGTGTGCATGTATATCAACTACAGACTATCACTTATATGCTTAGCCAGTGTTTTCCGCCAAAGACTTTGCTGAACCACTAAGAATGTCTGTAATTGGGGCTGGGGAAATGGCTTAGCTGTTAAGGCACTTGCCGCAAAACCTAAGGACCTTGGTTGGATTCCCCAGGCCCCACATAGGCCAGATGCACAAGAGGGCACATGCATCTGGAGTTCGTTTGCAGTGGCTAGAAGCCCTGGCATGCCAATCCTGGCTTTCTATTTGCCTCTTCCTCTCTCTGTCTTTCTCTCACTCTCTCAAATAAAAAAAAAATATTAAAAAAGAATGTCTATAGTTGGCATGTTTTCCATTTTATGCAAAATTGATAAATGCTTTGAAACAGCTTAAATCCTCAGTATAATTCATGTGTCTATTATTGCTTAAGGTTCAGCAGTTGTCTACTCCCATACCTTTTTAAAAATATTTTAGTTATTTATTAATTTGAGACAGAGTGAGAGACAGAAAGTGGCAGACAGAGAAAGATAGGGGGAGAATGGGCTTGCCAGGGCCTCTCATCACTGAAACGAACTCCAGACATGAGTACCACCTTGTGCATCTGGCTTTATTTGGGTACTGGGAAATGAAACTCAGGTCCTTAGGATTTGCAAGCCTTTATTTTAACCACTGACCCATCTCTCCAGCCCTTCCTCCTTTTTTATTTTTTATTTTTATTTTTATTTTTTTGCTTTTTTGAAGTAGGGTCTCACTCTAGTTCAGGCTGACCTGGAAATCACTCTGTAGTCTCAGGGTGGCCTCAAACTTATGGCAATCCTCCTACCTCTGCCTCTCGAGTGCTGGGATTAAAGGCGTGCACCACCATGCCCCACTAGATTTTATTTTTATTTTACAGAGAGAGAGCCAGCAAGAGAATTGGCACACCAGGGCCCCAGACACTGCAATGGAACTCTAGATACTTGTGCCATCTAGTGGGCATGTGCAACCTTGCACTTGCTTCACCTTTGTGCATCTGGCTAATGTGGGATCTGAAGAGTAGAACATGGGCCCTTAAGCTTCACAGGCAAGCCCCTTAACTGCTAAGCCATTTTTCCAGCCCTGTTCCTCCTTTCTTTTCAAGGTAGCATCTCACTCTAGCCCAGGATAACCTGAAATTAACCCTATGTAGTCTCAGGGTGGTCTTGAACTCATGGTGATCCTCCTACCTCTGTTTCCCAAGTGCTGGGATTAAAGGTGTGTGCCACAATGCCCAGCCTTCTCCCTTTAAAAAAATATTTTTATTTATTCGAGGGTGAGAGAGAGTGGGGGGAGGGAAGGAGGAGGTGAGGGAGAAAGAATGGGCATGTTAGGGCCTCTGGCCACTGCAAACAAACTCCAGATGCATGTGTTACCTTGTGTATCTGGCTTAGCTGGATCCTGGGGAATTGAACTTGGGCACTTTGGCTTCGCAGGCAAGCAATCACCTTAATCACTTGCCATCTCTCTAGCACTTTTTCCTCTTTTTCTGAGACAGCTGGTCTCAAACTTGCTATGTAGCTAAGGGTGACCTTGAACTTCAGATCCTTCTGTCTGTACCTCTCAAGTGTTGAGATTACAGGGATACACCACCACAATGGGTTTTTGCGGTGTTGGGAATAATAGAACCCTGGGTTTCATGCATGGCAGGCAAGAATTCTGCCAACTGAGCAATATCTCCAGCCCTCAGCAGTTGTTTTCATAGTGCCAAAATGATAGTGTCCTGGACACCAGAAGTAAATTGGACACCAGCCTGACCCTCCAATTCCCTATTTCTCTTTTCTGTTCTATTTTTGTTTAATTTTTTTGTTCATTTTTATTTATTTATTTGAGAGAAAGAGAGAGAATGGGCATGCCAGGGCTTCCAGCCACTGCAAACAAACTCCTGACACGTGTGGCCCCCTTGTGCATCTGGCTAACGTGGGTCCTGGGGAATCGAGCCTTGAACCAGGGTCCTTAGGCTTCACAGGCAAGCGCTTAACCGCTAAGCCATCTCTCCAGCCCTTCTGTTCTATTTTTGCATATTATTATTTTTCTTATAAATTAGGTCTCTCTCTATTGTTAGCATTATGACATGAGTATTTTGAGGTTTGCTCATTATTGTTCATCCCCAATGTGTAAAATACTTCTCTATATAGGACTGGTCTTGACAGATATTCATTGGATGAATGAATAAATATGAAGTGACTAAGCCTGCTAAGTGCTATAGACTTGGTGTGCCTGATACCAAGCCTGTGCATTCATTGACTGGTGAACGATTACCTCATCAATGCTTAGTAAGTCTTGGCGCTGTTTGCCATCTAGACCCCAGCAGGCTATTCCAGGTAATGCCACAAGCATCCCTATCTTTTGTCATCCATGCTGTCATCAGTAGACCATATGGAATTTAAAAAATGTGTTATAGATTTCCATAGCACTGGGATTGTCCCTTATCTCCAACTGGACTCTAATTATTTTATCTGGGCTGGAGAGATGGCTTAGCGGTTAAGCGCTTGTCTGTGAAGCCTAAGGACCCCAGTTCGAGGCTCGGTTCCCCAGGTCCCACGTTAGCCAGATGCACAAGGGGGCGCACGCGTCTGGAGTTCATTTGCAGAGGCTGGAAGCCCTGGTGCGCCCATTCTCTCTCTCTCCTTCTATCTGTCTTTCTCCCTGTGTCTGTCGCTCTCAAATAAATAAATAAATAAATGAACAAAAAAATATTAATTATTTTATCTTGCTATCTAAAAATTGGATTTTTCTGGCATAACAATATAGTTTCCTGAAGAAAAGCCATTGCTTCCTAATTCATTTTGGCTTGGTCTTTCAAACTACATTGCTGCAATTTATGAAAACTCAACAAAGACTTTGTATTGCTTTGAGGACTATCAGGGCTCCCCTGGCAGAGGTATAAAGGTTTTCTTTTCCCCATCTCTCAGAGTGCAATTACTTCTAGTCTCAGTTACTGTCTACTTGGAAGGCCTTGAACACACACCATGCCCTCCAATATAGATAGGTTATCAGATTATTCAACCTTTCTCCCTTTCTTTCTTTCTTTCTTTCTTTCTTTCTTTCTTTCTTTCTTTCTTTCTTTCTTTCTTCATTGCCTGGAAATGGAATTCTTTGGATCTTAGAACCTTGTTATCTTTTTAGTCATCACAACATTCTGAAGAAGAACAAGGAATATTGTGGTTTCTCCAATAGATGAGGTTAAACATCCAAGCCTAAGACTCTGAAGGGAAAGGATGGGGGCACAGTGCTGGTGGAGAGATGGATTACCATTGTGTGGGAGACAGATGAAGGCTGGCGGAAAGATATGAAAAAAGAAGGCTTAACTCTTATAATGTCAGAGCAGGAATTTTGTCCATGTTAGTTACAGAATATGCTATTTAAAATAAATTTCTGGGACCCAGAACAGAGAACAAATGACTAATCATGAATAGTAACATTCACAGCACTTAGTTTAGCTCAGTGAGTGCTGTCCTAATTATCCATCACCATCTATGGAGATATAAGGTGAATTTAGTCTTTGCTTCAGCTAGTAAAAGCCTTCTTATAACTATTTGGTAGAAAGAAAAGTTGGGTTTGGAGACATGAAGCAAACTGCATTAAATCAGGGACGTAATAAATGGCAGAGTTGGGATTTGGGGCTGTGCAACTAATCCTAAAATATGGACTTTTAATCTCTTAGTGGCTCTCCTCATTTAGTTAAGAGCTAAATCACTGGGCAGTCAAAAGAAAGGAACACTTATCCTGTAGTTAGCAGCTGAAAATTATTTCTTTGTAATTCAGATGATGATGATGGTCATGATAGATAGATAGATAGATAGATAGATAGATAATGTATCAATGTGTATGCATGTTGCCTTACACATGGTCTAGTTGCTTGGTCATAACTTTTCTACCAAAATTAAGGTCCATCTTCGACTCATTGCTACATAGTGCTGGATGGAAAGACCCACAGAACAGAAGCCATTGTCCATGATCTATCCTCTAGGATGAGCACCTATTCATTGTGTGAGAGAACTGAAGGCATGCCACCTTCCTCAGAGCCAGATTGAGGTCTTTGTTGGCAGTTTATGATTGATGTGAAATCCTAACTATGAGTTTCTGGAGTATTTTTATAGAAAGCTTTTAACCCATAAATGTCTAACATTTATTGAGATGTGTTTTGTGAAAATTTGAGTTAACTTTGAACTTTCAGATATGTTTAATGAAGAAAAGTAAATTATGGACCATGGTAACTTCAAATGCATTACAAATGGTTTTTATGGGGCTGGAGAATTGTCTCAGCAGTTAAGTATGCTTCCTATGCAAACATGAAGGTCTGGGGTTAGGGGAGGGTAAGACTGCCGGAGTTCTAATCTCCAGTACTCGTGTAAACAGCTGGGCATGGTATGCACATCTGTAACCCCAGTCCTGTGGGGAGTAGAGACTTTAGAATTGTCAGAGTCCCAAGAGTTCTGGCATCAGTAAAGAGACTCTGGCTGAAAACAAGACCTGGCAATGGAGGAGGCTCTAGCCACTGTGAGTGGGTACTCTGCTGAGGCAAGTGTGTGGAGCAACATGACACACACACACACACACACACACACACACACACACACACAGATCAACTACATTACAAACACACAGGCAATAAAAAATTTTTTTTTATGGAATTGCAAAGAGAGTGGATGGAACATAGCAGCAATATGGCAATCTTTTCTATTCTAGAAAGGATTCCTTTGAACAACCTTTCAGGACCTGGGGTTAAAGCTCAGTAGTAGAGTGCACCCATAAGATGTGACTTAGATTTCAGAACTGTAACATAAACAATAACAAGAGAACAAAACAAAAACTTCCAGCTCTACTATAGAATAAGTAAATCAACCTGAAGCATATAAAGCATATACCATACAGTGTGGGGGTGTTAAAAGCAACTTAGAAAACTTCATTTTCTTCTGAGTGACTATTTTCCAAGTATTGTGTCATAACATGTGTTTTGCATATTACCTGTTTTGTTCTGCAGCCTAGAGTCATAATTCACCTTATGAAGACCCAATAAAATGCTCTTTTCTTCTCCCTATAATGCCATGAAATTTATAATCATATGCATATCTATATGTTTGCAATCTGTGATAGGTGTAAAATAATAATTCCATTGTTATTTTAGTATGCATTACATGAAATAATTTAGAACCTGTAAGTCATCATGGACGTTTATTGATGTCTTCATATAAATTATAAGAAGTGATTTTGATTGTCCCTTATGTACAGATACCTAGCACATCGCCTATTACATCAAAAGATTCATTGTTTAAGAGCACACAACAACTTCTGCTTTAGTGAGTTAAAGTGACAAGGTGAGACTAGGCTACTTTGAAAGCTTAACTTTTGCTCCATTGTTTGAACAAAGGGTTTAAAATATATTGAAATTGCTTGTTTAACCACTAAGACATTTCTTCATTAAAAAAAAATTGTTTTTGTTTCCATTCTTTACTACCACACAACCTAGATTTTATCCTTTTCAAAGGAATTGGGTCAGGTTAGGCAAGCATGTGTATGTGTGTTCTATTTCTAGTTGCTTTCTCTTGCAGTATATTGACAAAGGTGAACATTTAGGAAACATTCTTTTCCATGAAACAATAAAGACTAAAACTCATTAGAAGACAAGTCCAGGCAATTAAGTTTTGGCCCTCAGACATTTACTTAAGCAGAAACTGAAAAGTAAAAAGCAAACTGCTTTTATTTCTTATAGATTATATTCATGACTTTTGTGAATCAACCCAATGTGAATATAGCATTGCTGAAGAATATTTGATCCAGAGGTTAAAAGTGAATGGCTTCCTACATTGCTGCATTGTTTTGAAGCTGCAGCATCTAAAATGACTCCTTCTGTATTTTGCTGTAGATCTGTGGCTCATCCCACCCTGTTAGGTTAGGTAGGGCACTCCTACATGTAGGGAGAAAGCACAAGGAAGTGTTTTACTTCATATTAGGTTTCTCTCTTTCAGTAAGCATGTGATGTGTCTGGCTTTTTACATGGGTGCTAGGGGTTGAACTCCACTCCTCATGCTTGATAAGTAAGTGAGCTTCCCATTGAGCTTCTCCCAGACCACTAGTTTTCCTATTATCTTTATGTAACTTTTATTGACAACCTCCATACATATAGACAATATGCCATGACAATAATCCCCTCTTAACACTGTCACTTTATGCCCTGGCCTATTTCCCCTTAACCAAATCCTTTCTTTCCAACTAATCTCTCCTTCAATTTTGATGTCATTTTTTTCCCCTCTCCTAATATGTAGGTCTTGTGTAGGTAGTATTAGCCACTGTAAGGTCATGAATGCCACAGCCACTCTGTCTCTGGAAAACTGTATTGCAAAGCACTCACTCCCTTCCTTTGGTTTTTTGTATTCTATTTGCCACCTCTCCCATAATGGTGTCTGAGGCTTGGAGGGTGATAGAGAGGTCTCAGTTTTGAATACTCCATTTCCTCCTCAGCACCTTGATGAATTTTGAATCTCTCCAGTGGTTACCACCAACTGAAGAGAAGCTTCTCTAGCTAACAGTGAGAGTAGCATTAATCTATGGGCACAAAAATAAGTATTTAGAGGGAAGTCTGGTGAACATAATATATCCATGTAGCCAAACAATAGTTGCAGTTTACTCCTTAAGGTTTATAACCTACCCTAGACATAGGCTTTTGATAAGGTTTCCAGTACCAAGCATGACTTCCCTTTCATGAAGCAGGCCTCAAGTCTAATCAGAGAGCAGGTGATTTCTCCCATAACAGGCATATCATCATTATACCAGTTGACACTGGCTAGATGTAAAACTTACAGGGTCCACTGCTGGTTAAGACCATTGATGACTTTTCTCCCCAACAGGCTTCATAGATTTTTCCGGCATCATGACGTTTAGTCAACAGGAAGGAGGCTTCCAGCTCAGCTCCAGCATGATTTCTCAGTGTCTTGCAGCCCAAGCCAGTGAAGCCTTTAGCAGCAGGGTCTTACCACCAATTCTAGTGGGCAACCAAGAGCCTTAGCAATAGCTTGTAATGTTTTGGGGCTTCCCTGATCAACAACTTGCTGGAAGATATTACACTAAGCACAACAATATCCACCCCCACAGGGTGTGTGTGTGTGTGTGTGTGTGTGTGTGTAGAATCCTTAGGGCATATAAAAGAAGAATGTAAGAATGTTTAGAGTTCCATATGGCTTATTCAGAACAGCTTTAATTTGATTAACTCTCCTCCCACACCTCCTCTCTTCCATCTCCTTTCCTGACACAATGAGACCATTCCAGTCCCAGTATTCTGCCCTTCTACTTGCATATCTACTGTACACTCCCCTGCAGCCCTCCCCTAGCCTCCCTCCCTCATGGCCCCTTCCTAGCATCCAGGCCTCTACTACTGACTTTTCCTTTAATTCACATACAAATCTAAATCTTTTGGAAGCTAGGATCCACATATGAGAGGGAATATGTGGCATTTTACTTTCTGGACCTGGGTTACCTCACTTAGTATAATCTTTTCCAGATCCATCCATTTTACTGCAAATTTCATAATTTAATTTTTCTTTACAGCTGAATAAAAATCCATTCTGTATGTATACCACATCTTCATTATCCATTCATCATGATGGGAATGTAGGCAGGTTCCATTTCCTATCTATTGTGAATAGAGAAGCAATAAACATGGAGGAGCGGGTATCTCTATAGAAATGTGATCAGTTCTTAGGGTATATGCCAGGGGCCAAGGAATGGTATAGCAGGGTCATATGGTAAATGTATTTTTATTTGTCTCAGGACCCTCCACACTGATTTCCACAATGGATCTACCAGTTTACATTCCCACCAACAGTGGAAAAGGGTTTCTCTTTCTCCACGCTCTGGCCAACATTTATTGTCATTTTATTTCTTGAAGATAGCCATTCTGACAGGAGTGAGATGGGATCTCAAAGTAGTTTTGTTTATTTATTTTTTTGTCTTTTCAAGGTAGGGTCTTGCTGTAGTCAAGGCTGACCTGCAATTCTCTATGTAGTTTCAGACTGGCCTCTAACTCACAGCATTCCTACCTCTTCCTCCTGAGTACTGGGGTTAAAGGCATATGCCACCACACCCTGATTCAAAGTAGTGTTAATTTGAATTCCCCTGATGACTAAGGATGTCATGTCATCCTGTTTAATGACCAAATAATAAAGCCCATTCCATGGAATTATAAGCAAAATGAAATGTACAAAGCAATAAAATAGTTTCCAAAAAAATCATGCAGCTGCAAAGTGATATCTCTTATTTTTTAGAAATATCTTACTGATATTGTCAACAGAGGTAATGCATACTTCTAAATGGAAGTCTGAGTCTTGATGTCAAGGTTTCCTTGAGTTACAAAATTTTCATAATTTCTTGTATTTTGGTGCATAGTGTGTGTATGTTCATCTGGAGGCCAGAGGTTGTGGTTGGGTGTCTACCTCCATCACTTTCCCCTTTATTGACTGAGGCAGGCACGCTCACTGAACCCAGAGTTCACCTCCCAGCTAGCTTAGCAGTCAGGCTTCCTGGGGATACCCTGTCCCTTCCTCTTGAGCACTGGTATTGCAGGCAGGTTGGCATATCCACTTGACATTTACATGGGTGCTGGGGGTGGGCCCACATAACCCTGGTCCTCACACCTGCACAGCAGGTGCTTTATCTACTGAGCAATCCCCCAGCCCCAGAATTTTCATGATTTTAATCCAACTCAAATCACTAAGTGTCTTCATGTGAGACCAGCCTGTCCTTTTCTAACTGGTTGTTTACCTCTTCAGCATGTTATACACTTACAAGATGCTGGTGACACATTTTAGAAAGTCCCATCTGGCTTATGTCTGAGTCAACAGGAGATACTTGTTCCAAATTTAGTCAAAATAGTTTTATTTTTTTCACCTATAAGTTTTCAAATTTCCTAGTGATTTGGTAGACTTATTAGAACAATTTTAATGGCAAACTCGCCTTCCTGGTTTTAAGGTGGGTGGCTTGAAACCACACACCTTCCCAGTAGTGATAACCAGAAGGCCTGGCTTTCAGTTTAACAATTAACAACTTGAGATAAGGACCTGTGTTGACAAGAGTTTGCCAACACATCACTGTGATGACACATCCTGTCGGCTGTCTAACATCACTTCTCCATGAACAATATTCTATCTACAGTTTGTCTGTTTTAATTTCCTCAGGGACTTTTCTCTGTCTCTACTAAAAAGACAGCATATGTTCTAGCACATTCTTATTAATCTTTCTTTTACATTTGTGCTGTTTAATGTTCTTGATGGAATAAGATACTAATAAAATGAAAGCTATTTGATAATAAACATTATTTTTAAAGTTGAGAAACACTGGCACTGTTGTTTTGTCTCATTGAAGTGTTTCTTTTAGGGGGATGTTATATTGTAATGGTCCAGCTGGATATGATATCTTACACCCATAATCCCAGTATTTGAGAGGCCGAGGCTGGACTATTGTCTTCAGTACCCACTGCAGAGTACATATAAAATCTTTAAGGATATATGGTTCAGTGACAGGCTGGAAAGGTTGCAAATTCAAGGTCAGTCTGGTATACATAGTGACCTCCAGGCTTCCTGGGCTACAATATGAGACCCTGTGCCTTCCTCCAGCAACTACCTCTGCTGTTTAGGAATTAAATGACATAATGCCTAATCTTCAATAATCCTTCAGACATTAGAGTTGTATTCCAATAGAATGATTCCACTGCAGCCTGGACCTGTAGGAAAGTTACACAGGACTCCATATCTACTGAAAGGTCATGCTGGTGCGTTTAAATTCCAACTATGGACTCAATCCCTTACAACCCATTCAAGTCTTCAAGCTTGGTTCTGGACCAATTTGATAGCCCTCAGGGCAATACAATAAGGATTCCCACTGTAGGTTTTTTTTTTTTTTTGGAGAGAATGTAGCCCAGAATTTACCAGGCTGTGACCATGCTAACAGAAGGACTAACTAGTTTTCTCTTTTTGGGGACAAATGTATCACCTTAATATTCTTGTTATCTGAAAAAGTGACATGAGCTGTTTTCCTGCAGAAGAAAGAAAACATTGTGCCCCGGGAAGTGAAAAATGTACTCCTCTCTGCTTCTTCCCACAGTATCCATAAATATGCTGAGGCCATTTATTTTACCAGATGGATTTTGAGACCCTGATGAAACTGGAGAGGCCCTCATTTTCTAGTTCCCTCAAATTCTGCCACAAACCACACTTGGGAGGAAAGAGAAAAGTGGCCATGTAAGCATGTTTACCTTCAGCTGACTAGGAAATCGAAACACCTCCCTAAGGGAATGACTCACCCGACAGGCCTATAAAAGCGAAGGCACTTGCCTCTGGAAAGACGAGATGCAGGCACAGCCATCCAAGATGCACTCAGGTATCCTGGCTGCCCTCCTCTTCTTGAGCTCGGCCCACTGCCGGTCCCTGCCCCTTTCCGCCAGCGAAGACGAAGATGACCTGTCTGAGGAAGACCTCCAGTTTGCAGAGGTAGAGTGACTTACCAGTCCTGGTGGGGTGGTGCATCTCTTCCATTTCCTTCTCTCTAAAAAGCAGGCCCTGTTCTCTTCTCCTAGCACTACCTGAAATCATTCTATCATCCTACCAATCTTGCGGGAATCCTGAAGAAGACTGCTGTAACGTCCACAGTTGATAGGCTCCGAGAAATGCAGTCTTTCTTTGGCTTAGAAGTCACTGGCAAACTTGATGACCCCACCTTAGATATTATGAGGAAACCGAGATGCGGGGTTCCTGATGTGGGTGAATATAATGTTTTCCCTCGAACTCTCAAATGGTCCAATATGAATTTAACCTACAGGTAAAGTATAGTTTATATTTTCTTAACATTCCTTAGATTTTAAAGAATTCCCCTAGGTATGTAATATTAAGCAAATATTAACAAAGTAATTTTAAGGTAAATCTATAAGAAACATACAAATAGATTTAGAATTTGTTAAAATTTCCTAAAACTAAAGTTTATCTTTTACTGAATGTATCTATGACTGACATTTCTACAAATTGGGGTTAAATATGACCTTTGCTATTATAACACTAACCCATTACTTCTCAGTGGGCCACTCAAAATATTCATTTTAGAAATGAAATCAAAACATAAGTAAAAGTAATTTAAAGAAAAATTTCAAATGTACTCATCATCCAGATTTATTATGATGGGCTGAAGATGGATGATTTTACTCTTCTTAGTAACTTTACAGTATTATTTTAATATTGCTATAGCAATACAAGTCCAAAATCTTAACATGCAAAATAATTTAGAGAGTGCATTTGAACATTTCAAGTTTTAGATGCATAGCATCAGTAATTTGGTGATGTTTCAATATTTGATTGAATTCTTGACTTTTCTCCTTATAAGGTAACATCATAAATAAATTCTTCCCCTAGTAGAACTTTAAAGGAGTTATTGCATTTTTAATTAAAAAACAAAATTCTAAAGAAGTATATTGTAAAATAGATCTAATCTTCCAAAGTGTAATAGGAATTTTCTCTGTTGGATAGGATTGTGAACTATACCCCTGACATGAGCCATTCTGAAGTAGAAAAGGCATTCAAAAAAGCTTTCAAAGTCTGGTCAGATGTGACTCCTCTGAACTTTACCAGAATCCATGATGGCACAGCTGATATCATGATCTCTTTTGGAACTAAAGGTAAGGGTGCAGAGTCATCTTTTAAGCATTTAATATTATAATTCTTAATTGGTTCCATTTCATTCCTCCTATTAATTATTCATTGCTTTTATATCATTTGACAAAAGTCCACCAAGCCTGTGGCTCAGGGATTATTGGGTAAAATGAAATTTTAACTCTTGTTTTTGTACACAGAACATGGTGATTTCTACCCATTTGATGGACCCTCTGGTCTTCTGGCTCATGCTTTTCCTCCTGGACCAAATTATGGAGGAGATGCCCATTTTGATGATGATGAAACCTGGACAAGCAGTTCCAAAGGTAATAATTCTTATAACAATCTAACTTGTGGCTTATTAAACTGTGAACCCACTTTTACAAAGTTAGAAAAATACAAGTAATTTATATTTAGTATATATTTTCTATAATAATATTTATCTTGTACTTAACACAAGAGACATTTCTATTTTATTTGTTTCTTTGATGGGGTGGGGGAGAGGCAGCTATATAGAGACAATGGGCACACTAGGGCTCCCAGCCACTTGAAATGAACTCCAAATGCGTGCACCACCTTGTGCATCTGGCTTGTGTAGGTTCTGGGAAATCAAACCTGCATCTTGAGACTTTGCAGGAAAGTGTCTTAACTGATAAGCCATCTCTCCAGCCCAATAGATATTTCTAAAATTCAATGTTAAATATAAAAAAGTGAGTAAAATTGAGTTATCATTGAAATGCTAACTGTGAAGTAAGACCCAAATATCTCCTCTGTTAACAAAGGTATTGCCACTGTGGATCGCCCTTTTGCTTGTGGAGAAAATATAGATCATTGTAGATATATATGTATCTTAAAACTAGTAGAGTTGGATCTGAGGCTCATAATTGAGTTGGAAATAAAATGAAATAGATTTTTTTTTCATGGTAGAAATCTTATGACATAGGGTCAATCAAATTTCTATCCTTCTTGGTTTAGCCTTGCCTATAGCACTCATTTAGTTTAAGTAGCCAGAGTTTTTAAAAGGTAAAATGAAACTAAATGTTCAACAAACACACTTCATACTTGTATCTTCATTGGAATGACTAATATGGTTACCATTCTCAGCCATTGCTTTTTAACTCAAAATGTAATGACTTCTTTTAAAGCTTAAATTATTTATAATGTTAATTTAGCAAGAAAAGCCATAGATTGTTCAAAATAGGTTTTCACTTTAGAGCTAGAGAGATCCTTAGGACTAGTAGTGGTCCTCCTGTACAGTGTTTATTGTTTACTTAAATGAAAGGAAAGCTATAGTGGTTCACACCTATGTAATTACAGCACTCAGGATGTTGAAGCAGTAGGATCACGAGTTTTAAGCCAGCCTGGACTATAAATTGAGACCCTATTTCAATTGAATAATTAAAAAAAAACAAGCGTCCCCAGGAGTAAAATTAGGCCTCAACTAAGCAACGCCTTACGTCCAATGCCTCTAACGTGTCATTTAGATAAAGATGAGGATTTGCATATTCATGTTCTGAGTAGCCAGAGGTAAGAATGGATTTAAGAAGAATATCTAGTAGTGTTACAATAGACTCACAAGAAACCTCAGATTTAGTCTCCTCCATAAAACATATATTAGAAATATTTAATTGACATAAGTGAACACATCCATAAAAACCAAACCTGGATCTGGCTGGAGAGATGGCTTGGAGGTTAAGGAGCTTGCCTGTGAAGCCTAAGAACCCAGGTTCAACTCCCCAGAACCCATGTAAGCCAGATGAACGTAGTGGCACATGTATCTGCCGTTTGTTCTCAGTGACTAGAAGCCCTGGTGTGCCCCCACCTCTCTATCTTTCTTTCTCTCTCATAAATAAATAAATAAAAGTTGAAAATTTAGAAAAAAATTTTGATTAAGTATTCAGTTGAAGGCCAGGAGTAGTAGGCATTACTGGTCATTGAGATAAAGGATCATTTAACACTCAGATGATATGGCCCTTGATTGGCCTATACTGTGAAAATTATTTCAGTTTTAATGTACTGGCTCTGATAACAAAAAAACATCAGTCAAAATGAAACCAAACCATAGGCTTCAGCTTTACTTTTTTTCTTTTTACTTTTAAGGGCAGAAATGATGATATTCCTATTACCTACATATCTTACTTTTCCATCATTCTCTGGTTATTGGGGTGCTGTGTTTTCTCATTGGTTCTTTGTTCTCTTACAGGCTACAATTTGTTCATTGTGGCGGCCCATGAGCTTGGTCATTCCCTAGGTCTGGAACACTCCAAAGACCCAGGAGCCCTCATGTTTCCCATCTACACCTACACTGGCAAAAGTCACTTCATGCTTCCTGATGATGATGTACAAGGAATCCAGTTTCTCTATGGTAAGTTCTAGTCTATCAGTTATAAAAGCAGAACATAATCACTTATAGAAGTAGTTAAACCAGCAGAAAAGACACATACGTTCGATTTCTAGATAACACATTTACCTCTATCAATAATACTGTTGTTGGTTTGTTGCTCAAACATGAAAAAAATATCTATTTTTCTTTTCAAACTGTTTGCTTCAGTAGAAAATATTCCATTTATAAGTTTTTACAGACTGTGATACCTTGGTTTTGCATTTTATACATTGCAAGATACATTTGATAGCATCAAAATACCTGTCATGAGAAAGGAAAACATTTTATTCTACATATTACCCAGTGAAGCAACTGGACCCTGTAGAGTTTATGGATAGAGTTTATGGATACTGTAGAGTATATGGATAGTAACACAGTTTATGAGAAAAGTGAGAGTTTAGACAATGTTTTATACATTCTAGATATTCCTCAAACACTCTAGTTTGCTGCAGCAGAAATCACTCAGGTGGCTTTTGGTAATTTCTAATCAATACCTACAGTGACAATGTAAGAAATTGTTCCCTTTTTTTTCTTTCTTTCTTTTTTTTTTTTGTTTTGGTTTTCTGAGGTAGGGTCTCACTGTATCCCAGGCTGACCTGGAATTCACTCTGTAGTCTCAGGGTGGCCTTGAATTCACAGCAATCCTCCTACCTCTGCCTTCCAAGTGCTGGGATTAAAGGCGTGCGCCACCATGCCCAGTATGAAATTGTTCCTTTTTATTCTTCTTTCGTTTTAAAAATACTTACAAAATATTTAAACCTCAACTCAAACGTTATTTGTATACTACTTGCCATAAATAGAACTAAAGCCACTGTGTACAGTCATCAGTGTAAAAACACTTTTGGAGCCAAGAGCTCAGAAAACTTGGCCATGCCCATTTAACCCATTAATTCTCCCTCTAGATCTAAACTTACTATCATAGTTGCTATAAATGAAGGCATGAACTTGAAGGCAGGAAAGGAAATGTTATAATTTATTTTGTAATTATTATTTTTTACTATATTGTGACCAAGGGATTGGCAACAGAATTAGATAGAAAAAAAAAAAAACCATTATGGTGTTATTGCACAATGCATCTCCATCTGCACACATGTGAACTGTCTCGAAAGTCACAAATATGCCTGTTACTGAAGCTTGTCTTGCCACTGAGATACAGATGTGTTATGGAAAACCAGTGAAGCAAATTTAGACAATGTTGACAGGTGTTCAAATAGTCAAGAGGAGAAGCCAGGATGAGTGAGGTCTAATCCTGGGGCAGGAGCTGGGACATCAGAAATGGCTTTAAGAAGAATATGCTTCTCAAGCACAGTGCCAGTAGGTTGTGCAAAATATGAGAGAAATGTTCTCAGCCTTTGCATTTCTTTCTCATTTCTATCATCATCTTTAAGAAGTGTAACTACAGTTAAGATGAATCTGGAGGGGTCTAAAAGGACAAAAGCAGAGGGGTGACCCCTGCAAGCCTGCTGTAACCCAGAGGGAAGAAAGCAGGATTTCTGAGGATTTGTTCTTCTGGTTATATAAGAGCCAACCAGAAAGGAACCCTCCTCTGGTGTCTGCTGTCAGGATCAACCTTTCTGTAATTCAAGCCACCGGGAGTGCCAACCTCCTTAACTTGTCACATTCCTTTAATGATTGCAGGTCCAGGAGATGAAGATCCCAACCCTAAACATCCCAAGACACCAGACAAGTGTGACCCTTCCCTGTCCCTTGATGCCATCACCAGTCTCCGAGGAGAAACAATGATCTTTAAAGACAGGTACTCTTGTGATTGTTCATCAAACCTACCTACAATAAACACTGGAAAAGCTGTGTTGGTAAATTGCCAAAGCATCCAGTCAAATTGCCAAAGGTTAATCTGGAAACAGTACACCTTGGATTGGTTCACTTATACATCTCAGACCAAATAAATAACAAACAGCTCTGTACTACTTCTTGAACATCTTTGGGTACAACTTTTTAAAATTTAGATACCAGGAAATTAGAAATCCAATCTCATTTTTCTCATAAACTGTGTTACTATCCATATACAAACATCACATTTTAAAAAATTTTTTGTTCATTTTTATTATTTATTTATTTGAGTGTGACCGAGAGAGAGAGAAAGAAACAGACAGAGAGAAAGAGAATGACCACGCCAGGGCTTCAAGCCACTGCAAATGAACTCCAGACACATGCGCCCCCTTGTGCATGTGGCTAACATGGCCCTGGGGAACTAAACCTCGAACCAGGGTCCTTAGGCTTCACAGGCAAGCACTTAACTGCTAAGCCATCTCTCCAGCCCAAACATCACATTTTGAAAGGAATTACTGAATAGTAAATTGTTGCTTATTAATGTTCACATGAGTATCTCTTGAAATAGAAAAGCTAACTTCAAATGTATACTCAGGAATTTGAGTACTACGTATAACCTATACTTGTAGCAATGGAAAAGGAAGTCTTTATTACTAATTTTTGACTGTTGTATTATGCTGGGGTATATGTTCTTTCCTCTAAGCGTCCATTCATTAGTTGTCCCTTCATCTCTAATCCTGGAATATTTTAATTGGCATGATTCACATCATACCCCGGCTATCACATATCAATTTATGTAGGCTGTGAGGTCATGGCAAATATACTTTGTTGAACTCATGTTTTCATTCTAGAGCTCAACACAGTGCCTGGTAAATTTGCTTGACACTTGAAATATGTGTAAAATTGAACAAAGAATACTTTCAACCCACACAGGACTTAGGTCCTTCACTAAGGCTTCTTGATACTTCAAATGTAGATAGAGCTTGAATAGCCATAACTTATAACTGATATTTAAAGAGATAAGTCCTTTTCCCCCACTTCCCTCGTGGTAGTCACAGCTGCACAGGTATGGAGCTAGGTGGTTAGCAGGATGGGCCTATTGCACTCAGTGTGATAGAAAACTGCATTTTCACTCTTGCATCAGATTCTTCTGGCGTCTGCACCCTCAGCAAGTGGATGCAGAGCTGTTTTTGACAAAGTCATTTTGGCCAGAACTTCCTAACCGCATTGACGCTGCCTACGAACATCCTTCTCGTGACTTGATCTTCATCTTTAGAGGTAAGGCTCCACTGAGGAGCCCCCCCCTCCATGGCCAGGGTGTGCAGCAAAGGACTTAATGTTACCTGAGCCTTAGTAAAATGATATCTATCAAAAACAACAAAAAAAGCTAAATTAAGAACCTAGTATAGCACATAAAAACCAGAAACCCACGAACCCATTCTACCAAATGTCCTTAAATTTGATTTGTAAAAGCCCTCTCTGTGTTCTGGGACTGGGGCTATGGCTCAGGAGTACAACACTTGCCTAGCATGTGCTAGGTTTAATTCCTAGAAATGCAAAAGAGAAAAGCAAAGGGCCTCAGTTGTATTTTCATAGCCATCCTTTCCTTCATTACAATCATTTCAGTTTTTCCCTTAGTTTCTCTGAGAAATTCCTTACTAAGAAAACATAATATACATTTTGGAAAAGTGAAAAAATTAAACATTATTCCATCTCCTTTAGCCAATTTTACTTCATAATCTTTTTCTAGCCTTTCACCATATTTATACATATTTTTACATATTATTTCCATAATGTGGATACATTTTTCATTTTCTGCTTACCCCGTTCACATATAATCATGGAAACATGCCAAAATGTTACTCTACCTTAGGACTAAAATTTAATTCCTGTTTACATAATATTCTGTTGTTATTATTTTTATTATTTGACTATTATTGTTAATGTTACACTGAGGCTGCTTTGTAGAGTTGTAAAAAAACTTCCTCATTGGTATAAAATTTGAATTTTTAATCTTATTCACTATGCAAAAATCAGTGTATTTTCATTCAGTTATAAACTTAATGTCCAGAGATAATAAATTATCAAAATAATGACAATATTATTGTTAATACGAAATCACAGTCTTAAATACTAGTTTTGTTGCATGGTTTTAGGTTTCATAAACATGGTGACTACAAATTCTATTTTAAGTGTAATAATCATTTTTTAAAAAAAATAACTACTATGAACACTAATAAATTAACTTGGATAATAAAATTGTCCCTTCATTTATTCTAGGTAGAAAATTTTGGGCTCTTAATGGTTATGATATTCTAGAAGGTTATCCCAAAAAAATATCTGAACTGGGATTTCCAAAAGAAGTTAAGAAGATAAGTGCTGCTGTTCACTTTGAGGACACGGGCAAAACTCTCTTCTTCTCAGGAAACCAGGTGTGGAGGTATGCAGTCAAAACTCACTGAGCCACTTGTGCCACAGGGAAAGTAAGCCTTAAACATCTGTCACTGCTCTCAACTATTGTCACACACTTCATGTTAACTGCCAAACCAGGGCTTCTTTCCTGTTCCAGGTCAGGTCCTTTTGGCAGCCCCTCCACGTTGGATTTAAAAGTCTCAACATGCTCCCATATCCCCGTCACACACACACACACACACACACACACACACACACACACACACACCATGCACAATACTCACTTTCTCTGGACTATTCTTTTCTTTCATCACCATAGGAAAACCATCTGCCTACTTTGGCACTTTCATTCCTTCTAATCTTTCTCCTCAATTCTCTTTCTTGTCATCCTCTCTCTCTCAGATAATTATTGAGAAATGCAATTTATTTAAGAGCTTCTTTTTATTATTAAATAGATACAGTGATGCTGACCAGACTATGGATCAAGGCTACCCCCGACTTATAGAGGAGGACTTCCCTGGGATCGGTGATAAAGTAGATGCTGTCTATGAGAAAAATGGTAACTAGTTACATGCACTGACTTTCCAGAAGGGCTTTTGTGGCCCCTGAGAACATTTTCCTATACAAAGGATTTTTTTTTTTCCAAGGTAGGGTCTCACTCTGGCCCAGGCTGACCTGGAATTCACCGTGTAGTCTCAGGGTGGCCTCAAAGTCACAGTGATCCTCCTACCTCTGCCTCCCGAGTGCTGGGACTAAAGGCATGTGCCACCACGCCCAGCTCAGAAAGGATTTTAATACAGGGTATAGATGTGCTTATGCGTGCATTGTTGCTAAGGCATTAGCCATTCCTGTGTCACTATTTACACAGATAGCAAGCAAAAATAACCTGCTTAAATTAAATAAGCATTTTACTTAATTACTATTAAGTTTATGAATAAGACCTGCCAAACCCTATATATTAGCTTAAATTATGCACAAAGATGCCAGGAAATAAGCTCCAAACTTCAAGTTAGGGCTCATGTGGGGAGTAATTTATTTATTAAGACTCATGACTATCATCGGCTATGTAAACCCTTTTGCTTTAACTATGACAAAAATATAAATATTTTGCTATAATTAGGGTATTATTTTAAAATTACAATAAAAATAATATCAATGTTTCTAGGATCAAAATTAGACTTGTGGCAAAATAGTTAATTCATAATTGATCTGGGAACATTTATATCTTTTAAATTATAAGCAATACATTAAAACTTTTAAAGGATTTAAAAATCAGAGTGAAAGGTTAAAAAATCAATAAAGGAGCTTAGCACATGGCTCAGTGGTATAATGCTTACCTAGCATGTGAACCCTTGGGTTAAATTCTGAGCACTACAATAAATAAATAGTACTATAATAGATGGAATCTTTAATAGTAGTGATAGCAAAACATTATTATATTCAAACTGAATTTTCCTTGTGTTTTTTTCTCTCCTAGGTTACATCTATTTTTTCAATGGACCCATACAGTTTGAATATAGTATCTGGAGTAATCGCATTGTCCGTGTCATGCCAACAAATTCTCTATTGTGGTGTTAAGTGGCTTGTAAAAACTATTATTTATATCCGGAGGAGCAATTGGGTTATACTTTCAGAAGTGTGGGTGTGGAAGTGGGGAGAAACATATCAGGTGAAAGCTTAGTTCTGTGAACAAGCTTCTGTAAGTTATCTTAGAACATGTAGTAACTATATGACTATGCGTGGCTGGACCCACATTGAAGAATTTTAACGTAATGAAAATGAGTACCTCTAAGGATCACTACACAGAAACAATAGTTGATATTTCCCACACCAGAATGGGAAATATGGTCTGTTAATTAGAGTGAACATAATTTTAATATATTTATAAGAAAGCTTAGAAAGGCATACAAATAAATCATATTTATATAATTACGAATCATTTTACTAAAGAGTATAAACTCAGAAATTTTGGGGAGTCCATGGTTATTCTATGAGAACACAAATGAAGGGAAATACCTGTAATAAATATACTTGTAGACAAACTTGCAAAGGGTTTTGTACTATGAACATGTTGATGTACATCCACCTTTTCATTCAAACACTAAGAAAATGTCAATCACTAAAAGAGGGGACAAAGACCATTTCAAGACAATAGATGTGAGTTTGCATTCTGCTTAATTTCCACTTTTGGCCATGACTACAGGCTGCTTTCAAATAAGACAGGCATTCCTTTCCATACTGATAGAAGATAAAGGGAGAAATCTCTTTATGAAAGTACTTCAGACCTTTGAAAGCTCAGACAGTAAGAGATTAAAATAGTTATCAAAACATCTAGGTGACAGCATGGCTTTTTCATAAATCCTTTGGTTATTTAACACTAAAACTAGACTTTAAGCACTATTTACCTACCTAAATATTTTTAATTATCCAGTGTTGATATATACACTATTTTTAATGAATTGTATTGATGTATTACAAGAAATATGATAGATATTACATGCAGTAAGCATACGTACTAAAACCGACATTCAAAGTTCTGCATTTGAAATCCCTTGGAGATCTGAGACCATGCCCCTCCCTCCATTTTTGAATCTCAGTCATTTTCCCAGTGCCTGACACTTGGCACATCTAAATATGTGAATGGGCACAAAAGGAGGAACTATTGACTATTGTGCTGAAAGATCTTGCTCATAAAAGCTCAGGCAAAGAAAATGAAGTGTACGTTTGTGCAATGTATTAGAATATGTTTATGTTGTTTTTAATAAAAAGACTTTCAATAGACATTGATATTTGTTGTATTTTATCTGTAGATATAATCTCAAGCTTTCCTCACAGAACTATTTACTAGTATTTCCCAATAAATGCAGTCCACTTGCTGCCTGCCTTCTTTCCTTCCTTCCTTCTTCCTTCTGAGTCCAGAAAATAGAATTAATCACATCAGGCAATGCTAACAAGAATTCTGACAAGAGTTTGCTCACGTTGGTGCTAATGAGACCTTTCTGCTGGGGCAGCTTCCTTAGATGGCTGCTGGGAATGGTTGGTCAAATACAAGATGCTGGAGTCAGGAAGCATGTGTTCTAACCCTTGCTCTACCTTCAACTTTGCATGTAACTTCGTGTAGGTCATTTAGATTGTGAGGACTCACTTTCCTAATCGGTCAAAGCAGAAAGTTGACAGCCTTGGAGAATCCAGGAGATATAAGGGAGGCAAGGAATTCTAATGAAGAAGGCAAGAGAACCTATGGAAATTTAGGTTTGTTCCATTTTCCTAAGCTTTGACCATTCCTAAATATTTAAAAGTGTCTGATAAATGTCATTTATTAGCAACAAGAAAGGAAAGCAAATAATTGACCACTTTCCCCTAACTGTTTATATCCTACTGAGGAGACAAAATTGTATGACAATTAAATTCATTAAGGGAAGTTCTCTTTTAGGAGAGGAAAGATTACTTACTGTAGAAACAAGAGAGACTACTGATTTCTTATACTTTGTGTACCACAAAGGTAGTCTGCATGTTTTGTCTTCTTGGAAAATTCAACAGGATTCTGATTCCTAAGGTTTATTCATCCACCTAACCATCCATCCAATAAATATATACATTCATCTAAAAAAAATTAGTTCAGCATCTGTCTTTTTCCAGGAACTTAAGTAGAAGCTGAGAAAACAACAAAGAACAAAACCTCATTCCTTTCTTAAAGCTTGCTGTCTCCTGGGGAGACATCCATCAATGAAATAAGGATACATGAAGGCCTGGGGATGTAGCTCAGAGGTAGACAATTTGCCTAGCACTACAAGACCATGGGTTCTATTCACAGCCCTGCAAAATAAAAGAAATAAGGACATATTACAACTGTGATAAGTTCTACAAACAACCATGATGTACATGGGTGTTAGAGAAGCAACAGAGGATGGCTTCTGAAATGTCTCACATGGAAGAAGCACCTAAGCTAATGCCCAAGTGAGAAGAAGTTAACCAAGTTAGGGAAGGGAATCAGAAATGGGCTCTAGTCCCAATCTTCCAAACTGGAATGGAACTCTGGAACTGTGGGGCTTAGTAGGGAGTTAAAGGACTGATTTGTGATGGTTTTGGCTGACTAAAAATGGTCTACTTGGGGGGGGGGCTGGAGAAATGGCTTAGTGGTTAAGGCACTTGCCTGTGAAGCTTAAGGACTCAGGTTCGATTCTCTGGGTCCCATGTAAGCTAGATGCACAAGGTGGCACATGCGTCTGGAATCATTTGCAGTGGCTAATGGCTGGTGTGCCCATTCTCTCTTTTTCTCTCTCTCTCTAATAAATAAATAAATAAAAAATCTTTAAAAAATGGTCTATTGTACTTGAAGTTGCAAAGCCAAATCCCTCTCTCTCTCTCTCTCTCTCTCTCTCTCTCTCTCTCTCTCTCTCTTTCTGTATCCCTAGTACTAAGAAAAATATTTGTTGATTTTTTTTGCCCCAAATGTATTTATTGGGATCATTCCTCACTCATCTTGAACAGACTGCCCTTAGTGCTGCTTCCTCCTGAACTAAGATACTTCTGTAAGCCTTTCTTTTTCCTCCTGTAGGCTGGCAGAGGACAGTGGAACAGCCAACACATGAAACTACCATTTGTGCATGGCTAAAGACTGTGGTGATTTTATAGCATCCTGGGCATTTCACATCCATGAAATAGGAATTGGGGCTCAGCACCAGGTGCTTTTTCTTGTGTTTCCTCTTCTCTTCTGGAAAGGGGTGAAGGAGGTCCTTGGTGAGAAGTATGTTCTTGCAGGGAGGTTCTCACTGTCAGAAATGTTTGTTGATTTTTTAAATTAATTTTTATTTATCTTTTCACAAGACAGGGGGAGAGAGAGAGGGAAAAAAATTCTCCAGGGCCTCTTTCCACTGCAAACAAACTCTGGATGCATGTGCATCTCCCTTTATGTAGGTACTGGGAAATCAAATCTGGGCATTTCGGCTTTGCAAGCAAGTACCTTCAACTGCTGAGCCATCTCTCCAGCCCTTTGTTGATTTTTTACAAATTTTAAAGATTTATTTATTTACTTTGTATGATGTGTGTGTGTAAATGTGCTACAGTGAGCACATGGAGGCCCGAGCAGAACCTTGGAGTGTTGGTTTTCTTTCACCTTCCTGTGAAACTGGGTCTTGTTATTTTGCCACTGGAAGAGGCAAACTAACTGGCCCTTGACCTTGCAGAATTTCCTGGCTCCACCCCTCTGTGCCAAAGGCACATTGATTTTACAGACATGTGCCACTTTGCATCCTGCTTTATGTAGGTATTGAGGCTTGAATAGCCAACACTTTTAACAGCTAAGCCATCTCCCAGGCCAAACTGATTGATTTGTAAATTTAAAGGAGTAGCATGGGTCATTTAAGGCAGTAGCATTGAATGTCTGGTTCTTGGTAATTGAGTCAGTTGATGGAAACATTGATTTTGTGGGTTATATGAACAACAATATTACTATAAAAAGTGAAACATGGTGGGCACCCATCTACACATGAGCACCAAGGAAGCCCCTTCGTGGAGATGGGCTCTCTCTGTTGTGGAGCCCACTGAATTCTCCTGGTATGGCAAGAGGCCATTCACTGCCTTTATCTCTAATCTCAGGCAGCAACTCTGGGTGGGTGATCGCTCTCTGGGGAGGGAAGGCTGCTTTAGAGCAACAGTTCTCACTGTGTTCTTCAGACCAGCCCATCAGTATTGCCTGGGCACCTGTCGGCATTCTGTGGCACCACAGACCTGCTGGGTAAGGAAGTTATTTTAGACTTTGAAGTTCCTTGGGTCCCGCAGTCCTTCAGGAAGTGTCTTCAGAAGTACTCCTTGCCATGCTTTTCAGGGAGAGTATACAGTGTCAATTTCGGGTGAGATGGTAGGGAATTTTGTGTTCTGCATGTCTTCCAGAAGACTCCAGGTGCATGCTAACATGCTAGGTGCTACGGGAATTAGATGTTACAGGAATGCAGAGAATAGAGGTGGTTTCCCTTTACTGAGCAGGGTCCTCACACATATCTAAACATGAACCATCATCTACTTTCTGCATTAGCCATTGTTCTCCAGGGGAGCCAACAGAATACACACACACACACACACACACACACACACACACACACACACATACACACACACACATACACACACTTATAGAAAGGGTTTACTAGCTTGACTTACAGGATCAGGGGTCATATGCAGGCTGGAGAACTGCTTAGTACAAAAAGCTGAGTGCCTCAGAACAAAAGGAACTAATGATTAGGTTCTAGAAGGCCTGGAAGCCCCGGGACAGTTGCTAGTGCCAGTCTATGCTTAAAGACTGAGGAATTCAGAATCTGACGTTCAGTGGGTGATGCAGCACCACCCCCAAGAAGAGCTGAGCCTGAACACACATGAGAACAGCCCCATTCTTTCTGTTTTTAAAAACTGATTTTTACTTGTGCATTTGTGTGTATGTGCACATGATCATGCATGTGCTTGCACGTGTGCATGTGTGCCAGGGTCTCTTCCTACCACAAACAAATACCAGATGTCTGTGCCACTGTTTGGAAGAAAGTGCCTTTAGCCACTGAGCCTCAGCTCTCACTCCTTTTGTTTTTGTTCCATCCAGTTCCCCAGCCCATCGAATGGTACTGCCGCTTCACGGCAGGTCTTTGCTACTCATTTCTCTGACCTTCATGGAGATTGTCTGTGGAAACATCCTCAAAGTCATACCCAGAAGTGTGCTTTATCAACTACACTTGAAAACCAAGATTACCTGTATTTTTTTCTCATATATATATATATATATATATATATATATATATATATGAGGCAGAACAAGTGAGTGAGAGTGAAAGTTAGAGAGAGAGAGAGAGAGAGAGAGAGAGAGAGAGAGAGAGAGGGAAAGAATGGGTGTGCCAGGGCTTCCAGCCACTGCAAATGAACTCCAGATGCATGCACCACCTTGTGCATCTGGCTTATGTGGTTTCTGGGGTATTGAACTGAGGTCCTTTGGCTTTACAGGCAAGAGCCTTATCTCTCCAGCCCTTAAAAGAGATATTTTACAAAATATTTTTATTTATTTATTTGAGATACAGAGAATGGGTGCACCAGGACCTCTAACTATTGCAGACAAACTCCTCCAGATGCATGCATCACTTTGTGCATCTGGCTTATGTGGGTACTGGGGAATCAAACGTGGGTCCTTAGGCTTTGCAGGCAAGCACCTTAACTGCTAAGTCATCTCTCCAGCCATAAGAGAAATATTTAATTTGATTTCTGAGTATTTCCTAATTTTTTGATTTTCATTTTTATTTTTTATTTCATTTGCTTGCATGTTATCTTACACCCTTTGGATAGATAAATAGACACACAAACACAGATATAGGTGTCAAGTACATGTACTCAGCATTGCTGCCTGACCCTCATCACAGCTCTAAAATCAATTTCAAATATTTTATAATTGGTATTAGTTATATTAGTATCATTCCACTGGGACCAGGGCATCAAATGCAAATTATGCCAAATAGGTATTTGGAGCTCAGCATTGGAGGTTAGGTGGTATTTTGAGAGCATATTTTTACTAGCTGGTCAGATTATTCTAATATAATCTTTTATAAAATAATTTATAGGTAAAATATGGGTAGGGCTTTCTCATAAATATTTCCAAATGGGGTGAGGAGAACAAATGAAAATTTTACAAAGTCATGCTAATCCACAGAACTGATGTACTGAGAAACTCAAGTACAATGGCAGCTAGGCATAGCCCCTTCATTAGCTAATGAGGGCTACCTGTTGAAAGACCTTTCCGTTTCCAAATACCCAAAATGTAGTTGAAATAGGAAAGACTGCTGTCACCCTTGGAATTATCCTGTTATTTCATATACGTTAAACATATCCTGGGGGCTGGAGAGATGGCTTAGCAATTAAGGCACTTGCCTGCAAAGCCAAAGGACCCAGGTTTGATTCCCCAGGACTCATGTAAGACAGATGCGCAAAGTGGCACATGCATCTGGAGTTTGTTTGCAGCAGCTGGAGGCCCTGATGCATCTGTCCTGTCTCCCCTCTCCCCTTTCTCTCTGTCTCTGTCTGCCCCTTTCCCTCTCTGTCCCTCTCAAATAAACAAATAAAAATTTAAAAATTAAAGAAAATATCATCCTGGGTCTCCTCATTCTCCTGTCAGAATAAACACACTAAAGTCCATTGAGCAGATGCAACAAAGCATGCAGAAGCTCTGGCTACAGAAAGTAAAACAGCAATTTTAAGGCTTCCCACAAGGCTGTGGGATTTACAGTTCCACTAGGTGACACTAGCAATGCCCTCTTTAAAGTATAGAGATAAGTAATTGGCAAAGTTTCAGAGCTAGAGCTTTACCTTTTATATAGGGAAAAGTGACTTGGTCAAACTGCTGGCTGTGCAATTTCTGATTTGTGCTATTGACTTTCAATAAGGTTTGTCAGATTTTATGAATTTAATTTTACTTGACTCCAAGTTCAGTAGTCCTTATGTGTCCCTGTCACTTATCCAAGAGTCAGCATGATGTGTCAGGCAAAGCCACCAAGACCTCTAGCATGTGCCCTGTGGAGTTGGGTCTTGTGAGTCATCATGGGCCTAGGGTTTCACACACTCCGTGTGATCACAAAACACACAAAGTACATAATACATACACACAAGTATTTACAAACCAGAATCACAGCCCCCAAGGCAAAACCAACATAGGGCTCCTTTAGCAGCACGAGGAAAGAAAATTCTCATTACCAGGCATGACACATCTTGTTTTCCAAATAAAAAGTGAATAACTGCCCATTAGCTAGGGGTGATAAAAAGCTTACAGGAAGAGGATGTTTAAGGTTTCCAAAGTTTCTTTCTCAAGTGGTTTAGATATTCTCAAGTAGGGAGCTTTAGAACTGCCTGACATTCTGACACTGTGAGATGCTGATTTAGGATTACTAGCATGGTTATGTAGACCCCCACTGCTTACAAGTTATTCACATTGAACTACAGCAAACAATGATTTCTGAAAAAAATTAAAGTTGAACTGAATTTGTAGTCAAAACATGACTATTTTTAAAGTTTAACATGATGACTTTCTTGATATGAATTCTAAAAAGTATTCTCTAAAACTGGATTGTTTGAGAAAGCAAACTCATCTTTCATGTATGAATATGAGCAGATCAAATTCTATGGAATAAATGCTATTTTAACTATACACATACTTATTTAAAATACATTGTAACCTACTCTAGAGTAAATCATTCAATGTTGTCATTACATACCAAATGGGCAAGGAACAATTATAGGTACTTAATATTTGGCAAATTCAGTGTGTGGAGGTGTGCATGTGGTATGTGCATGAATATGTGTGAGTGCTTGTGTAGAGACCATGGGTAGATGCTTGGTGTCCTCCTAAATCACTTATCATCTTATTTTTCAAAAAAGCATGTATTTGTAGCCAGGTGTGGTGGTACACGCCTTTAATCGCAGCACTCGGGAGGCAGAAGTAGGAGGATCACCTTGAGTTCAAGGCCACCCTGAGACTACATAGTGAATTCCAGGACAGCCTGAGCTAGAGTGAAACCCTACCTCAAAAAAAAAAAAAAAAAAAAAAGCATGTATTTGTAGTCAGAAAGAGAGAGGGGGGATGGGCAGGCCATGGCCTCTTGTGTCTACAGACTCCAGATGCATGCACCACTTTGTGCATCTAGCTTTATGTGGGTACTAGAGAATCAAACCTGAGCCTGTAGGATTTTTAAGCAAGTGTCTTCAACTGTTGACCCACTCCCCAGCCCCCTCATAATTTTTGATACAGTGTCTGTCACTGATTTGGTCAAATTAGTTATCTAGTAAGTTCTTTGTATCCTCCTGTCTCCACCTCACTAGGACTGGAATTCCAGGTGCACTCCACCATACCCAACTTTTGTGCGGATACTGGGTATCCACATTCAGCTCTTCATGCTTGTGTGGCAATACTTTGTTGGGCCTTCTTCATAGCCCCACTCAATGAATTTTTAGTCTCTTGAGCTTTGTGATGGAATTGGATGCATGTGATTTAAATAAATATGTTATGTCTATGTTCTTATATCTCCATAGCTTTATGCTTAATCAAATAACATTGATAAAGCATCTCTTGGTACCAAATCATTTAAGATTAGCAACCAAAAGAACTTTCAGGTTTATTTGTTTTTCAATGGGAACATGTACCAATAGCTTCCTCCTTTAGCAGGCAGGTATTAAAGGTAGCACAGGCTGTGAGTGGTGGCACACACCTTTAATCTCACCACTCAGTAGGCAGAGGTAAAAGGATCATTGTGAAGTTGAGGCCAGCCTTAGACTACATAGGGAATTTTAGGTCAGTGTTGGCTAGAGTGAGACCCTACTTCAAAAAATAAAATAAAATAATTAAAATAAAATAAAAGGTCAGCACAGCACACATCAACAGCAAAGCCTTTGCATGACCCATTCAATGTTATCTGAAGAGAAGCTGTTTCCTTAGTGAGAAGCTGGGCTTCTCAGAGATTCACACTTCAGCCAGACTAAGTCTCAGTTCAGTGTGTGTCCTTTGCCTTGTGACTTTGCTTCTAAAACAAATGAAGAAACATGTATGATCTAGACTGTAAGCTGGCACTGGCTCAGCTTCTGGCACACTTCTGCTTGATGGTTTTGAGCTGAGGACTGAGATACCGCCCCAGCTACACCACCGTCAAGCCACCTTTCTGAATCCTCTTCTCAGCCTTTATCCCTTAAATAACATCTCTCCCCAAACATTTGTATTTCCGAGGAAGCATCTAGATCACTTTGTGGCTAGAATAACAGAAGGATAAGCAAAGTCAAGAGAGCAGGGTAGTGAGGAAGTGAAACAGTGGTTAGCAGTTAGCAACAGTGGTATGGAAATAGAGTATTTAGCAACAAAAATCACCGGAATTATATAGGGTTAACTAGAAGATGACTGAAGAACCAAGAGGTGCTTTATAGAGTTTCATTGTGCAGTCTGCTTGGTATTACATTTAAGCTTAAAATATTTCCTAAAACATTTCAAAGTGGGCAGAATTAGCGGCCAGGAGAATGTGACAATATAATAGCTGGTGTAACTATGTCAAATAAAAAATGGAGAGATAACTTTGCTATTAGGGCACTTGCCTGTGAAGTTTAAGGACCCATGTTTGACTCCCCATATGCCACATAAGCTAGACACACGAGGTGACACATATGAAGGCCGCACATGCACACAAGGTGGCACATGCACCTGGAGTTTGATTACAGTTGCTGGTGGCACTGGCATGCCAAATCTCTCTCTCTCTTGCTTTCTCTCTCTCTTTGCTCTCTCTCTTAAAAAAGGCCAGTCTGTTGGGCTTGCCTAAAAAAAAAATAGAGGAGCAGATTATATCATCTGATTTCATTCCCTCTTTTTAAAGATAAGAAACTGAAGCCAGAGCAAGGTGTAATGGTACATGCCTGTAATTCTGGCTCTTGGGAGGTGGATGCAGGGGGATTGCTGCAGTCAGCTTTGTGTTGCTTACTGAAAACACCCAACCAGAGTAGCTTGTAGGAGGAAAGGGCTTATTTTGGCTTACAGGTGGGAAGCTCCATGAGGGCAGGGGAAAATGATGGTGTGAGCAGAGGATGGACATCCCCTCCTGACTAATGTTAGGTGTACAATATAAACAGTAAAATGTGCCATATATTGGCAAGGGGAAGGTGGCTATTAGGCCCATAAGCCCATCCCCAACAATCCACTGCCTCTAGGAGGCTCCAATTCCAAAATTAACACCAGCTGAGGACCATGGTCAGAAAACGTAAATTTATAGGGGAAACCTGAATTAAAATACGACAGGAATCAACAGGTCAAAGCCAGTTACTGCTACGTACAGAGTTTGAGACCAGCCTGGATTATATAATACTCTTTCTTAAAAAAAAAAAAACACAGAAAAAAATAAAAATAAAATAAGAAACACTAAAACCAAGAGAGAAGAACTGGTTTCTAAGGATATTCAATAGTGTTAAAAACTGTACCAGAAATATTAACTCACTTTTCTCACTTTAGATTATTAATTCTACAATTTTCTATAAGACAGAGAACACTTGGATATCCATTATTTATTAGGGGTCATGGAACACATTGTCTCTTCATACATAAAGTGCCATTTATAACACAAGGTCAAGAGACTCAGGGTGAAGAGAATTGAGACAGTGAGTCTGTTATCTGGGACAAAGTCAGCTCTTACCAGGCCCTTAGTCCGTAGCTTCTCCACATTGCAGAGCTCCCTGGACCCTGAGAAGAGGTTGACTGAGATCCAGACCAAACATCTGGGGCTCAGTAAAAAAATGTCTTTGCCAGGACAACTTGGATTCTGCATTTAGTTTAAAAATGTTTTTAAAAATTATTTATTACGGGCTGGAGAGATGGCTTAGTGGTTAAGCGCTTGCCTGTGAAGCCTAAGGACCCCGGTTCAAGGCTCGGTTCCCCAGGTCCCACGTTAGCCAGATGCACAAGGGGATGCATGCGTCTGGAGTCCGCTTGCAGTGGCTGGAAGCCCTGGCGCTCCCATTCTCTCTCTCTCTCCCTCTATCTGTCTTTTGCTCTGTGTCTGTCACTCTCAAATAAATAAATAAATAATGGACAAAAAATATTTAAAAAAAATTTATGAGGGAAGAGAGGGGGAGAGAGAGGTGGGTGTGGGGTGGGAAGAATATGGGTGCACCAGGGCTGCTTGATGCTATAAATGAACTCCAAATACACAATCTCCATGTCACTCTGTACATCTGGTTTTACATTGGCAGAATTGAACCCAAGCAGCAGGCTTTGCAGACAAGTGCCTTTACCTGCTGAGCCATTTCTCCAGTGCTGTATTTAGTTTGAATATTTTGGCTTCAGTGTCTGTGCCTGAGTCCCCACTTCTGCTGCAGCATAACATACTAGACACCTCTTTTACTCTCTATCCAGAGCCCCTGCTTTTTAATACTCTGTTCCCTGTGGAGATTCATGTGCTGGTCATGAGGTCATGAGGCTGGGTCCTTCTAACAATGAGAAATAGCCTCTGCCCTTCTATCTTCAGTAAACACAAATATTAAGACATCCCTACATCTACCTCAACTTAAACTCTGTGCATTCCAAAAATCCTCTACTTTCCTCTCTTTTCTTGCTATCAGCCATTAAGTTCATTTTTTTATTTCAAGGGGAAAAAAATACTTGTCACTTACACTTCCTTCACCCACACATGTCACTTGCACCAACAGACCACTCCATAGACTGTGGACATTGGTAGCATGAAAACCAGTCATGTCTGGAGAGATAGCTCCATCAATAAAGTGCTTCTCTTCCAAGAATGAGCTGAGTTCAATTTCTAGAAACCAACATTAAAAAAATAAAATAAAACAAAACAAAACAGAAGCCAGAAACTGGTGTGCCAGGCTTGGGAGATGGCTCAGTACTTAAAGGGGCTTACTTGCAAAGCCTGCTAGCCCAGATTCAACCCCCCAGTGCTCATGTAAAGATAGTCGTACAAAGTAGCACGTGTGTCTGGAGGTTATTATTATTTTTTTTTTTTGCAGCATCTAGAGGCCCTGATAGACCTATTCTCTTTCCTCCTTGAAAATTAATAAATAAAATTTTAAAATAAACAAACAGAAAGAAGCTGGCTGTGATGGCATGTGCTTGTTATCCCAGTGCTGGAGATGTAGAGACAGGTCGCTCCCCAGTCTATGAGTTACATGGTGATCTCTAGGCCAGTGAAATACCTCGTCTCAAAAAAGAAGAAAGAAAACAGGTGGACATCACCTAGGAAACAACACCCATTCATGATTGTCTTTTGGCCTTCACATGCAACTACACACATGTGCATGCACACTTAAACACACACATTTACATAGCACTAACAGCATAGCAGTCTTTCTAGCTCTCACTGTTGTTTCCTGTAACTATACATGTTCTCTGGCCTCCTCACGAGGCTTGTCCCATCCAAACTTGTTCATTCAAACCTTTTCTGATTTTTTTCTGTGCTGTAAGAGAATTCAGGTACCTGGACATAAACATACCAGGAGATAGGTCCAGCCATAGTGTGGCCATCACTGTTATACACATCCTTGAGGAGCCCTGTCAATAGAAATATGACAGGCTCTAGGTATGTCATCTTAAGTTTTATAGTAGTCACATTAGAAAAGAAAACTGTGAAGCAAGGCATGGTGGTGCAGGATATAATACGAGCATTTGGGAGGTAGAGGTAGAAAGGTGAGGAATTAATAATTAATAGCTAGCATTTAAGTTCATCACATCCATTAATTTACTGTTACATTAGTTTCACATTTGTCCTTAAGTAGCAAATGAAGAAGTAAATGTAAAGAGATTAGATTTGTCCTAGGTCACAAACTAGCGTGTGGGAGAACTGTGATTTGAATCCAACCAGTCTCTCTGTAACACCATGTGCTAAACTAAAGTAATGGATGTAACATCCCTTAGCAGAGTCCTTGGCACATGGCAAGTGTTCAGCAAATAAGAGTTATTACTTCCATAGTCCTGAAGATGGTGTCAAGTGCGGATCATAGGTGACAGTGATACGGGGTGATAAATCTACCTAAATCAGATACAAAGCTTCCTCTCAACATTGCTGAAGTCATTATTTCAAGTTTACATGTGATCCTTAAGCACTTCCTCTATTTGCATAACCTACAATCACTTATTTACAGCTTAGTCAAATCATTGTATACCTTCTTTGGGTTCTTTTGAAGATATGAAATTCTATTAAAAATTCCCTAGAACAAGGATAAAAACATGAATCACCTGTACTTTTGTTTTGCCTCCCTTGTTTTTGTTCTTCCTATATGAGTGGTGGTATCCAATAGCCTTTGTGAATAATCTCTAGGTAACTATGGAACTATCTATACTAATAATGTATATTGACATTGGACATGGAAGTTTAGTAAATAGGAAAGATTGGACAATAAGGGAGAGATTATTGTGTATCATTATCATATTTGTCCATGAAATATAGTTTAAGATTAGCTTGGAGAGTTTTACTGGACATCTTATTTAGAATAATTTAAAAAATTATACTTCTTGAGCATATACAAAACCAAGGAGAAAGACAACAGCTTCTAAGTGGTAACGAATATTAACCAACAATTAGGAGTTTCTCTCAAGGAAAGGTAAGGATGAAGTCGAGTTATAGAGGCACTGTCTGGGACATGGCAAGATGTGAGGCAGGAACCTGCTGGATGCTCACAGAGGCATGGCCTAGCTTGTTGTGGAAATGATTTCTTCCTGGGCTTGTATAACCTGACCATGCACAAGGTCTAGTTGGCAGAAGCTCAAGATGGTCATTTTTTCTCTAATCCTATGCCTGACTTTATTTCATCAAGTCAGAGGATTCATGCAATATGAAAAATACCAATTCCTCTAAGCTTCTCCCATTGTTTTAAAACCACTGGGAGGGGCTGGAGACACGGCTTAGTGGTTAAGTGCTTGCCAGTGAAGCCTAAGGACCCCAGTTTGAGGCTCAATTCCCCAGGACCCACGTTAGCCAGATGCACAAGGAGGCGCACGAGTCTGAAGTTCATTTGCAGTGGCTGGAAGCCCTAGCGCACCCATTCTCTTGCTCTATCTACCTCTTTCTCTCTCTGTCTGTTGCTCTCAAATAAATAAATAAAAGTAAACAAAAAATTAAAAAAAAACACTGGGAGTGGACATTCATAGTCATTTCATAGGCAGGATCTTTGATGACAGCATCATGGCTGTGTCTCATGTTACCTGGAGTAGAAGCTAACTTCTCTGTGACAGTTCATGCTATCAGCTACCGATCCCTCTCCTTGGGAAAGGAAGAAGATAATTTTAAGGTGCTCCCTTTGGTGGTGCAATCATTGGTGATGATTGCTTCCCTAATGAAGAAGAATTAAGACTTTGAACCCGGGGGGAAAACACACCCTGCAGAGCATAGTTTTATAGCAGCTGAAAGCCTGTTACTGAGCATGAAATCACATCATCAGAGCTGACTCAAGCTTGAGAACAGGTTTAGTATATGCCCTTGAGACTCACAGTGAGGGCTTCCAGGAGGATGGCATGCTGCCATGGGTTAGCTGGTCATTCACTTTCTTAGAATAAAATCGAATTCTATCTGGGTTTTCATCAACAGCTTCAGTATGCTTAATGAGGTGGTTGTTGGCTGGAGAAGAATCAGGTTTCAATTTAGGTTTAAAACTGGATCAAACTACCCAAGTGAGAAATTAAAGTAAAAAAATGCCAAGTCATCTTTTGTCAATTATGTTCATTGAACTGCAGGTTAGAATTAGAAGATATCAGACTAGATCTAGATAATTTCTAGGTCTAGATAACTTCATAGATAAGGATTAAATACCTTCCCATGGTAGAGATGATATAGACCCTGACAACTAGAACATAATTAATGACAGAAGGTAGAGTGGCTAGAGGAATAACAGTACCTGAATGGATTATAACACTCTTATTTCTCCCAGTGATCTATGGTGATGTGGCTTATGTGGCATTAAAGACTTTCAAATTTTACTAAAAGAGTGTATCAAATGACAGTGACTTAACATGCCATTGATGGTGGACCTTGGAGCTCTGGCTATGGTCAAGTGGTGACCTTAATCACCATTCACAGGTCAGGTCCAGCTGAATGACCTGAAAGTCACTGTGCTTTAGCACTAATTGTACTGACTACAACTCTTCCCAAATTTGGGTTCTACTTTGAGTCAAAAACAGTCTTGCATTCAAGATGCCATTCACAAGTGCAAAGGAGATGTGGCCAGAAGGAACTGTAAATTAAAAAGATCAAGGAGAAAAAGAAGGGGAAAATGAGAAAAGTAGGAGCCTCAAACCAGAGTAAGAGAAAAGAAATATGTCCTCTGGTACAGATTGCTATGCCAAAAAGGGACATGGGAAACACATAGGTCCAATGTAGGATAAAGCTGACATACCTAGGCATCTGAAGCGTGTGTGTGTGTGTGTGTGTGTGTGTGTGTGTGTGTGTGTGTGTGTGTGTGTCCTCAGTGATGGTACACTACACTAGATTGGCCCCAAAGCTAAGTGACAAGAAGATTCAGAGTCCTAGAGCAGAGGTGGATGCAAAGCCACTGCAGACCACAAAATACACACTGACATTCCTTCTTTAGTAATTTTTGGTTGCTTTGGCTACAGTGATTTTTAAAAGCATTAACAAGGTTTGAATATGAGCTCTGCCACGTTGAAGTCGCCCACTGCCATGCTCTGTATTTCACACAGCTTTGCATGAAAGTGAGACTAGGAATTGCACTGTGTACTTCAAATAGCATCCTTGATACTTGTGGATGACCAAGTGAGGCTTCAAATGGTGTTGCCAAATGTTTATAGATCCACTCTTTCCTTCATTGTTCCCCACAAACATCCTGCAGTCTAAGATCTCTAAGGGCTTAGCCTCGTGCAGAGGGGTGGGAGGACTGTCTGTCATCACTGCAGTGGTTGTTTAAATCATTTTACCCCAGGAATAATCCAATATGAGCTACTGATGGGAAAGACCAGAGGCACAGTATCTTCACCAATTGAATTTAGATGTACTTATTTTGTAGGAAGTCCTTCTAATTTTTGAGGATGACAAACATGCTGTCCTTTCCCTAACTTTTGAGTTAGTCCTTTAAATTCTATTTCTTTAAATCCTACTGACTTTTGAACAGGAATCTTATAGCTATTGTCCCAGTAAATTTAGGAAAAGAGTTCAGTCATTATGTAGTAGCGAAGCCAGTACCAACCTGACAGAGAAAACAGCCTGAGAACAAGCCGAATCTTGTATTTCATCTGTGGTTTTCAAAATGACTAATTTATAGGCAAAGAAAAATCAGCTATATTATAAATACACTACAGAAAAGAACTTTAAAATGGACACATGCTTAATTAATCCCCTAGACAATATTGTCCCTCTCATCCAGACTTTCTTGTTATATGGTGTTCTGTGTAATTTAGTCACTATTCTGGAAGGTCCATTTGGCCTTCAAGCTCTGGTCTCAGGAAATATTATATAATCCAGAAGAAGATGACAAGGGAGTGTATACCCCAAGACTAGTGTCACCCCTATTTCAGTGAGTAAATATTTATTAGTGTCTCTTAATTCTCCCTAAGCCTAGTTGAGTGAGAGAGGGAGGTGGGGAGTCCCCCAGCCTGTTAGTCGTTAGTTGTTGGTCAGTGATGGGCAAAGGCCAACCCAACATTCTACATGCAGCTGAAATGCCAGGACTCCAGGACTAGATTTCTCCTTCTCCTAGACTTGCCACATATCTTCAACTTGCTTCCAGCATTTGTTTTCCACTAAATTATGGAACCCTATGTGGATCATGTCCTATACCTGATGCAATACATCATGTACATAGAACAAATAACTATTAGACACACTGAATTGAAGTCTGACCCAGATATCAAACAGTAGTATTCCACATCCCATACCAGCTCCACAGCACAATGAAGGTGCTGGTGCTTTCAGTGAATCAATGCTGCAACAGAGATGGTTTCATGAGTAGTTTCATCATGGCCACATTGACTTTGAGCTCCTGGTGTCATAAGTGGGGTACACTTGGTTCTGAGACTCACACCCTGTTCTTGGCTTTGCTCTCCCTGTCTCTTCTATAAGGAAATGATTTGAAGGTTGCGGTATGACTTCCTTTCCTCTCTTATCATCAGTGATTTCTTTCTTATCTCCCTAGACAGTGCTGTTGCAACATCTCTATATACCCAGTGTGTAATTTATGAACCACAATGAGTTTACCTGTGACCCATAATTTACTGCTCAAATCCTTATTTGGCCCTACACTAAAGCCCTATAATACTCAGGACTGTGCTTTCAAAGCCTGACCACACTATGGAGACTGCTTTCAAAGCCCTATCTCCTTCTGGGGGCTGTGCTTTCAAAGCCCTATCACCCTCTGGGGCTGTGCTTTCAAAGCTCTTCTTATCAGCTGTATTCTTCTGGCTGCCAAATCTAAGAATTTTTATTCTTCTTGTCTGTAGCTTTTGTTTCTCTTCATCACAGGAGGAACTATTTAGTAGCAATAAAAGCCTTTGGCATTGTTGACGCTTTCTCTTGTTTCAAAGATCATAGTGATGCAAGATTTTGGGTTAAGAAAGAATTGGAAACATGGACTGAGAAGGGTAAATTATGAATTATGAGGCTTATTTTAGGGAGAATTAGGATCTAGGGAGGTTAGTTAAAATACCTAAGCTAGAAGGGAATTCTTTCCCCTTGTCTGGCTAGCAAAAATGAAGGGGAATGAGGAGTATCTCCTCCACAGAGAGATCTCTGGGGGAAAGCTTCCCAGAAGGCACATGTACTGGTAGAAAGCAAAGTGTGACAGCCCTTCTCCTTCACAGTCACATAGGGGCTCAGACAAGAACAAGAAGTGGATGGTGGAGCACTTGCAGATTAAAGACAGGCCATACATGTAGGAAAACAGGACAGCATCCAGCAACAGGGTGGGAAAGCGCCCAGGCAATCAGAAATCCTTCCTCTTCCCAGCTAGGCTGGGACAGACAGAGGAATGGTGACCAAAACAAGGACAGGGAGAGGCAAGCATCAGGAAAATGAAAAGGGATCAAGGGGTTTACACAGACCTGCCAGGCCCATTTATGGATTAAACATCCCATTAGGATAAGCCATGGTCAGGCTTAGGTATGTAAGGGAGAGACCTGATCCTGACTGGTTAGTGGACCTAAGATGGGTGTGCCAGGCTCAAGAAAACCTGAAGAAGCCAGGTGCAGTGGCATAAACCTTTAGTCCCACCATTCAAGAGACAGAGATAGAAGGATCACAGTGAGTCTGAGGCCAGCCTGAGACCACATGGTGAATTCTGGGTCAGCCTGGACTAGTGCAAGATCTTACCTCAAAAACCAAACAAAAAATAACTGAAGAAAAAGCAAGAAACACTGTTGCTGAGGAATTGCTTGCAGCCATCTTGGATGAGGCTGGATCAAACTCAGGTTCTAGTCCTGCCAGGGCAGTCAAGGTGCCATCCATGCTCTACTTGTACCTCTATCCCTGGAGGACTGACTAAAAAAAGCTATCTTTCTCGTGTTCCTCCTTCAATAGATCCATTACTTCGGTAAGGTTGCACTTAACCAGTATTTCTCTGTTAATGATTACTCTACCTCATGAATTATCTTGATATCTCTCTTGTCAGGCCTTCTTTCTTTTTCCTTCCCATTCTTGCTTTGGCTGACTGATGCACTTCCTAAGTCTCAAAGGACTCTTCCTTGAATATACACTCCTTCAAAAATCTATGCCTCTGGTCTGGTTTGATCAGAATTAACAGGGGTTATCAGTCCTCCATATGTAAGTCTTGGTGGCACATCAAATTCTAAAGCAAAGTGTTGTGTGATGGTCTCCATTAGCTTTTATTGCCATTCAAGTTCATTTATATACTGTTTCTCAGTCCTATTCATTGTTGGAACCTTTCTGTTCTTCAAAAAAATTGAATTTACTCTTGTCTTACATCTTTGCAGTTGTATCCCCAGCCCTGATACCCACTTCTGGCTCCCCACACAGACACTCCACACATCATTCCATATACCCCAATTCAGATCACCTCCTTGGTGCATCTCAGTCTCTGACTGTAGTCCCTCCCGTCCCTCCCTTCCTCCCTCCCATCCTTTCTTCCTTCCTTCCTTCCTTCCTTTCTTTTTCTTCCTCCTCTTTTTCTTTTGGTCTTTCAAGGTAGGGTCTCATCCTATCCCAGGCTGACCTGGAATTCACTCTGTAGTCTCAGGGTGGCCTCAAACTCATGATGATCTTCTTACCTCTGCCTCCCAAGTGCTGGGATTAAAGGTATCTGCCACCATACCCATGCTTTTAATGCAGTTCAGTATCCTAGCTCATGAAACCATACCATCCATAGTTAAGAGAGGTTTTTCCAATTCAGTTAACCTAATCTACAAAAGGACATTGAAGGCAATGTCATGCTAGAGATTTAACTCTTAGATGATTCTAGATTCCATCAAGTTGACTATCAGCATTAACCATTACAGTGATATAGCACAAACTACAGGTTGAAACATAACCGACAAATTTAAAATCAATAGTTTACAAAGGCACTGTGGCCTAGGTCTATAATCCCAGCACTCAGAAGAATTGAGGCAGTCTGCTCTACATTTCAAGCTCCAGTCAGGGATATATAGCAAGACTCCACTCAACCAAAAAAATAACAAGTTTCCCATGAGGTGAAAGGTGCTCTGAAGCTTCTTTTCCCAGCAGGTTGAATGAAGTCTATGAGGTGCTCCACCACCCTGACCCTGCCAACTGGTTGGAGAATATTTGGAGTATACTTCACTTTCTCAATTCTCATATTATTACAGTGTGACTCTCCCCTACCACAGAGAAACATATCAGCCATGCTCTTCAACTCACCACTGTACATAGTCACAGTGAGGGCAAGTTTGCTTCAAGTATACGTCAACCGAGTCACTCATGTTCTTAGAATACAGGCCCTAGGAGCAAATAATAGCCTGGGAAAACTGAGCTGAAACCAGCAGATCCAGACATTGTTAGGGAGTTGGGTGAACTGTACTGATTTTCACAGCAAACAGTGTGGCCATTACCCCTTCTGGGTCCCACTGAAGAGGCCTGAGTGAGGGTATACAGTGGGTTAGGGGCACTCCAATTGGAAAATATGACACTAGAAGTCAGTGATGTCCTCCACAAGATGATTGACCAACACAAGTCCTGACTAAGCTTCCATTAGACGTTAGGCTGTTCTTTGAACAACAGGAACATGAAGTTTTCATCCCTTTCTTCTCTCTCTCTCTCCTATTTCCTTTACTCTTCTCTTCCTCTATTTTCTTTTTCTCTTTCTTTCTTTCTTTTTCTTTCGTATGCATCATCTCACTGTGTATTCCACCCTGGTTGTAAACTTTTAATCCTGCCTCAGTCTCCTGAGTGCAAAGATTATTTCTTTTCATTGTCTGCAGCACTGTTTAGCAACTTTAAAATTTTAATGCACTTCTTGAAAATAGTCCCTTAAAAATGTGGTTTCTAAGTCGCAACTCTGGAGATTGGCATTCAGTAGGTGCTGGGGACCACACTGATACATACTACTTCCCACTTTCAGTTTGCCTCAGGTATTATTTTGCATCTGTTTGAATGTTGTCATGATATATCATCAGATTTCTCTCCTTTTATCTCCTCTATTCTCTTCTAAGATCACAAATATTTAAGATCAGAACATACATCTTTCCTTTCTGTAAACTTCTGATAGACTTCACACAATTACAATCCTGCATCAGAGTCGAATAAACATGTCCTCATGCCCATCCAGCCTTTTGTCTGGAAAACAATTACTTCCTAGACAGAAGAAAATAATTAGATAAGAAGAAATGTATAGCTGGAGCAGTTGCTTGAAGATCTTCCCTGCGAAGCCTGCCTACTTCTCTAATTCTTTTTTCACAATATTGCTTTTTATTTTATTTCTTTATTAGTTATTTACATACTCTGTGTAACCAGCCATGTTGGTACCATTGTTAGTCTCCTCCCTGTCCTCCCCTCTCTGAGGGAACTTCCTTGTTGGGGATTATGGGCCAAGCATTGTGTGGTTAGCCATCAGTTATGGGGAAGAGGCAATATCTCTGTGCATAATGTTCCAACTTGTGGCTTTAGCAATCTTTCTGCCCCCTCTTCCACAAATTTCCCTGAGCCATGTTGGGTTCGTTTTAGGTCTACTTCTCTGATGAGGTTTTGGGAGATTCTGTGTCTCTGGATATCTGGTTTGATAGGAGTTGAGTGTTCTCTGTGTCTGCCTCCTTAACCCTTGGGCTGGCACCAGGTTCACCAAAAAAGCAGCCCTCTTGCTCATTTCCCCAATTGCCCTATGGTTTCATCTGGGGTCCTGGTGAGGTGTGATGGGCTGATTCTCTCTGGTTCCACACCCATCTGAAAAGAGAAGCAGATTCTCCAATGGAGAATGAAGTTAGCAGCAGATAAATGGATAACCATTATTATTTTAGAGAGAATTTAATAGATATAGGCCTTCTTGTAGCTGAAGATTGGTAGAAATTTGATATTGGAGAGCTGACTAGCTTTTTGGATATGGTTCGGCCTTGTTTCCCAGTTCCAGCTATGGGTTTTATTCCACTGAGTGGATCCATTGACCAATTCAAGAGTAGTTGGTTACCCATTATGACTGTGTGCCACTATTTCTCTTGGGTGAGCATCATGTCAGGTCATTTGCTGATGAGTGGCTTAGACATCAAGTTGCTTGGACAGATGTTGGTCATTTTTCCCAAGTTGCTCATGTAGCACTTTCTGGCACTAGACAAGATAACTGTATGGGGACTGACTCTCTTCCAGATTCCAGCCAGGTCTTACCACCTTCCATACTAACAGTGTATGGTGTCTTTGGCAGTAGGATCTTACTGTTAACCTTTGGTGGGTGATCAAGTGCTCAGACAGAAATGTCTTCTTTTGGGAAAACTTTTAGATCTCTCTGATCAACAGTTTATTGTGGATGTTAACCACATCCTGGAACTGGGAGTTACAGGCCAGCACCAAGGGAAAAGAATGAGCCCCAAGGGGAAAGAATGAAGAACAAAGATAGGTAATATAAAAGAAAAATAGAGAACAGAGAGAGAGAAAAACAGGAGAAGATTAAGATTAGTCTTCACCATACTGTCTCCAGGGATCTTTGATTCAAGGACCTGATGAAGGTTCAACAATTTAGTATGTATTTCAGGATATAGGATTGTATGGTACCAGTTCCATTTGAGTCCAGTTTTGTGTTTCCCCAACCCTTACCCTCCCTTACCACCCTCCCTATTGTCCAGTCCTCAAGAGGCCTATTTGGTATGTCAGCATCTTGGGCAGATTCAGGTTAGGAGCCAGAGATGAGTGAGACCATGTGACAATTGTCTTTCTGTGATTGGATGAGTTCACTTAGAATGATCTGTTCCAAGTTTGACTATTTTTCTTCAAATTTCATTGTGTCCTTTTTTCCTTATTGCTGTGTAGAATTCCATCATGTAGACATACCTCATCTTGGTTATCCTTTCATCTAATAATGGACACCTGGGTTGATTCCAGTTTTTAGCTATTATGCTGTAACCTCTAAGCTATTTCCCCAGTTCCCAGTTCTTAGCTATTATGAATTGAGCAGCTATAAACCTGGTTGAGAAAAATCTCTCTGGACTGAGGCATGGAGCTTTTATGGTAGGTGCCTAGTAAGGAAATAACTGGTTCTATTGGTAACTCCATAGTCAACCTTTTTAGCAGCCACCATATTGCTTTCCATTTTTTTCATTTTTTATTTTGTCTACTACCCATTTATTGTTTAAAAGTGTGTTGTTGGGCTGGAGAGATAGCTTAGTGGTTAAGAGCTTGCCTATGAAGCCTAAGGACCCCGGTTCGAGGCTCAATTCCCCAGGACCCATGATAGCCAGATGCACAAGGGGACACATGCATCTGGAGTTCATTTGCAGTGGCTGGAGACCCTGGCGCACCCATTCTCTCTCTCTCTCTCTCTCTCTCTCTCTCTCTCTGCCTCTTTCTCTGTCTGTCACTTTCAAATAAATAAATAAAAATAAACAAATTTTTTTAAAAAAATAATAAAGAAAGAAAAGTGTGTTGTTCAGTTTCCAGGAGCTGGTGGGATTCTTGGCACATCTTTTGCTGTTCATTTCTAGCAATATAGAATTGTGATCTGATATTATGCAGGACATTATGTCAAGCTCCCTAAATATATGGAGGCAAGATTTATGGCCCAGTATATAATCTATTTTAGAGAAAGTTCCATGGGCTGCTGAGAATAATGTATAACATGTGGATTTGGGGTAGAATATTCTGTAGATGGGTTAGGTCCAATTGATCTATGGTGTTGCTGTGTTCTCTTATTTCTCTCTTAATTTTCTGTTTGGATGATCTATCTATTGCTTATAGTGTAGTATTGAATTCCTGGACTATGATGGTTCTGGTGGTTATTCTTGTTTTGTTGTCAAGTAGGTTTTGTTTTATGAATTGTGGTGTACCTGTGTTTGGTGCATAAAGATGGATGATTGTGATAGCCTCTTTTTGGATCTGTCCCTTGATTACTTGGTCTTTCTTGATTACTTTTGGTTTGAAGTCTATTTTATCTGATATTAGTGTAACTATGCCTGCTTGGTTCTTATTTCCATTTGCTTGGAATGACATTTTCTACCCTTTCATCCTGAGGCTGTATCTGTCTTTAGTGGTGATGTGGGTTTCTTGAAAACACTACATTGAGGGGTCTAATTTTCTGATCCACCCATTAGCTTATGTCTCTTGATGGGTGAATTAAAGCCATTAATGTTTAGGGTAATAACTGTGAGGTTTAATTTAATCCCTGCCATATTGTGGTGGTTTATGTGGTTTGGTGTTTTCTTGAACTTTGTAATTTTTTGTGCCTTCTTTGAGCTTTGTTATTGTGATCTGCTTCTTGTAGGCACTTGAGGTTGGTTATTTCACACTTCTGAGTGGTGAATTCCCTGAAGTACTCTCTGTAGGGTTGGCTTTGTGCTCATATAGTTGTAAAGCTGATTTTTATCATGAAAAGTTTTTCTTTCACCATCTATTTTGAGGGCTACTTTTGCTTGGTAGAGTAGTTTGGGTTCAAAGCCATAAGTTCTTAGACTGTGGAATGTTACATTTTAAGCCCTTCTGGCTTTCAGGGTTTCTATTGAGAAGTCTGAAGTAATTTTGATATGGTTACCTTTATATGTAATGTCTTAATGATAATATGTCTTGAAGAATTTCTTCTTTAGTCCAGACTGTTTGGTGTTCTGTTAGCTTTGTATAACTTGATAGGACTTTTCTTAGAGAGGGTGGGAAATTTTTCCTTGATAATTTTGTTGAATAAATTCTCCATGTCTTTGATCTGAATTTCTTCCCATTCTGGTATTCCCATGATCCAAATATGGGGACATTTTAGGATACCCCTCAGTTCCCTTGTGTTTTGTTCACAAAAATTTTTGAACTTATTGAAACTTTTGGACTCACCAGCTGTTTCTTCTGTTTTGTCTTCCAGTTCTGAGTTTCTATCCTCTACATGCCTGACTGTAGTCTACAGTAGAGAGTTTCTACAGAGTTTTGGACTTGTTCAACTTGGTTTGCATTTTCTACTGCCTTTTTATGTATAGTTTCCATTCCTCTGCCAAGTGCCCATTTTATGTCATTTTCTGATTTTCTTAATGCTTCTTGGAATTCATCCTTGCATTTATTTATGTCTTCCTTGAGCTTAGCCACCTGATTATTGAGGTCCTCTTTTTTTTTTTTTTCTCTCCTTCAGATCACTTAACTGGCTTTGGAATCCTTCCTGGTTCTTTTCTATTAGGTCTAACCTAGATAGGATAGCATTCATGCAATTATTGGACCTTTGTTGCTTTTTGGAAGGTTCTGCCATTTGCTTGGCCAGGATTGCATAGCTTGTACCTTCATTTTATGATTCTTATCCTATTGTCTCTTCTATATTTTGATCAGAGACATCCATTGTGGGACTGGCAATCTTGTTGGATTTACTTGCATTTGGTTTTTCATGTTATTCCTTTTGTATAGTGCTCTGCCCATCAAGTGTAGGAACCTTTTCCAATTTAGGAGGAAGCTGTAATTTGCCTTTGAAGTGTCTTGAGTGATTAGTCCCTTTTATGTTTGCTTTGATTAAGCTTTTGATGGCAATGGGGGCTATCTGCTCAGAGGGAAGGAGCCTGTGAGGCTCTGGTGGGGTCCCAAGGACCTGATGAACGGGTTTATTTGTCAGTGGTGGTGTGGAGTATGTGACTGTGTGGTTAGCTGGCCCAAGGGGACACAGGCTAGGGGGGAATAGGACAAAGCAGACTGGTGTTGCAACTGAGCTGCAGAGGATGGGAGGATGAGATTGTGTTGTGGTTCTGCAATGCTGAGGGGTGAGGTGTGGGACTGCAAGGTCCATTGGGACCATGTAGCAAGGGTGGATGTGACTGCTGGGTCCCGTGATAGGGCAGGGTGGGGATATGGGACTGCTTTGAGTCAGGTGATGGATGGGGGAGATTGACATCAGTACCAGTGGGGTTATAGGAAGGGAGAGGGAAGGGTGAACAGTGGCCTTCTGGTCCTGGTGCCAGTAGCCTGTAGGAAATACAGGAGGACCTGCTCCACGCATGGTGGGGCAGTGGGTGGGATGGCAGTCATACATGGAGGTCCCTGGTGGTGGGAAAACTAAAGGAAGGAGGTAAGAGGAATACTTGCCTATTGATCTGGGTCTAAGTAGTCTGAAGGACGTGCAGATGAACCTGGTCCTAGCAAGGCAGTGCAGCAGGTGAGAAGGTAGTCACTAGTGTGGAGGTCCCCATGGAACTAAAACCTAAGAAGGGAAGGAAGGGGAATGATAGCTTACTTACCTGAGTCCAAGTAGCCTGGAGTAAGTGCAGGAGGACCTGGTCCACATGGAAGGGCCACAGGTAGGATGGCGGTCACACGTGGAGGTCTCTGGTAGTGGGAAAACTGAAGGAGAGAAGGAATGAGAAAGCCAGCCTAGTTCTGCATGGTGGGGCAGTGGGTGGACTGGCAGTCATGCATGGAGGTCTGTGGTGGTTGGAAAGCCTAGGAAGGGGGGAACGCTACCCTGCTGACCTGGGTCCACTTAGCCTGCAGTAAGTGGAGGAAGAACCTGGTGGCATGTATCTGGGAGGGCATCTGGGATGGCTGCTTGGGGGGCTTGGGAATGGTGGGCTACCAGAGAGTGTGGAAATTAATGGATTCCCTATTTTGCTCCTCCATGCCTTCCCACTGGAGGTCTGCTAGGATCTGCAAACCCCTAAAACCAACAAAGAATCCAAACTCTCTTCCTGTTCTTTACCCATGAGGTGAGGTGTAGTTAGACAAATATCATATTGACAGGAGGTCCTTTTTTATTTTTTTAATCTTTTATGTTAAACTTTTTATTGACAGCCTCCATAATTATAGACAATAAACCATGATAATTCTCTCCTCCACTGTCATTGTCCTTCTCTCAAATCCACCCACTGGTGAATCTCCTCCCTCTTCCAATTAGTCTCTTTTATTTTGATGTCATCATCTTTTCCTCCTATTATGAGGGTCTTGTGTAATTAGTACCAGGAACTACAAAGTTATGGGTACCAAGTGTGGTAGGTGGAATTGATGGCTCCAATATATTCAGTGTTTTGTTAGTTTGTAGTTTTCATCTGCAGCCACCTGGCTGGAGGCAGTTTCCCTGGGCTGATCTTAAGGTGTGGTGGCAGGTTTGAGGTTCCAGTCTAAAGATATGCACAGTGTGCCCAGCTGGACTTCCTGAAGTATGTTGTGTGGAGTCGCTTTTTGCTTTTTGGCTTGTGCTTCTCTCTCTCTCTGCTTGGACCTACAAAGGCAGGCCAGCTTCTTCTGCCCTGCCATTATGGAACTTCCTTTGGATCAGTACACTTCAATAAATATCCCTGCTTCCATAATTTTGCCTGGTCTGAAAATTCATCTCAGAAAACCTGAAGCTGTCTGCTACACCAAGGCCATTTTGGTCTGGAAGATTACATTATAGGCAGTCCAACCCTCCCTTTGTCTCTTTCATTTTTTTCTGCTCCCTTTCCACAATGGACCCTGAGCTTTGGAGGGTGCAATAGAGATGTCTCAGAACTGAGCACTCCTCTGTCACTTCTTAGCACTATGGTCCCTTTCACATCACCCTAGTTGTTACCATCATCTGAGCAGAGAAGATTCTTTAACCAAAAGTGAGAGTAGCATTTCTATATGGGCGTAAACATTTTAAAACGTGCTTATAGGGAAGTTTTCTGGGCATAATATATACATTTACTCAGACACTAGCAGTTGTTACTCCTCTAGGGCTAATAACCACCCCATCAAGAGACTTACATGGGTACTGGAGAGATGAACCTGGGTCCTTAGGCTCTGCAGGTAAGTGCCTTAACCACTAAGCCATCTCTCCAGCCCTCTCTCTTACTATTAATTATCCATTTTCTCCCAGTAGTTGCAAAAGCAGAAGAATTACTGCAAATATGAAATAAGCCTGTTCTACATAGTGAGTTTTAGGCAAGCCAGGGATACACAGTGAAACTTTGTCTCTAATATATGTATAATGTTTATGTATGTGTTTTCTAGTACAAGATTATATAGATGACTCAAAACACACTGAATAAGAGAATATGGAATTTCACTTTGCAGCAACTATTTCTAACCACTTCATTTTATTTAGAACATTATAAGAAGTCAAAATATTACTTTTAGGGCTGGAGAGATGGCTTAGCGGTTAAGCGCTTGCCTGTGAAGCCTAAGGACCCCGGTTCGAGGCTCGGTTCCCCAGGTCCCACGTTAGCCAGATGCACAAGGGGGCACACGCGTCTGGAGTTCGTTTGCAGAGGCTGGAAGCCCTGGCACTCCCATTCTCTCTCTCCCTCCATCTGTCTTTCTCTCTGTGTCTGTCGCTCTCAAATAAATAAATAAAAAATTAAAAAAAGATATTACTTTTATCTATACCTAAGAAAAATCTATAGTTTTTTTTTGCAGTCAGGTTCACACTGCTGGCAGAAATCACCTGACCAAGAGCAGCTTTTGGGGAAAAAGGGGTTTAATTTGGCTTACAGACTTGAGGGGGAAGCTCCAGGATGGCAAGGAAATCAACAGCATGATTGGAGGGTGGAAATTACCTCCTCTCCAACATAATTTGGACAACAGCAACAGGAGAGTGCCAAAAACTGGCAAGGGGAAACTGACTACAAATATCCATAAGCCCACCCCCAACAATATACTGCTTCCAGAAGGTGTTAGTTCCCAAATCTCTATCAGCTGGGTACCTAGTATTCAGAACACCTAAGTTTATGGGGGATGCCTGAATCCATCCAGCACAGTTGTGTTATATTAATAATTTAATAAAACAAACTAGTCAGTAATGCAGGAAGACAAAGTCATGCAGTTCTGGGCATTAGTTGAGGGCTGAGAGGGTAGGATCTAATAATGCCCATCTTACTTAATAGCTGTGTCATTCCCTTGCTCCAAGCCCATGGAAGATTCCAGTGCACTTGTAAAATATGACTCAGACTTCCAGCGAAGACTGTAAACCCCACATAGCTTGATCTCCCTCACCCAGTTTTCTTTCCAGCTGAACCTTCAATGTGGTCCTTAAGCCTCCCCCATAATGATAGGTATCAGTGGTCCCCTGTCAGTGCCTAGAAGGGGTCAAGCTATCCATTATGTTCATTATTCTCAACCTCATCATGTTGGACACCTTCTTGGACATCTGGGTTTATATCATATAAGAGGCCTCTTATTTGAATTATAATTGCCTTTGTTCTGCATTCTTCACCAAGACTATAAGCTCAGGGTATGGCAGAGAAAATGAAAATAATTGTGTATGTGCATAACACAACACACACTCACATACACACGCATGCTAAGCAGGACAGAGCCATAGTGACTTGTCTTCCTTCTCTTGAGGTATTGCTCTGGAGTTAGGTGCCCTTAGATGACAGGCAGGCTTATCAGAGCATGAAGTTCATGAGAAGGTATGCAGACATGAGGCAATTGCAGTCACAGCAGTATCTAATCTTGAAGTAGAGAAACAAAAGTCCTCAAGTGAGGCTTCTTATTTTAGTGTCTGATTAAAAAAAAAAAAAACACTGAGATAATAACTTTTTTCATTTCCATGGAAAAAGAATGCACAAGCTGACTGGGCCCTTGTGTCAGCATGGATAAGACTGGCAGGGTGTATACATGGCCAGGGCAAGAGTACAATGAGCAAGGTATGTGGGAAGCCATGCTGGCTTTATCAGGCTTTGCTGTGTCAGCTACACTGTGGGAAGCCATGCTGGCTTTATCAGGCTTTGCTGTGTCAGCTTGTTTACTGCTTTTGTATCCTAATTGTCTGTGCATGAGCACATGATGTTATCCTAACATGGCTGCTCACCTATCCCGATTGGGTGATGCATAGTCAGCTGATGAGACTTAAGCCAATCAGACGACACTGCACAATCATCTGACCACTAGTATATAAGCTTGGGGCTCTGTAGGGTCAGGGTCCTTCTCTCTTTCAGTCTGGAGCTCCCAATAAAGTGTGCTTGAGAAGAATCCTGTTGTTGTTGTTCTTCCTGCTGGCGGGAGGGGCGCAACAAGTGGTGCCGAAACCCGGGAACTTGTCAACAAACGGCCAATTGAGAGGACCCCTGAGGATACTTCCGAGGGAGGATTCAGAACTCAACACACGGAGCGGCGGTACCGGTAAGTTCCCCTGGTGCTATATGATAAGTTTTGGCCTGTAACTGATCTCTAAGTAACATACATAAGGTTGCAAAATGGGACAACACCACTCCACCTTTTTGGAGCCACTTCAGGAAGTACTAACACAACGTAGACTTAAGATTTCAGATAAAACTCTTAAAGGGTTTTTGGAAGAAGTGGCTATGATAGCGCCTTGGTTTGAGCTGACTGGAGGTTTAAATTTGACCTGCTGGGATAAATTAGGCAGAGACATTGACCGTGAGTCAGAAACGCGAAAGTTGCGCGCAGGTACACAGCCCTTATGGCGTTTGGTGCGATCCTGTTTGGAGGACAAACATTGTGAAGAAGTGATCAGGGAAGGTCAACGCATATTAGCACATCATCAAGATAGTATGTCAGAGTCTGAAGAAAGTAAAAGGGGAAAACAAAAAAAGGTTAAAATAAAAGGAGAACCTAGGTTTCAAATAGAACAGAATAAAAGTGCACAGAATAAAAATGAATCACAAAAGGAAGGGCCAAATTCAGGTCCTAAGTTATATCCAGATTTAATGGAACTTGCAAATTTATATATAGAAAGTTCTAGTGAATCTGAGGGAGAAGAATTAACTCCAGAGGAAGAACAGGATTTTGAGGAAGTAGAGACTGAATGTGGTCGGGAGTGTTCTAGACCCAGACAAGATGGCGTCTTTGCTTCTCCTCCAGCTTATGCTTCTATGAGTAAAAAGTGTAAACAACAAGATGGCCGACTTCCGTTTGGGGCACGTCCTTCATCCGGATGTAGTCTGATAAAACCAGATACTTGGAAAAGGCTGGCTAGTACTTATCCAGTCTTTGAGGATCCTAATACCAATAATAGATATCATGAAGCTATAGGATATAAGGATGTACTTGAAAATGTCTGGAAAGGCCCGGATCCAGTTATAGCCAGATCCAGGGGAGCTGTTTGTGTTTTTCCACAGGGCCAAGCTGATCCTATCTGGGTGCCAGAGCGGTTGACTCGAATCGTGCGTCATGAGACAACAAGGAATGACAACCTCCGTATTACTACTGATGATCCTGAGCCTGTTCCTGCCGATGATGATAAAGGGAATTAAGATGCAGTTTTGGGCTGTGGCCAGAACATGGCCTGTCCCTATGCCAGTTCATTCATATTCTAGTGTCTTACCTACTCTATTTTCCACATCTTGCCAAGGGGAAATGCCTTGCATCAGGGATCCTATGCAAACACCAACAATTTATAATCAAACTTCTTTTCATCTGAATGGCACTTTGTGTTTTTTCCAGGGTAATAAGAACCTAGCTCCCCCATGTATTGTATTACAAAAATAAAATCTTAGTGCTTGGCAGGACCCATTAGAAAAGTCTAAAGTTGATATGAGTATAATACTTGCAACTTTAACTCAGATTACTAAGAAAAAACAAAATGGGTCAGGAGAGGAAGGTAATGTTACAAATGTTAATATTACCACATTATTGATACAGAGTGAAGTGACTGTCCCTTCTAGACAGCCCAATCTTAAGATATATGCTAGTAATGTAAAAGGTGCTCCCTGGTGTGAACCTAATTATGCATTTCCTCCGATTTTTACTCCATGTCAGAGTTCAGATAAAATCCAGAAACAGATCTTACAGGGATTTCAAATGACCCCTCCATTAAGGCGTTACCAATTTAAAAGTAAAGGAGATGATACTCTTAGTAATAGTGCTGGTTGGCCCTGGTATAAATGGCTTCTGTCCAATGAGGCCGGTGCAATGGCAGATGTGTCAGCTTTAGCAGGATTATTGGGAACTAAACATGCATTATGGAATGTTTCAGCAGTTAGAGTTAATATAAATGATAAAATTTATATTAAAGACATAAATAAAAATCACCAATGGATTAATAGTAGCTTTAATCCAGCCTCAATTTGTGTACAAGCTCCATTCTTTTTTCTGACAGCAAATGTTAGCACTAACATCTCTTTGATAGATTGTAGAAATATCACATGTTGGCTTGCAGAGTGCTGGAATGCTAGAGTTAATCTAGCTTTAATAGTAAAATTACCTACTTTTGTCCCCATTCCAATAGAGGCGGATCCAAATACCTTTCCTTTAGTAGGACTTATTCGTCATAAAAGAGATTTTGGTATTACTGCAGCAATCATTTCCGCCATCGTCATTTCAGCTGCAGCAGCAACTACTGCTGCTATTGCCATGACATCTCAGGCCCAAACTGTGGAAGTTGTTAATAATATAGTAGAAAAGACTTCTACAGCATTAGAAACACAAGAAGCAATTAATACACACCTTCTTGCTGGTATTCATCTAGTCAATCAAAGAGTAGATTTGGTGCAGAATCAAGTAGAGGAATTATATAAAATAATACAACTTGGATGTGTGTCTCAGTATCAACATTTGTGTATTACTCCTTTGCAATTTAATTTTACTGCTTCTTTTAATCAGAGTCGCAAGCTAGCTGAATTTTTGGCAGGAAACTGGACGCGTGAAGGAGAGCAGCTATCTCGGAAGTTACTGTTCCAGATTGTACAGCTGAATGGAACTCATTTGGAGCCAATCTCTTTGGGAGATTTTACTTCTTGGTTATCTTCTGCATTTTCTTTCTTTAAGGAATGGGTGGGGGTGGCTATGTTTGGAGCAGCCCTTTTGTGTGGTATGGTGTTCTGTCTCTGGCTTATCTGTCGAATCAGACGACAACGTCACCAGGATAACATAAAGATTGTTCAGGCACTTATAGCCTTGGATCAAGGAGCATCTCCACAAGTGTGGCTGGCAAGCCTGCAAAATGGTTAGTTCCACCCTGCTTACTGTAAGGCCTTTGCACACCAAGTGACCTTGTTGTCATTGCACCTTGGAAGGCTTACATTCCTGCATGAGCAGCCTTTGCACCCTGAAGGGATTTTTCCATTGCACTCGGGAAGGTGCTGAAGCAGGCTTTTGGTCTTGGGCTCTACCCTTGATCGGACTGGCCATCATGAGGGCTGGTCCTGGATCGGGTATCCTGAGGTTCAAAACAATTTTTAAAGGGGGAACTGTGGGAAGCCATGCTGGCTTTATCAGGCTTTGCTGTGTCAGCTACACTGTGGGAAGCCATGCTGGCTTTATCAGGCTTTGCTGTGTCAGCTTGTTTACTGCTTTTGTATCCTAATTGTCTGTGCATGAGCACATGATGTTATCCTAACATGGCTGCTCACCTATCCCGATTGGGTGATGCATAGTCAGCTGATGAGACTTAAGCCAATCAGACGACACTGCACAATCATCTGACCACTAGTATATAAGCTTGGGGCTCTGTAGGGTCAGGGTCCTTCTCTCTTTCAGTCTGGAGCTCCCAATAAAGTGTGCTTGAGAAGAATCCTGTTGTTGTTGTTCTTCCTGCTGGCGGGAGGGGCGCAACAAAGGTATGTTTCCTAAGTCACACAATGCAGGCATCAATGCAAATGTCTCTCCATACAGCTTGTGTGTGTTTGTTTGTGCAGGCTTATGTGTGTAAGGGCATACCTCAGTATGTGAGTATGCACGTATGCCTGTGTGTGTCTGTGTATGTGTGTGCGTGTATGTGTCTGTGTGTGTGTGTGTGTGTGTGTGTGTGTGTGCAGGCCCGAGAATAACTTTGATTCTTGTTTCTCAGATCTTGTTCATCTTTTGTAGAGACAAGGTTTCTCATTGGAGCTCCCCAATTAGTCTAGATTGCCTGACCAGTGAGCTGCCTGCCTTCATCCCTCCTCCCCAGGTCATGCTACCTGGGGATGGAACTAAGTTCTGCAAGCTTACATGACAAGCATTTTACCAGCGGATTCATTTCCTCAACCCCACCTTCAGGTAACTTTACTTCCTTGCTCCTCTCTGCTGGGGTCATAAAGTTTGTAAAGAAGCCCTAGGACTATCTATAAATCTTTGCTTTTGCTTTTTATGGTTTATTTTGCAATGCTGGGAACTGAATCAGGGTCTGCACTGAGTATATGATAGGTCTGTACTCTACCAGTAGTTAAATACCCAGGTCTTAGAGATCTTAAGTCAGCAAAGTGAAGCATTTCATTTTCATACCGGAGAAGATATCTTATACACTGAACTGAAAATCTCCCATTCTAGGGTGAGACAGGTCCAGCCATGCCATGTTGTCCTGGCCACAGCCCAGTACCTGGCTTGCCCTAACAAACACATATAAAAATCAGGCTTACAGCTTCTGGCCTGAGAGTTTGGTTAAAGTTGGCCAATAGTGGATTGATGGGATAGTTGGGAGGGAGAATGGGGGATGGCACAACTTTGACCTCCAATTTTCTTCACAATAGCAACTTACCTGTTCATTATCAACCTGGTGACTTGTGCTAAGGAAGCCACTTTTGAGAGTCTTGGTTCTCTCTGCCATCATGTTCTCTTTCCCCAGGCATATTCTACCACCCAGGCCACTAACTGCTACCTCTGGACAATTTTGTGTGTGTGTGTGTATGTATTATTATGGTGTGGTGTGGTGTGATGTATTTGTAATGTGGGTTGTATGCACATGCAGATGCACACACTCTGTGTGTGTGCATAGCCAAAAGGAGAACATCAGATGTCCCCCACCATTGCTCATCTGCATGCTCTCCTTAAGATAAAATCTCTCTTATTCTGAAGTTTGTCTTTTTTTTGTAAGCCCTAGTAATTTTCCACTCTGTACCCCACAAGGCTGGGGTTACAGACATTCATGACCATGCTCAGCTGTTTACATGGGAGCCCAGACACCAAACTCAGGTGGTCTCAGGCCTCCTTAGCCCCTCAAGCTTGTGTGACAACTGCTCTTAACTAATAAGTCTGCTCCCTAGCCATACAAATTTTAGGAAATCACTTAGGCAATTATCTCATTCTCACTGAAAAATATACCAGCTAAGCAAATACATGAGGGTGTAAATGAAGTGATTATGACTCTTCTGCAAAGGAGGAAGCAGAAACAAGACCTCTACAGACTCCAGTGAGTGACTTCAGGTTTCCCACAGTATTTGGGAAGGCGTGGGCAGCTTATTTTGCTGTAGATTCACTGTGGTTTCAGCAATACCTCATGTGTCTGGGAATGGTTTCAATTCCTTTACCATGGTCAGTGATAGTCACAATAAAATTAAGGCAGCAGAAAAAAAATGAACTGTGTGTATATGTAGACAATACATTACCTCTTCATTGCACAATAGCATGGGACAATTTTAGTGCCTGTTTTTGTATACTCTACACAGAAATTTAAAGAACTAATATAACCCATTCATCAAAGTAACCTAAATATGGGACTGAATATTTTTAGTTTAGCCATTTGGCCACAGAGACCCAGTTCTTTCTCACAATTCTATGAGGCTCCTATATGCTACTTAGTACAGAGGATGTGTATCAGTAACTCAGGGGCTGGTGATGCAGCCTAGTGGTAGGATACTTCCCTAGGATGTGTGAAGCCCTGGACTCTATCTACCTCCTCCATCCCCCAAACGAGCAAAGAAAAGAAGCACATGAGTGAGTTGACCATAACCTTTCTTCCGCGGCTAACTTTGGCTTCTTACTAATTTTCGCTCTTGGTGGATGTAGATGAATTGGATGATGAGCTTGTCAGGATACTTTAAAATAATGGCTTCCAATCTCCTGTACCCAGTCTGACAGAATGTAAGTGCAGTATCAAAGGTTTCTTGACAAATTACCCATCTCAAAGTCTCTCTTTGAATGGTAGAAAGAAATATATGAAAAACGTGGGGCTTGATTCTCTTCTTGAGAATTCAAGTTTTTAAAATTAAAGGGAACCTCTAATATTTAATTTCTTATCTGATTATTCATTGTAACCAATTAGTAGAGCTTTATGTTTTAATGTTTTGATGCTAAAGGTAGGGTTGAATAGTGGCAGGTGTTTATATTTTAAATTTATAATGATAATTTTGATATTTAGATAGTACTGGAAACCAGTGCAATTTTGGATGAGAGGTTTATAATTTGTTCTTATTTTCCTCTTGTCACTGCTCAAGAACTGGTTAACTAAATGGTAGTCTGCAAATGATTGATGTTTTCCTTGTTCTGAGAAGGAAAAGGCTGTTTCTCAAGAGTTAACTTCCATGACATGTGAAAGACAATTGTGTAGACCCATCAAGGTGGAGTCATGCAGCAGGGAAGTGAGTTGTGGTTAATTTAATTTCCTTGGAACCTTCT